>NW_003852513.1:1554380-1560114 GCF_000181295.1 Otolemur garnettii
TGCCACAATGCCCGGCTACTTTTGTTGCAGTTGCCACTGCTGTTTTAGCTGGCCAGGGCCTGGTTCAAACGCACCACCCTTGGTATATGAGGCTGGCGCCCTACCCACTGAGCCACAAGCACTGCCCTGGACTTTTAAATTCAAAAAGCAATCTTTGGCTGTCAGATAACTATCTTCTTAAATATCAAGCCTGCTAAAACAGCAGTGGTAGCACACAAAAAATAGCCGTACGTTGAGGCAGGCGCCTGTAGTCCCAGCTGCTTGGGAGGCTGAGGCAACAGAACTGCATAAGCCCAAAAGTTGGAGGTTGCTGTGAGCTGTGACACCACAGCACTCTACCCAGGGCAACAGAGAGAGACTCTGTTTCAAACAAAAAAAAGTCCAGTAATGTCATGAGACGTGTAAATAATTAGATTTCTTCCTAAAGTCAGCTTGGTTGCTTTTGAGGTTAAGAGGGCTACAGCTGCTACAACCTGTAGACAGTGTGGCAATCCCTTGGCCTTATTACCAGAAGGACCAGTGCTACAATTACACACCTGTGCTACTTTGAATCCTGCTACTTTCCTCCCTGAATCCAATGAGGAAATAGGGCAGGGGTCCTCAAACTTTTTAAATAGGGGGCCAGTTCACTGTCCCTCAGACCATTGGAGAGCCGGACTGTGGGCCCCGGGACAAGACGGCTGCTAAACCAGACAGGCATGGGCAGCAAAAACACCCGGCTGACCAGATAAATTTCTTAGGTGGGCTGCATGTGGCCCACAGGCCATAGTTTGAGGACGCCTGAAATAGGGCATGACTGCCAATAAATTATAGCACAGACCTAAGCAGCTAGAGAAGATTTACAAGAATCTTCTTCTACCTAATCCTGACATGATTTTATGTACAAGTGGAAGTTCCTTCATAGAACACGGAACTCAAAAAGCAGGCTATGCTGTAGTTACTCAATATGCTGTAATTGAGAGTGGGTCTCTCCCTTCAGGAACCAGTGCGCACAACTAGCTGAGCTAACAGCCTTAACCTGTGCTTTAGAAATTGGGAAAAACAAATAAGAGTCAATATATACACTGACTCAAAATATGCCTTCCTCATTTTACACGCCCATGTTACTATTGGAAGGAAAGACAACACCTAACTTCCAATGACTCCCATAAAATATCATCATCAAATAGACAGGTTGTTACAAGCCGTTCATGTTCCACAAGAGCTCAGAGTTATTCACTGTAAGGGACACCAAAAGACCCTAGATGAGATTTCTGAAGGTACCCAACTTGCTGATAAAGAGGCTAAAATGGCAGCACAGAAAGGAATAATCCCCCTTATGGCACCCCTTATTTGAGAGGGATCACTTGAGAATCATGCACCTCAATATACCCCCAGAGACTATTCACTACTTCCATCAGGCTGGCTGCAAAATAGAAGTGGACTTTTACTATTACCTGCTGCAAACCAATGGAAAATACTTAAAACTTTCCATTTTGGCACTGAAAGTACCTATCAAATGGCTAAAACTCTCTTTAACAGAAAAAACTTATTTAAAACCATAAAAAAACCTTGGCGCCTGTGGCTCAAGTGGTTAAAGTGCCAGCCACATACACCTGAGCTGGCAGGTTCTAATCCAGCCTGGGCCTGCTAAACAAAAATGACGGCTGCAACCAAAAAATAGCCAGGTGTTGTGGCAGGTGCCTGTAGTCCCAGCTACTTGGGAGGCGGAGGCAGGAGAATCACTTGAGCCCGGGAGTTGGAGGTTGCTGTGAGCCGTGATGTCAGCGCATTCTACCCAGGGTGACAGCTTGAGGCTCTGACTCAAAAAAAAAAAAAAACCATAAAAAAGATAACAAAGATTTGTGAGGTATGTCAGAAAAATAATCCTTCAAATCACCATCTAGCTCCCCCAGGCATACAGAAACAAGGTAAATAAATATCCAGGTGAAGACTGGCAAATGGATTTCACTCATCTCCCTAAGGTACATGGTATACAGTATTTGCTAGTATTTGTGGATACTTTTACTAATTGGGTTGAAGCATTCCCTTGTAGGATAAAAAAGGCCCAGGAAATCGTAAAGGCTTTAGTACATGAGATTACCTCCAGGTTTGGACTCTCTCCAAATTTGCAAAGTGATAATGGGCCTTCAAAGTAGCTGCTACACAGGGAATATCTAAAGCCCTGGGCATAAAATATCACTGTTCTTGGAGGCCCCAATCCTCTGGGAAAGTAGAAAAAAATGAATGATAAAATCAAAGGACAGTTGCAAAAGCTAACTCAAGAGACTCATCTCCCTTGGAGTAAATTGCTTTCCACTGTTCTCCTTAGAATAAGAAATTTACCTCAGAAACTTGGTTGTAGCCCATTCAAATTATTATATGGAAGACCCTTTTTAACTAATGATTTATTATTAGATCAAAAAACTACAGAATTAGTAAAACGTATTACTTCTTTAGCTAAATTTCAACAAATCCTTAAAAACCTCCCAACTACTTTTTCACATTCAACACTGAAGGAGCTTTTCTGTCCTGGAGATCTAGTCATGATCAAATCATGATCAAAACTCTTCCCTCTAATTCATCTTCCCTAAACCCAACTTGGGAAGATCCCTTTTCTGTTATCTTGTCTTCTTCTACAGCTGTTAAAGTTATGGGAATAGATTCCTGGATACATCATTCACAGGTAAAATCCTGGAACCCACCACCTTCTACAGAAACAGACCAGGAAGAGAATCAACCACAGTGACCTACACTTGTGAGCCTAAAGAAAATTTAAAGTTACTATTTAGAAGACAGCAAGAAAAGTGTTAATACAGTTTTCTTTTAACATCACTGACTTTGTTCTTCTCACCTGACACTGTAATGAACCCCCTCCTCTCCCTGTTTTACCCTTGCCTTTTAATGTGCTAAAGATTTGTGTCTTCCAGAAATGTCATCAAGCCACACACAGTGAAGATGGTCCCAGTCCAAGACCTGATTCAATCGTGAACCCCTAGATCTCTCTCCCTCCAGAGAAACCCTAGCTGCCCCCTTCTATCGTCGCCTGATTCAGCAGGAAGCAGTTAGATCGAGTCTTCTCCCTCCAGAGAAACCCTAACTGCCCCCTTCTATGGTTGCCTGATTCAGCAGGAAGCAGTTAGATCGAGTCTTCTCCCTCCAGAGAAACCCTAACTGCCCCCTTCTCTCATCGCCTGATTCAGCAGGAAGCAGTTAGATCGAGTCTCCCTCCAGAGAAACCCTAACTGCCCCCTTCTATCATCGCCTGATTCAGCAGGAAGCAGTTAGATCAAGTCTTCGTCCTTTTTCCCTAACGGCAATTAGAGTTTCTACTTAGAGAGGGAGAGTTGATATAGGACACATGGCGTCCCAGCCAGCTCAGTGGAGCTGGGGAGAGGGTGGACTGGCTGCTCCGCCTTGGTGATGTTGGTGCAGTGGCAGCAGGCAGAGGAACCAGTGGGCTGGAGGGTAGGTGCTGGGCTCCCCACCACTCCCAGGAGGCTCCAATAGCCGGAGGGACCAGACAACTTTGGGGGAGACACCAGCACCTTAGGTTTCCCTCCTCTTGCACTTGTGGCTCAACAGGGAACCCCCCCACCCCATTTCCCAGGCCTGGTCAATTTCATGTAAGTTTCCAAGGCCTGGGAATGAAAGGGATTGTAGCCATTCATTTGCTATGGAATCCTGCTAAATGTAACTACAGAGGACCCCTGCTAAATCTAACTACAGAGGACCCTATGTAACTATATATACCCCTGGTATAGGAGCCCAGAGAGACAGAGACTTTTTTCCCAACTTGGTTTGTTTCTCTGTGCCAGGAGCTCTAGTGTTTCTGTATCTTTTCTATAAATAAATCCTGTCTTACCACTGATCCATGGCCCGTGGATTCATTCTTCAAATCACTCACACCAACAACCTACTGAAAATGAAATTCCGGTATCACCAGGAATTGGAGACCACAGCCGTAAGCCAAAGGCTAACACAGAGCAAGCCTCTAACTCTCGAAAATTCTATGAAGGCTGAAAGACGTGAAGAAGCTCGGGCTCAGTGCCTGTGGCTCAAGTAGCTAAGGCCCAGCCACATATACCTGAGCTGGCGGGTTCAGGTTCGAATTCAGCCTGGCCCACCAAACAACAATGACAGCCTTAACTGAAAAATAGCTGGGCATTGTGGCAGGCGCCTATAGTCCCAGCTACTTGGGAGGTGGAGGCAGGAGAATCGCTTGAGCCCAGGAATTTGGAGGTTGCTGTGAGCTGCAATGCCACAGCACTCTACCCAGGGGTACAGCTTGAGGCTCTGTCTCAAAAAAAAAAAAAGAAAGAAAGAAAGAAAGAAAAAAGAAAGGAAGAAGCTGTACATGTAGAAGAAAAGTTTGAAACTAGCAGAATTTGGTTCACCAGGTAAGGAAAGAAGACATCTCGGGGCCAGGCACAGTGGTTCACGCCTGTAATCCTAGCACTCTGGGAGGCCAAGGCAGGTGGATTGCCTGAGCTCACAGGTTTGAGTGCAGCCTGAGCTACAGGGAGACCTCATCTCTACAAGTAGCTGGGTGTTGGGGCAGGTGCCTATAGTCCTAGCTACTCAGGAGGCAGAGACTAGAAGATCACCTAAGCCCAAAAATTTGAGGTTTCTGTGAGCTATGACACCACAGCATTCTACTAAAGGCAACAAAGTGAGACTCTGTCCCCCCGCAAAAAAAGACATCTCCATAACATAAAAATACAAGATGAAGCAGTAAGAGCTGATGTAGAAGCTACAGCAAATTATCCAGAATATCTAGCTAAGATTGTTGATGAAGATGGCTATATTAAACAGATTTTTGGCTGGGTGCATGGCTCATGCCTATAATTCCAACAGTTTGAAAGGCCAAGGAGGGACAATCACTTGAGAGCAGGAGTTTGAGACCAGCCTAGGAAACATAACAAGATGACACAGCTAGCACAGTAGCCCACACCAGGAGTCCTAGCTATCTGGGAGTCTGAGGCAGGAGGATCACTTGAGCCCAGGAGTTTAAGCCTCAGTGAGCTATGATCCCACCACTACCCTCCAGCCTCAGCAACAAAGCAAGACTTTGTCAGTTTAAAACAAAACAAAACAGATTTTCAATGTAGATGAAGTAGCCTTCTATTGGAAGAAGATGCCATCCAGGACTTTCACAGGTAAAGAAGAGTAGCCAATCCCTGGCTTCAAATCCTCAAAGGAGAAGCTGTCTTGTTAGGAGCTAATATAGCTGGTGACTTTATATGGAAGCCAATGCTCATTTACTATTCCTAAAATCCTAGGGCCCTAAAGAATCATGTTAAATTAACCCTGCCTATGCTCTACAAATGGAACAGTCAAGACTAAATGACAGCACATCATGCTTTACTAAATATTTTAAGCCCACTGTTGAGATCTGCTCAGAATAAAAGTCCTTTCACAATATTACTGATCATTGTCAACGCACCTAGTTACCCAAGAGCTCTAATGGAGATGTACAAGGAGATTAACACAGGTTTCCTACCTGCTAACACAACATCCATTCTGCAACCCCTAGGTCAAGGAGTAATTTCAACTTTCATATACAAGTCATAAGGCTACAGATGCCCTAGACAGTAATTCCTCTGATGGATCTATGCAAAGCAAATTGAAACTTTCCCAGAAAGGGCTAGTCCAATGGTAGTGGTTTATCAGAACTTACTAACATCAGTGTCACTAAAGTTGGTATACAACATCCCCCACACTGCTAAATTTGACTGAATTTTTTTTTTTTTTT
>NW_003852513.1:1560335-1568499 GCF_000181295.1 Otolemur garnettii
AGCCACTTGAGCCACAGGCACGAAGCCAATTTGACTGAATTTAAAAACATAAAAACTTTCCAAGAAAGATTTCACCATTCTAAATCTCAATAAGAATATTCATGACTCATGGGAGGTCAAAATATCAATAGTAACACAAGTTTGGAAGAAATTGATTCCAGCCCTCATGGATGACTTTGTATATAGGTACAAGATGTGAGTGGAAGAAGTAATTGTAGATGTGGCAGAAATAGCAAGAAAACTAAAATTAAAGTGAAACCTGAAGATGTGACTTGAATTGCTGCAATATCATGATAAAATCTGAATGCTTGACACATAAAATTAAGCACTGAAAAAAATAAATAAATAAACTTGAATGGATGAGAAATTGCTTCTCATAGATGAACAAAGTTGTTACTTCGCATGGAATTTACTCTTAATGAAAATGCCGTGACCACTGTTGACCTTCTACCAGCAAAAATATGACAACTCACTGCAAACACAGATGATCATTAGCATTTTTTTTTTTTGAGACAGAGCCTCAAGCTGTCCTCCTGGGTAGAGTGCCGTGGCATCACAGCTCACAGCAACCTCCAACTCCTGGGCTCAAGCGAGTCTCCTGCCTCTACCTCCCAAGTAGCTGAGACCACAGGTGCCCTCCACAACGCACGGCTATTTTTTGGTTGCAGCTGTCATTGTTATTTGGCAGGCCCGGGCTGGATTCAAACCAGCCACCTTAGGTGTATGTGGCTGGCGCCTTACTCACTTGAGCCACAGGTGCTGAGCCAGCATTTTTTTTGGAGACAGAGCCTCTAGCTGTTGCCCTGGGTAGTAGAGTACCATGACATCACAGCTCACAGCAACCTCCAACTCCTGGGCTCAAGTGATTCTCCTGCCTCCGCCTCCCAAGTAGCTGAGACTACAGGCATCCACACAATGCCCGGCTATTTTTTGGTTGTAGCCCTCAGTGTTGTTTGGCGGGCCCAGGCTGGATTCGAACCCTCCAGCTCAGGTGTATGTGGCTGGCACCTTAGCTGCTTGAGCCACAGGCACTGAGCCAGTCATTAGCATTTTTAGTAATAAAATATTTAAGTAAGGTATGCATATTGATTTTTTATACATAATGCCATGACAACTTAACAGACCAGAATATAGCATAAATATAACTTTCATATGCAGAGAAACCAGAAACTTAGTATGACTAGCTTTATTAAGATATTTGCTTTATTGTGGTGGTCTGAAACCAAACCCTGCAATATATCCAAGGTACGTCTATACTTAAATTCTGACTGATCAACTACCATGCCTTTAAATATTATCTTTACTCCTGCAATCCCTGTACTGTGGAAGGCGAAGGCAAGAGACTCATTTGAGGCCAGGAGTTTCTAGACCAATCTAGATAACATAGCAAAACCCTATCTTTACAAAAAATAAAAAAATTAGCCAGGCATGGTAGTGTGCACCTATAGTCCTAACTATTCAGCAACCTAAGGCAGGAGGATCACTTGAAGCAAGGAGTTTGAGGCTATATTGAGCTATGACTGCACTCTAATCTGGGCAACAGAGTAAGACCCCATTTCTATTAAAAAAAAAAAAAAAGCTGTCTTTATGCTGATGATTCCCAAATGCCTATCTCCAACTCAAACTTCTTTGAATTCCAATCATATATCCAACTGTTTACTCAACATCCCTATTTCAGCAACCAGGATATTTTTTTGAGATTCAACAGGTGAGTTTTGTTACAGACTCCTTAGTGGATTCCAAATTCCATGGCCACTAGCCTGCCAGCAAGCAGGATCTTAAGAATATCTTCGCCAACCTGCTTCTCTTCCAATACTCCTTAGTGATGCTAATCAACCCACTGCATAAGCCAGTAATTTAGCACTCAATTTTGACTCTCTTTCCCTCATTCTAAATACAACATCAAGTTCTGTACAATTTCCCCTTTTAGTATCTTTCAAATCAGCCTTCTACTCTTCATCTCCTACTTCTAAATCATCCAGACTACCACAGCCAGTTCCTAACTAGTTTCTCCACTTCCTTATTTGTCTCCTTCAATTCAGTAAACACAGAACTGAAGTCAAATCATTTCATTACAATGCTTAAAAAACTTCAGTGGTTTGCCAGTGCACCTTGAAAGTATACAAATGTTAAAATTTCCAGGTGAAATGGTTCATGACTATAATCCTAGCACTCTGGGAGGATGAGGCACATGGATTGCTTAAACTCAGGAATTCAAGACCAGTCTGAACAAGAGCAAGACCACATCTCTCTAGAAACAGAAACTACCCAGACATGGTGGTACACACCTGTAGTCCCAGCTACTTGGGAGGCTGAGGCAAGAGGATCTCTTGAGCCCAGGATTTTGAGGTTGCTATGAGCCGTGACCATGCCACAGCACTTACCCAGATCAAGAGAGTGAAACTCAGTCTCAAAAAAATTAATTAAATTTAATTAATTAAAATTCCTTTTCACACCCTACTCGCCTGTGTGATCGGCTCTTACTCTCCAACACATAAGTCTCACTTACATCCTTCCGAACACAGACCCTTTCACAGTCCATGATTTCCTCCATCAAGCCTATCCTAACAGAAAACCTTTCCAAAAAACACTATCTGAAGTAAAATTGGGAAGCAGAGCATGATGGCGGACAGGAAGGACTCAGTTTAGCTGAGCCTTTCTAGAGCAAAAGGGCAGAAGGATAAAACTGGATCAGTCACAGTGTGGAATACTGACATCCGGTGGTGGCTTGGAGTGCGCAGCTTTGGAGGTGGACACTGGATTTGGACAGAGCTGTAGAGAACACACTTGGGCAAGTTTCTGGGAGACATCCAGGCTGCGGTGGTGGAGGGCAAGTGGCAGCTGCTGCAGCTGCAGTGGCAAGATCCAATGAGAAACTTCTCATAGTTTATACTTCATGGGGAAGGCTAGGTGGTGCTCTCCCAAGCAGAATTTGGTGGCTAGATTGGATTGCTGGCTGGAACAGCCCTAAAGAGGGTGGCAACCAGTGAAGCATCCATAGGGGAAGGGCTCCTGTACAAAGGGAAGCAGTGGCAGGAAAGGACACCAGAGGCTTGTATACACTGACATTTTGCTGGGCGCCTACGGGAAGCTGACCTTTACCCATATCAGGCTCAGGAACTCTGAAAAGACTGAAGAAGCAGGCACTCCTGAGCGGAATTTGGAGGCCAGTTTGGGGTGCTGTCTAGAGTGGCCCTACTGCAGTTCGGCAGTGGGTAAAACATTCACACTGGGAGAAAGTTCCTGGTCAGGGACACGCCATTGTGTGGCCTTGCTGGAGGCTTAGGGCTCAGGAGTCTGAGTTCTGTCTGCAGGAAGTGCTCCTTCACTGGGACAGGCCCATGGGAATGGTTGCAGAGACCTGTTGCTGAAGAATTGTTGAGAACTGTGGAATCCCAGATCTGCGGAGCCTGAGTGCTGACATGGACCGGCAACCACCAGAAACAAATAAGCTGGCAAACTGCTCTAAGCCTGGGAACCAGAGAGGTAAACAGCTATGTTGTTTGTCCCCCAAATTCACAGCGCCACCTGGTGTCCAGGAAGTATATTGCAGCATATCCCTACAAAAATCAAATCCCTATAGCATATGTGTAAATTTTTTTTGAATGTTACTTTTTTCTTTTTTCCTCTTTTTAGGTTAGCATATATTATTTTTTTCTCTCATTTATTTCCTTCCTAAATTGGTTGCTAAGATTGCTTAAATCAGGCTACCTCAGTGTTTTGTTTTCCTTTTCTTTTATCTTGTTTCAACGTGCTTTGCTTTTTGCTAAGTTGTATGGTTGGATCTTCTCCTATACTCCATTTTTACATTCAACAAGAGCAAGGAGACTCTTCTGTTTTGTTTGTTTGTTTACTATGTCGCCCTCGGGAGAGTGCCCTGGTGTCACAGCAACCTCCAACTCTTGGGCTTAAGCGATTCTCCTGCCTCAGCCTCCCGAGTAGCTGGGACTTACAGGCGCCTGCCACAAGGCCCGGCTATTTTTTGTTGCAGTTTGGCCGGAGCGGGTTTGAACCCGCCACCCTCGGTATATGTGGCAGGCGCCCTACTCACTGAGCCACAGGCACCGCCCAGAACTTGTCTACTTTTTTTTCTCCCTTATCCAATTTATCCTTCTTGGTTTTTGTTGTTTGCTTTTTCTTCTCTTAGTATTTTTTGGCAGAGGAAGAGTCTGGCTGACGACAGACAAGTAAGGAGGGCCTAATTTAGTGGAATGCACCCAGCTCAGCTCCTCACAACCCTTGAGCTACAGGCGTGGCCTTAGCACCGGGCTGAACCACAGCATCTCCTCTATCACTCTCATCCTCCCTTCCTGTCCTCCATCTCTCCTGTGCTTCAGTTTTCTTCTATGAGTTCCCCAGTCCTCCTTTTTTTGCCCTTCTTTCTCTTCTTTTTCTTTCTTTTGCTTTTCTCCTACTCTTCCCCCTCCTTTTTTATTTTCTTTTAATCTTCTTTTACTCCTTTCCTCTCTCTTCTCTTTGCTTGCTGTAACCCCTCTCCGCCTTCTGACTCCATATGAAGAGGCCTCTTCCTAATCTAAACTCTGAGATAAGGTAACTTGAAGCAAAGGAGGAAGTGAGAAGGAAAAAGGTGTACAAGGAAGTGAACACGAAGAAAGTACACATGAGGAAGGACCAAAAGAAAAATTCAGGCACCATGAAGAACCAAATTACAGCAAATCCTCCAAGGGACCATGAGGCAATTTTTAAAGAAGACTCCTATAAAGAATTAATGGATTTTACAGAAAGGGAATTTAAAATATGGATGATTAAGATAATAAAGGGATTGGAAGAGAAAATGGAAAGACAGAACCAAAAGTCAGACGAGAGATATATAGAATATAGAGAAGATATGGATGAGCTTAAAGAAATGAAGGAGCAATCAGGAATGTAAAGGAGCAGTAGAAAGTATCAAAAATAGATTAGACAATGGAGAAGAAAGAACATCAGAATTAAAGGATAGACTCTTTGAGTTAACACAGATAGTAACAGAATCAGAAATGAAGAGAAAGTAGAGCAGGTGCTTAGAGAACTATGAGATGCCATGAAGCATTCAAAAATACAGATAAGAGGAATCCCTGACAGGAAAGAAGATTGTCCCAAATATATGGAAGCCCTACTGGAGACTATCATAAATGAAAACTTCCCAAGTTTTCCTAAAGATCCTGACACACTCCTTTCAGACAGATATCGAACCCCTGACACACTTCTTTCAGATGGATATCTCGACTCTAACAGAACCTCTCCAAGACACATTATGAACCTGTCCAAAGTCAAGATGAAGGAGAAAATTCTGCAAGCAGCTAGGAATAAGCACCAATTGACTGACAAGGGCAGAACCATTAGGTTGAAAGCAGACTTCTCAACTGAAACTTCCAAGCCAGGAGAGCATGGTCATCCACCTTCAATATCCTTCAACAAAGTAATTTTCAGCCTAGAATCCTGTATCCTGCCAAACTGAGTTTCAAAATTGATGTAGGGGACGGTGCCTGTGGTTCAAAGGAGTAGGGTGCTGGCCCCATATGCTGGAGGTGGAGGGTTCAAACCCAACCCTGGCCAAAATAAAAAATTGATGTAGAAATCAAATTGTTTGCAGATATACAAGCAATGTGGAAATTCGTCACAACAAAACCAGCTCTACAGGAAATACTATTCTCAATAGTATTAGACCTATTAGTAATAGACCTATTCTTAATACTAAACGCCACCAAAGTATACATCTAGAAGCCAGAGTCCAGAATTTAGCTTTCACAATGGCACAAAGGATTAAACTGCACAGCAAAAAACCTCACAATAAGATGAATAGAATTCTACCACAGCTATTGATACTACCAATAAATGTCAATGGATTGAATTCCCCAATGAAGAAGCACAGGCTGACTGATTGGATGAAAAAAAAAGCCATCCATATGCTGTCTCCAGTAGACACACCTAGCACACCTAACCACTGTGTTGTTTGTCCTCCAAATTCACAAATCAAGACTCAGGGATAAGGGATGGAAAACAGTGTTCAAGCAAATGGAAATCAGAAGAAAGGAGGGGTTGCAATCCTATTCTCAGACACAAGCAGATTCAAGGCAACTTTAGTTAAGAAAGACAAAGATAGACACTTCATACTGGTCAAAGGAACAATCCAACAAGAAGACATTTCAATATTAAACATTTATGCACCTGACTTAAATGCTCCCAGATTTATGAAACCTTGAAGGATCTGAGCAATCTGATATCCCATAACACCTTTAATAGTCAAGGACTTCAACACACCTCTGACAGAACTGGACAGATCCTCTAAACCAGTGGTTCTCAACCTTCCTAATGCTGCGACCCTTTAATACAGATGATGTTGTCACACTGGGTACTCATATGTGGGTGTATCTGCATGTGGGGGGACCTGCCTGGAGACAGATAAAGGAGCTGTGTCTTGGTTCCTAAGACCATCAGAAATATGTGTTTTCCAACCCACAAAGGGGTCACGACCCAGCAGGTTGAGAACTGCTGCTCTAAACTGAAACTGAACAAGGATACAAAGGACTTAAACGTGACCCTAGATCAAATGGGATTAATAAACATACATGGAATACACCATCCCAAAGTAAAAGAATATGCTTTTTTCTCATCGGTTTATGGCACATACTCCAAAGTAGATCACATCCTAGGATACAAATCAAACCTCAGCAAAATAAAAGGAATAGAAATTATACCATGTCTCTTCTCAGACCACAAGGCCATAATAGTGAAGCTCAACTCCAACAAAATTGTTCATCCCCCAAGCAAAGTCTTGAAAACTAAACAACCTTATGCTGAATGATAGTTGGGCCCAGGAAGAAATTAAAGAGGAACTTGTTAATTTCCTCAAACACAGCAACTACGAAGACACAAGTTACCAAAACCTCTGCAATACAGCAAAAGCAGTCCTGAGAGGAAAATTTATCGCACTAGATGCCTACCTTTAAAAAAACAGAAAGTGAACGCATCAGCACAGTCACAAACCACCTTATGGAATTGGAAAAACAAGAACAATCTAACCCTAAACCAAACAGAAGAAAAAAAATAGCCAAAATTAAGTCAGAGATTAATAAAATTGAAAACAAAAAAAAAACATTCAAAAAATTAATGAAACAAAAAGTTGGTTTTTTGAAAAAGTAAATAAAATAGATAAACCCTTGGCCAGACTTACTAAAAACAGAAAAGTAAAAACTTAGTCCCCTAAGAAAAGAAATAGTAGAAAATATTAACAAGTGGAAGAACATACCATGCTCATGCCTGGGAAGAATGAACATTGTTAAAATGTCTATACTTCCCAAAGCAATCTACAGATTCAATGCTATCCCTATTAAAATACCAACAAAATACTTTCAAGACTTGGAAAAAATAATTTTTCATTATTTATGGAACCAAAAAAACCCCATGTAGCCAAGGCAATTATTAGTAATAAAAACAAAGCCAAGGGCATCAGCCTACTAGACTTTAGGCTGTATAACAAGGCCATAGTGATCAAAACATCATGGTATTGGCACAAAAATAGAGACACAGACATTTGGAACCAAACAGAAAACCAGGAGATGAAACAAACATCTTACAGTCACCTTATCTTTGATAAACCAAATAAGAACATATACTGGGGGAAAGAATCCCTTATTCAATAAATGGTGCTGGGAGAACTGAATGTCCACATGTAAATGACTGAAACTGGACCCACACCTTTCTCCACTCACAAAAAATTGATTCAAGATGGATAAAAGACCTTAATTTAAGGCATAAAACAATTAAAATCCTCAAAGAAAGTGTGGGGAAAATACTGAAAGCTATCAGCCTGGGGAAAGACTTTATGAGGAAGACTTTCCCAGCAATCGCAACAACAACAAAAATAAACAAATGGGACTTAATTAAACCGAAAAGCTTCGGTACAGCTAAGGTGACAACAACCAAAGCAAACAGACAACCTACACATTGAGAAAGGATATTTGCATATTTTGATTCAGACAGAAGCCTGATAACTAGGATTAACAGAGAACTCAAATTAATAAACATAAACAGAGCCAACAATTCCTTACATCACTGGGCTAGAGAAATGAATAAAACTTTCTCTAAAGAGGACAGACAATGGCTAACATATGAAAAAATGCTAATTGTCCCTAATTACTAGAGAAATGCAAATCAAAACCAC
>NW_003852513.1:1570774-1572163 GCF_000181295.1 Otolemur garnettii
AAAAAAAAAAAAAAAAAAGAAATTACAAGTTTAGTGGGCAGCACCTGTGGCTCAGTGAGTAGGGCACCCGCCCCATATACTGAGGGTGGCAGGTTCAAACCCAGCCCCGGCTAAACTGCAACAAAAAATAGCCAGGAGCTGTGGTGGGTGACTGTAGTCACAGCTACTCCGGCGGCTGAGGCAAATGCAAGAGAATCACCTAAGCCCAGGAGTTGGAGGTTGCTGTGACGCCATGGCACTCTACCCAGGGCGATAAAGTGAGACTGTCTCTACCAAAAAAAAAAAGCACATATCCAACAAAGGACTTGTATTTACAGTCATGCACCTCATCTTGACTTTTCAGTATAAGCAACGATGGCCCCATAAAATTATAATGGTGCTGCCCTATACAGGTTATCATTTTTATCTTTTATACAGTATTTTTACTGTACCTTTTCTATGCCTAAATATGCTTAGGTACACAAACACCATTGTGTTACAAGTGCCCTTCAGTATACAGTAAGGTAACAGGTTATACAGATTTGCAGACTAGGAGCAATAGGTTATACCAAATAGTCTACATATGTAGTAGGCTATACCATCTAGGTATATGTAAGTACACACTACACAACAACAAAATCACCGAACAACACATCTCTCAGAACATACCTCATTGTTAAGATACATGACTGTGCACAAGTAACTCTAACAACTCAGTAAGATTTAAAAATCAGCAAAAGATTTGGAAACTTTACAAAAGAAAATATATAAATAACAAAGAAACACATGAAAAGATGCTCGACATTAAACCACAATAAGATATTACTACAAACTAGCTAACAGATTAGTACATATCTAGCTATATTACCCCAACATTAGCTATTATTAAAAAAGACTGACCATACCAAGTATTGGAGAGGATGTGTAGCAAATGGAACTCTAATACACTGATGGTGAGAAACGTAAAATGTTCCCACTTTGGAAAAGAAGTTGGCAGTTTCCTCCTAGAGATTTACCCAAGAGAAAGGAAAGTGCATGTCCACACAAGGAATTGTACACGAAAATTCACAACAGATTTATCTGCACTAGCCAAAAACTGGGAACAACCCAAACAGCCAATGACAGAAGGATGGATAAACAAATTAGAGTACATCTCTAACACTGGAACACTACTCAGCAATAAAAAGGAATAAAAGTCTGATACATGCAACTCTCTGGATGAGTATCAAAATCATTATGCTGAGTGAAAGAAGTCAGACATACATGCCCTCCAAAATTCCAGAAAAGAGAAACTATTGTATAATGACAGAAAAAAGATAGGCGGCTGCCTAAAGGAGAGATTGATTACAAGGGGACAGGAAGAAACTTTAAGCATAGTTTCAAAGGATTTTCTTTTCTTTTTTTTTTTTT
>NW_003852513.1:1572352-1577993 GCF_000181295.1 Otolemur garnettii
TCATTGTTGTTTGGCGGGCCCGGGCTGGGGATTCGAACCCGCCACCTTAGGTGTATGTGGCTGGTGCCTTAGCGACTTGAGCCACAGGCACCGAGCCAGTTTCATAGGATTTTCATAGGAAATATACATGTGTGTTTAGTCAACGTGTACCAAACTGTATGCTTTAAATAAAGCTTATTGTATATCAAACTCATTGAGACGAAAAAGTCCATAATAAAATCCCCAGTTACGATGTCAACCCCTATCACCGCTGAGAACCGCCTCTCCTCCGTGTTCCTCTTCCATGTCGTCCCTTCTCTTTCCGAGGAGACAGTTGATCCCTAAAAGGTTCACAAACTTCTGACTAAGCTTCAGCATACTAACCAATGTATTCCTAGGTCCTCAGCTCACGCCCTACAAACCTCCTACCTTCCCGTTCCCAACACTTAGCCTTACAGGAATGACAAGTATATCCCTCATGTTCCCGAACACTCATCCACGAAGCTTCATACGATCCAACACATTTAGATCCCGAAATGCTACTAACCATCGTGTTACCACTGAAAGTTGCCTCTTCAAACGGCCCACCCGCCAAGCCATCCCAGTGCGGGGATTCGAACCGCTCGACGCCCAGGTTACCTGCCACCGGCTGGCCGCGCCGCGGACAATTCAGCCACCGCGGCGGGATCTTGTTGTGAGCCATGACCTGGGGGACCGCGCAGAACCGGCCCCTTCACCAACGCTCGCCGAGCCTTTGCCGCTGCCTCTCTGCGGTTGGGTCAGCACTGGAGTTCCAAGACACCCGAATCCCCACAGGGACACGAATTCCAACCGCTCCAATCCGGGTAACGTCAGGGGCGGCGCGCCACTTTCATTCAGGATGAAGTCCCTGGCTCAAAGCAAGCCCACAATGCACCGCAACTTCCGCCTCCGAGGGCTCCGCCCCCTCCCTTCCGAGGTCAGAGAGGAAAACAGGAAGTTCTGCGGAGGGTTGTACAGGAGCTCAAGTCAAGAACAATGGGGGCGGGGGTGTTCCCTCTGGCCCCGCCCCGCCTTCTCTTTTGCGAGCAGCTAGCTTGCCTCTGCGCATGCGCAGTTGCCCTGGTACCGGTACCGGGAGTCCGCCAAGGGGAAGGAAACCGCGCTTCTTTCCTTGCGCAGGCTGACCCCCTGCTTTCATAAAAGCATCTTTTTTATTTTTTTTTTTTTTTGAGAAAGAGTGTTAAAAAACTGCTTCAGAAGTCCCCTCCCCCAAAGCCCCTTTCTGCCCCTAAAGTTACAACTCCCTAGTACAGGGAGTGACCTGCTTACCTTATCACCCTATTCCAATTTCCCGCTGCCCGCCCCTAATGGCTCTTTCCGCTGGAGGAATAACTCTTTATTGGTTATCCCATCAGCCGTCACCGTTCTAAAACTCCCCTATATAAGAATATGTTCCCCCACCATCGCTCTCTCTCGCCTCCTTCTGTCTTCCCTCTCTTCTCTACTCTCTCCCCTCTTCCCTCCTTCTAGGTGCTGCTCTGCAGCCTCCCTCCCTCCATCAATAAAGACCTTTTGTACAAGCCTTGGTGGTCTGAGAATTCTCTGCCGGTCCAAGTGTCCCTCTTTCACAGAGTCTTGCTGTGTTGTCCTGGGTAGAGTGCTTTGAGTTCACAGCAACCTCCAACTCTTGGTCTTAAGCTAAGGTGACCAGATTTTAACATTGGTAAAGCGGGACACCATTGGGGGAGGGGTCTTAATTAAAACTTTGGTCTATATGGAGCAACAAAAATTTTCATAGAATGCAAAAATAGTATTGTAATTTTTTTTAATTTCAACATAAGTACAATTTACAAATATAATACACTTAAAAAATTATACATAGTATTATTTTATTCTTTGGCATATTTCTCATTTGAGTGAATTTTTTTAGTTCATTGCTGTCATTGTTTAAAAGGTCATGAAATTTTTCACAAGAATTTCTTAAATTATATTTCACACATAAAATGGCTTTCTAAGTCTCAACACTTAATTGTGATTTTTCTGATGTCCACACTTTATTTACCATAGAAAAAAACACATTCAGTCGCAGCATTAGTTCTTGGTAAGGGCAGTGAGTATCCCATAATTTTTAGTGCATTATTGTATGGCACATGGTTTGCTTCAAAATGATGAAATATTTCTAACCATTTGTTCTCTATTGTGATTTTTGTTGATGCCCAAGATTTAACCTTTTCCTTATCAATACACTTTTTTAATAATGATACCTCCTAAATTGTAAGTGTCACTTTCAAGGCTGGCAGTAGACTTTTTGCGGCCACTATAAAATATAAATAATACGAGTACTGTCTTCTAAGTTCATGAAATAAATAAATTGTTGTGCCTGGATTTTTCCCAATCCCCCACCCAAGAGTTAGTCCGAGACACACTCCATTGTAAAGATCATGAGTCAAGCTTTATTCAAGCCGGGGCCTGGACTCTCCTAGTGAGCACACCAAGGAAGAGCCCCACTCTGGAAGTGCAATCAGTTTTTATAAAGTACAGAAAACAAGAAGGGGAGGGGCAGAGTACGGGTACAATTTTGATTGGTTGCTAGGGGAATGGGCAGATTACAGGTTAGGCATTAGCTCATGATTGGGCATAGGTTTCACACCATGGGGTGGTGCTATCTTTGGGATGGGTGGGGGATGTTATGCTGACTCATTGGGCCTAAGATGGCAGCGGTGGCTGTCATTAAAATGGCGTCAGCTCGGCCCCCACATTCCCCCCTTTCCTAGGTGCATTTGAGGCTCAATCGTGAGTCCTCGTGGTGGTGGTCTCCTTTTATGGTACTGAGAGCAGAGAACCATCATCTGGACAGCGTTGATCTTAGCCTGGACGAAAGCTATTAGGCGGTTTATAATACAGGGGCCAAGGGTGAGAAGTAGTAATAGGATCAAAAGAGGGCCTGCGATGGCGGACAGTAGTGAAGTTAACTAGGGGGACATATAATTTAAAGTTAATCTGTTTTACATAATTTCTTTATATTAGCATCCTGAATATTTGCACAAACTAAAGTTTACTTAGCTTTCCTGAGTCCAATAAAGAACAGTTCTATGATGACGAAGATCCTCATGCTTTGGCCATGCGTGGACCAGTCATCTTCCAGGGTGTTACTGGAGCAGGGCTTGCCATTCTTTGTAACATCAGCTCGAGGGGATTGTCAGGATCCGAGGCAGCTTCTTAAGGTTCAGGAGTTGTTGAGGTGCGGAGCCCATGCCCTGGGAACTCAGGATCAGCTGCCATTGTTCCAGTTCCTTTTAGGCAGGAGCAGGTTCTCCTCCAGTTCCATAGCAGGCTTCACTCTGCTGTAATGGATCTAGGCAGGAATTTCTGCTACTCTCACAGCTGTAGGTGTGGTCAGGATAATGTAAGGGCCTTTCCATCTTACCCTCAGGGAAGACACGCTCTAATTTTTGATCTATACTGCAGCTCCTGGAGAGAAAAGGTGGACAACGGAAAACAAACTAACAGGACACCTTTCATTTATTCATTCTGACATTGCCTCTGTCACCTTTTTCAGTGCCTGTAACTGCTTCCTTAATTCTACTTCTCCCAATTCCTGAGGAGGATCCTGGCAAGCTCCATGGTAAGAGGGCTGGCCTATGATAGCTGTAGCCAGGTATCTTGTACAGAAATTGCTCAGTATGACCCTCCTTTTCAGTAACTTTGTGTCATGCTTCAGACACTAGGGATCTTTTTAAACTTTTTTTCTGATAGCCATCCATTTTTAAAGAGGGACCACTCCTGCTCATAAAGACTCCTTAGTTTTCCTGGTGTCATAGTTACCTACAAATTTTTTCCTAAAGTGTTTCAACATAGTAGCTATGGGGTGGGTTTCCTTTGTTTATTATTCATTTTTATCTCAGGTCTCCCTTCTGAGACGCACATTTACACTACACTCTTTGGACAGTCTCTTAGTCCTATTTAACAGTTCAATTTACTAAAACATTTATGACTTATTTTATGAGTTGACAGTATAGACAACTATACTGGGATCTAATACAGGTGAGCCACAGCCTCCTTTTTTTTCTTTGAATTATTTTTTTCTCTCTCCAATTTCTCTCTTTACTAAAGATAAATTACAGTAGAACCAACTCAGTTGCCAAAATAACCTGTACCTCCAGTATACTGATTATTTGCATAAAGCTCAGTAAGAATTATTATTAGTCATCTAGACTTTTTGGCTTTGCTGGAACCTTTCATAAGGAATTTTCAGGCCGGGCTTTCTCAAGAGCCTTTCATGAGCCCAGGTTTCATCTGTGCCGTAAGATACCTATATGCATTGGGTACATTCCTCTTCTTTTGAGGTTCCCCAAGCACCTTACGATTTCTCAGACCTGACAGCAAGCGACCTTCATTACTTACCACAGATCAGGAAAGGTTACTGATGGGTATCTGGCCAGTTTTTCAAGGGGCTTTCTTTATTGGCCTTATAAAGTCAACCTTAATTCCTTAATGCAGTCTGAATACCTCTGGAAATGTTATTCCAGCCAAAGCCTTGGTAAAATACCTGTGCCTCTATCATGTCCTATAGAACAAAACAGATTCTTATTGAACTTATGCAAATAACTATATTGTCAGAAACTAATAATACTTACTAATGACTTTTAAATTCCAGAGAAATCAAGGAGAGAGAAAAATGCATTTTTCAAACTCTGCTCATAAGTATATACATTGCTTGAAAGGCTACAAATAGCTCAAAAGACAAAGAATTATTTTCTTGACTTTTGGAAAACAGAACATAGAAAGGACCAATAACATTTTAAACAAAAAGCCATAACCAACTAGCCTAGTTTCACATAACTGATTTTTGTTTTGTTTGAAGTTAGGTTAGCAACATTCATAGACATGTTAATTTTCTAATAAAAGTTCTAAAAATCTGCTTTTAGCCCTAAGGTACTCAATTTCCAAAGACATCAGGAATTTGAATTTAAGAGAATTCGTTAGCCTCTCTTAATATTTCTTTTTCTTTTTTAGATGAATCAAAATTATTACTGACAATATGTTAGAACAGACTAATGCTTTACAATATTGGAATACATATATATAACCATAACTTATATAAAATTAATCACCATTTCATATTTGACAATGTTTCCTATATATTTTTAATAAATCAAATGAGTTCAATTTGTTTTTCTATGCCTTTCAGTGGTAGAGTTGTGCTTTTTGTTTTCTGGACTGAGTTCAAACCTGCCAACCTCGGTGCATGTGGCTAGCACTGCAACCACTGCACTATGGGAACGAAGCTCAAATTTAGACTTTTGATTTTGGAAGGTTTGTCAAATATCAAAAGGCCTAAAACATTGGTTTAAATAAGATGACATGCCAAAAAATTTTAAGGGAAATGCATAGTCAACTGAATCACATGTATATTCTTTTACAATTTTTTTTTTCATTTAACCTACACAGACAATCTACAAACATTCTAAACTTTCTTTAATTTTTGTCCCACCTTTCACTTTCTTATATAACCATTTTGTTTCAGGACAAAATTTATTACACAAGATTCTTTTTTTACATCATGCCATTTTTCTTTCTAATTTTTCTTTTTCTTTTCTTTTTTTTTTTTTTTTTTTGAGACAGTCTCACGATATCGCCCTTCGTAGAGTGCCGTAGGGTCACGGCTCACAGCAACCTC
>NW_003852513.1:1578178-1581157 GCF_000181295.1 Otolemur garnettii
GCCTTAGCGGGTTGAGCTATAGGCGCTGAGCCTCTAATTTTTCTTACTCTTAAAATTCTTCACAACAAAATCTCAGTTCACTATGAAGTCACCCATTCACTTAGCCAAACTGATAATTAGAAGGTTTAAAAAGCAAGAATTTCATCTTTTGACAAAGACTCAATTTTTCTAACAATTTAAACAACCAAATGATTACATTTTACAAATGAGAGACATCTTATGAGCTATAACATTGATACAGGATTTTTCTATTTGGAGCTGGACAGGTAACCCCCATTTTTCAGGCTCAGGGGAGCTCAGATATCAAACTCTCATCTTCCGATACAAACTCTGAGCCCCAGCAAGGTCACGAATAAGCAGCCTGAAGTCTTTTGGCTGGCTCCACTCAGACTAAGGAGCACACACCCTAATCCTTTCCCCAGACAAAAACTGCTCCAAAGACCTAATAACCTTGCCCAAGGTGAGGGGCTTTGGCTGGCTCCACCCAGACTAAGGAGCACACACCCTAATCCTTTCCCCAGACAAAACTGCTGCAAAGACCTAATAACCTTGTCCAAGGTGAGGGGCTGCATTCATCCATTCAGTTTGTAAAGGTATTTTTTATCTACCAAGTCCTGGCCAAAATATCTTTCAGGGCCAACTATTTACCCTTAGACAAGGGACTCATGCAAGAAATCTCTGACCTGGGCCTCCTCCCCCCGTTCAGAGGCTATCCACTCAGGAGACCTGTTGCTGATATAGATATAGCACTGTTCCTCATGAGATTTACACTCTCTCCTCCAGATTTTCAAGGGCCATCCAGAGCTCACCAGACCGCCCAGACCACAACACTTGTCAAGGCACGGCTCCTCTACCTATAGTTCTGGCACTCTCCACTCCATCTGCATGTTCAACAAAATGCCATTTCATCACTGATCTGTGGCCCACATTCTCAATTCTCAAATTCCTGAGACCAAAAACTTCCATTTTCCCCCAAGTCAACATGGCCATGTGGCTGCCCAAACATAGAAAGTGGAAGACCTGGAACTTCTTCAGAATAGCCAGGGGGCAAAGTTGAAACAGGGAAGAAGGGCACACTCACACATTTGTTTTACCCCCACTTATTGTTACTCATCTAAGTCATTCTCCAAGCACTCACACGCACACAATTTTAACGCATTTTTTAACCTGGGCAGCCTCAAATTCTCACTCAAGCTGCTACTTAGCCATAAGAGGCAAACCAACACTCTCCTATGCCCTATGAGGGGAGATCCAACTCCACTCTCAGTGTTCTCTCAGTCACACCACATCCACACACTCTCACACATTTTTTTACAGATCGGCTGGAGATCTAGCAGATCTGGTCTTACACACCTGTCAACAGATCTAATGCTGGCGATCTAATGCCCAGGAGGTGATCAGACTCTCTTCCACTAAAATTGTAGTGGGCTTCATAAGGATCTTACTTTACTTTGGATGTCCTGGGGTCACTTGTTACCAGTTCCTCTCTTTTTGTCAGTCTCTGCAATGACTCACCCCAGGGACCTCGCCAGCTGAGTCTCAACCAGACGTTCCTCTGGGAGAATTTGTCCCAGGAGCGCTCTGAGGACCACATGGCCAGACCAGCAGGAGTTCCCCACGGGGGTGATCTGCAGTGCAGACAGAACCTGACCCAAAGAATCTGGCTGCACGGGGTTTTTTTTTTAAAAGCAGGAAACTGATACAGACAGAAGACCCCAGGCACCAGTCGATTAGAGGAAGCGGGTTTATTCGGCCACGGGTACTCAGAACACCAGCGTGTTTCCCAAAACCGAGCCCCCCCCACCAATCCCATATATAGGATTGGCTCTAGAATAGTTAGGAAGGAGAAAAGTGAGATTTCCTGGAAGCAGAAGTCAGCAAGAGTGCCTTGATAGAAAAGGTCTGAGACCCAGTTGTAGCAATCTGCAGCCTCGCAGGTCTGCAGGCAGGTCCAGTCACCCAGGAGGGCTTTAAGAAAAAGTCTGAACTTATACTCCACACAATATTCAAGGACAGGACACCTAAGCGCCATCTTCACAGCACAGGACTGAGCACAAACACAACAAACCAGACATATGTTCCCAGGCCCCCCTTTCCTTCGGCGTGGCCAGGGAGTAAAAACCAGAAACACGGAAGCACCCACGTGTTTTAGGGCAGCCCCTTTCCTTCGGCACCTTCCCTAATGCCAAATGCCTCCCTGACTACAGAGACAGGCATGGCACAGGACAAAGCACAAACATGACAAACCAGACATGGATTGAGTGCCTTGGCCCCCCTTTCCTTCGGCATAACCAGGTGCTAAAACAGAAACCAGAAATTCTCAGTTAGTCAACTCTTTCCAGACTGCCCCTTTCCTTCGGTGCGCAACTGTCACTGACTCACTGAAGAACCAAAACCAGAAGTAAGACTGACGTCTCAAGTCCTACCTGGGGAAGGGCGTCCACAACCTCATCCAATCTGGCCTATATCCCCTCCAGATGGAGAACCAGAACACTTAACCAAAACTGAAACTAGAACCAGGAATAAAATCACACACACATTCTTACATTCTCAGGCATCCTCCACACGCTCGGCCAGCCTTTCTCTTTCCACACGCATGTCACACACACGCACCAGACTCATCTCTGGAGCTGCGTAGGAGTGAACCCATGGCAGGGGGTTGGGGCAAATCCTGGACGAGCCCCCAAATGTTGTGCCTGGATTTTTCCCGATCCCCCACCCAAGAGTTAGTCCGAGACACACTCCGATGTGAAGATCATGAGTCAAGCTTTATTCAAGCCCGGGCCTGGACTCTCCTAGTGAGCACACCAAGGAAGAGCCCCACCCTGAAGGTGCAATCAGTTTTTATAGAGAACAGAAAACAAGAAAGGGAGGGGTAAAGTATGGGTACAATTTTGATTGGTTGCTAGGGGAATGGGCAGATTACAGGTTAGGCATTAGCTCATGATTGGGCATAGGTTTCACACCATGGGGTGGTGC
>NW_003852513.1:1581718-1596297 GCF_000181295.1 Otolemur garnettii
GAACCTGCCACCTTAGGTGTATGTGGCTGGCGCCTTAGCCTCTTGAGCCACAGGCGCCGAGCCTGGTCACCTTATCTTAAGGGATTCTCTCTCCTCAGCCTCCCAAGTAGCTGGGACAACAGGCGCAGGCCACAACCCCTGACTATTTTTGTTGTTATTATTGCCATTGTTGGGTTTGAACCCTCCAGCCCCAGTGATTGTGGCTGGTGCCCTAGCCACTGAGCTACAGATGCCAAGACTATAAAGGCATCTTTTTAATGATGAAAAGGGCCTTCCCACCACCATCGTACCTCGAGGTTACTGTCCCGGCCATGGAATTGGGGAAGTCCTCCTGACATTAGGTTCAGGGGAACAAGCGTCAGGGAAATTCTAAGGGCGTGAAGTTGGAATACCAAAAATTGGGAATTTTTCTTTGGGTGGGTACTTCTGAAAATCCTTAAAGTACCTGAAATTAATTTCAAAACATAGGGTTTCGTTTCTCAGTTTCTAGAGCAAAGTTGAAAAGCATATTTGAGAGTCACAGAGTATTCATGTCTCAAAAAAAAGTTACTAGGCACAGCGCCAGTAGCTCAGTGGTTAGGGCGCCAGCCATGTACACAGGGGCTGGTGGGTTTGAACCTGACCCGGGCCAGCTAATCAACAGTGACAACTGCAACAAAAAAACAGCCAGGTGTTGTGGAGGACACCTGTAGTCCCAGCTCTTGGGAGGCTGAGGCAAGAGAATCGCTTAAGCCCCAAAGCTGGAGGTTGCTGTGAGCTGTGATGCTATGGCACTCTACCAAGGGTGACATAATGAGACTGTCTCAAAAAAAAAAGTTAGTAAGTAATGTACATAATTGGCAAAGGCTGGAATTTCCCAGTGGAGTACCACTTCATGGTGGTGTACTCCTTTGCCAAGCAAATAAAGTCCTTTATATTTTTTCTTCAAGTTAAACAGAAGCATTTGGAACCCTTTTGTAAATGCCATCCTTTAACAAAACTTTCTTTAGTTTCCAGGTTCAGTTAAGTGTTAAATATAAAAGTGGATAATGGCAAATTATTTATAATGTAATTTGGCTTTAAGCACTAAGACTGTATGTGAACTGCAACAGTGTGAGGCTACAGGGGTATACGTTTTCAGAGAGTCACTGGGGAGCTTTCTGAGCAGTTCAGCCCTTGAGTGCCTGGACCTTCTCAGTAAGTTGGGGGTTATGGCTTTCTCTCCAGAGGTAGCCTGAGTTAGGTGACACTCCTGGTCTGTTCTGTCACATCTCAGACTTTTTAGTGAAAGTGTCCCTCCCTCCTTGACAAGATAATATAAACCCCAGTTTCCTTACAGTCTGTCCAAATGATGCCTAGTCAATTCCTTTCTCTGCTGACAGGGTAGAGTGTGTATCACATCCAAAATGATGAAATATTTGATCCCCAAACTCCTCCCAACAATAAGAAGGTAAGCCAGGTCCTGGAAGAATATTTCACCTCTTTCTGGGGAGTATTCCTAGGGTAGACTGTCTTTCCCACACATACCATGTCCACCCACAGAGCTCAGTCTTAGGCGCAGAGAGCACTTCATACCACTAGCAATTAACTGTTATGGTTGTAAGCTGGCAATATGTGTTTAATTTTTACTCCACTATCCAGTTGCATCCTCTTCATACTCAGGACCACAGATTGGCTACCATTTGGCTACAGTAGAGGGTAGAGTGGGAGCGTGGCATCCAGATGAGCAGATAGTTTCTCTTTCCCTACCAGATCTCTTGCCTGATGAATCTTTCCACCTAGTGGTTCCTAGTCCCAAGTATCTGCTATTTGGCAAGAAGAAAAAGAGAAGAACCAGCATGGCTGCCCCCTGGCTTCCTAGTGATAGGACAGGGGACCTGAGTTTTCCTAAGGTTTGGGAAAATTCATGAAGGGAACACCCTGACCTTTTGCCCTTAGCTGGAGGGACTGCATTCATTCATTTAACAATAAAAACGTGTTTTCATCTGCAGAGTCCTGGCCAAGTATAATTCTCAAGACCTAATATCCCTAGATAAAGAGCCTGCATAGACTCCCCAGTTAATTCGTTCCCTCTGCCTGCTGCCTTTTACTTCTGTATTCCTTTCTAATAAAATCCTGCCTTGCTAATGATCTGTGGTCTGTGGGCTCATTCCTCAAATCCCCAAGACAAAAGTCCTAGTGAAGAGTGTTAGGTTATTGCCTCAGAAAGCCCCTTCCTGCCCTTAAAGTTACAACTCCTCCCTTAGCACAGGGAGTGGCCTGCTTACCTCATCACCGTGTTCCAATTTCCCGCTGCCCGCCCCTAATGTCTCTTTCCTCCCCATCAATAACTCTTTATTGGTTATCCCACCACTCTAAAACTTCCCTATATAATATGTTCCCCCCACCTTCTCTCTCTCTCTCTCCCCCATCCCTCCTCTTCCTCCTGCCTCTTCTCTACTCTCCCCCCCTTCTCTTCCCCACTCTCTCCTTATCTCTCTCCCCTCTTTTCTCTTCTCTTTTCTCTTCTCTTTTCTCTCCTCCTTGGTGCTGACCTTTTGTACAAGCCTTGGTGGTCTGAGATCTCTGCCAGTCGAAGTGCCTCTCTTTCAAAGAGTGAAATTCCAGTAACACTACAACCCTCAACTCACCCTGGAAAATATGTCTTGCCTCCTCTTTATTGGCTCCAGGTTCTGTTCATGAGTGATTTCTTCCATCAAACATCCATTTCCCCACTAGGTAGGGTTTGTAAGGGTAAACAAAAATAAATAAGATTGAACCTTTCCTAGTTCTTGGTTGGCCAAAGGAAAAGAGACCTTTTTCCCCCATCCCTTTTCTTGGAGCATTTCCTTGACAAAACCTGTATTTATAGATCCTTCCCGCTATGTGCCTGTGGCTCAAGTGGCTAAGGTGCCAGCCACATACACATAAGGTGGTGGGTTCGAATCCAGCCCAGGCCCGCCAAAACAACAATGATGGCGGCAACCAAAAAAAATAGCTGGGTGTTGTGGCGGGTGCCTGTCGTCCCAGCTACTTGGGAGGCTGAGGCAGGAGACTCGCTTGAGCCCAGGAGTTGGAGGTTGCTGTGAGCTGTGATTTCACTGCACTCTACCCAGGGGGACAGCTTGAGGCTCTGTCAAAAAAAAAAAAAAAACCTTCCTCTTTACTTTCTTTGATATATATAAATCTTTTTAAAAGCTAAGAGAGCCTCTGGCCTGCCTTACAATCCAGGAATGTTTTTCTTAGTGTCTGGGAGCTATCTCTTTGAAATGTAGATATTAAGAAAGATAGTCCCCCTATCTTTCACCTTGAGAATTTAGCTTAATACACCTTGTGACTACCTGCCTGTGTTAAAAATATTCATAGGGGCGCCGTGCCTGTGGCTCAGTGAGTGGGGCACTGGCCCCACATACCAAGGATGACATGTTCAAACCCGGCCCTGGCCAAACTGTAACGAAAAATCGCTGGGAGTTGTGGCAGGTGCCTGTGATCCCAGCTACTCGGGAGGCTGAGGCAGGAGAATTGCCTAAGCCCAAGAGCTGGAGGTTGCTGTGATGCCATGGCACTCTACCCAGGGTGACAAAGTGGGACTCTGTCTCTAAAAAAAAAAAAAAAATAGGAAAAATGTTGTTTTTCTTTTCAATAATGGCAATTAATTAACACAGATGACCACTGCAAACAACCAAGTGAAACTAGGATGAGCTATGAAAGAATGTATAGCAAGAGGTACTGCCAAGTCCTCTTACATGAGAACAGATTATTGTTTGTCTTGAAAACAGATATGTAATGAATTGTGTGTGCTTAGCTAAAGAAAGGAGTAGGATTTCTTTCTGTCTTTGCAATCTCATTACCAGATTGTCTGTCTGCTTCTATGTCTCCGTAATAATAAGACTTTTCTTTTTTTCCATTTGAGGAGAGGATTTTCTCCTGAGTGGGCAGGAGATTTTATTCCTAATTTTCTTCCCCAACAAATGTTTATGCCTCACTGAACTACTAAGGGCTATTGCAGAAATATGCCTCGTCTGAGCCTTGCTGTGGAATTTGGTCTCCTGCTCACGCATCTCCAAGAAACAATGATAAAGGAGCAAGCCTATTTTTTCTACTAGCCAGCTCTCCAGGGCATGTGGAAGGCTGCTGCTGTCAAAGTACATTAGTTTTTTTGTTTGTTTGTTTTTTGTTGTTGTTATTCCCCCATCCTTTCAGGCTAGCAGGCACTAAGCTGGCGTGTCCCTCTCCCTTTCCCATACTGGTGACCCGCCACCTCCACTTCCTGCCTACACTGCACCAGCTTCAGTTAAGGGGAGAAGTTCAGGAGAGTGTGAGTAGGTTAAGTTTGGAACCAAGGAGGAACACCAGACTCATGTCTCCTATGGAGGTTAGGTTCTAAACTCAGGGTTTGGGGCAAAAGAAGACAAACTCAAAATTACTTTCTTCATTTGAACACCAACTAAAGTCATTGGCTGGGACATTTAGGGCCATGTTGTATAAAACCAGCAATCTTTGAATAACAGAATTACATTTTTCACAGCCAGATGCTCCTCTCCAAGAGAGCCTTGGTTCACCTCTTACTTCAGGGCACAGGTTCTGAGAGCAAAACAGGAAGACAAGCAGCCTCTCTCATGCATGCCTACTCCGGAAAGGATAAATTCATAAAAGTTGAATGTGGGTTCAATATTTCTTCATTGTAGTCACATTGTACTTGGCAATAGCTAATCTAATATTGTAAACCAGAAGAGTATTTACTGTGAGGCTTCTTACTTATACTAGCTCCTTGTGAGGCATAAGTATTTGTAATTTATATTCTTAACCTTATAGGAGGCCCCCAAAGTTGCATAAGTTCAAGTCTGTTATAGGTTGAATTGTGGTGTGTTGAAGTCCTAACTCCCAGTACTTTGGAATATGGCCATATTTGGAAATAAGGTTGAGATCATCAGTGCGGGCCCTAATTCAACATGACTGATGTCTTTTAAAGGGTGGACACAGAGACATCCACACAGAGGGAAGACAATGTGGAGAATCACGGGGGAAGACAGCCATAGGACTGGAATGATGTGTCACCAAGCTGAGGAATCCCAAGGATTGCTGGTGAACACTAGAAGCTAGAAGAAACAGGAGGGGGGTCTCTCCTAAAGCTATCACCTTGGTTTCAGACTTCTAACTCGCAAAGCTGTGAGACAGTAAATGTTGTCTGTTGTTGTAAGCCACCCAGTTTTTGTTCTCTGAACCAAGTCTGTAACATCAGTATAAATCTAGCCAACTTTTTTCTTTCTTTTTGCTCTGTTTTCCTTTTTTTTTTTATCCAGAATGTCAACAGTGGACCTAAGTTCTTATAAAGATAAATTTACCTGTTATGCTCCCGGGCTCTTAGTGCCCAAGAGCTTATTCTAAAGAACTCAAACATTCAGCCACAAATACTGAATCGCCCTTTAACAGCACTGAGGCCTTCAAAGGCACCAGCATTAGGGATTTTTTCAGATGGCAAGCATTGATTCAAGTCCCTGCTGGCACCCGCACTGTGCTAACTGGCCAGGAGTCCAGTCCCTGTTCCTGGACATAGTATTCCAGCCCTCAGATTCCAGAGGTTCACTGCCCATCAGACAGCTCTCCAGCTATGCTAGTGTCCCGGGCTGCCCTAACTAAGTACCACAAACTGGTATCTTAAAACAACAGAAATGAATCTTCCCACTGATTTGGAGGCTGGGAGTCCACCATTGAGGTGTGGCAGGGCCAAGTCCCCCCCAGAACCTCTAAGGCAGTGATTTTCAACTGATGTCCTAGAGCACATGAGTGTGCCGTGAGAGGATCTTAGGCGTGCCCCCCAAAGTTTTAAAGATAATTAATTAAATTATTTTTGAAAGAAATTCAAAGCACAGTTAGGTGTACAAATCAAATTTAAAAGCTCTTTAAATTGATTATACAAGTATATCATTGTTATAATAAGTAAGTCTTTTATCGTTACAATAAATAAACACCAGCTTATTTCTAAAGTGGGTGGGCTGTAGCCTTGAAAAATAAGGTTTCCCAACACATCCATAAATTGTGAAATTTGACAAGGATTTGCCGATGAACACCAATATATGTCAAAATCATCCAGAGTGAATAAAGCTGAATGACACTCAGAATCCCTCGTCATGGCTGAAGTGGTGAGGAGGTGTGGCTGGTACTGAAAGTGTTGGACGCTTCTGTGCAGATTGGGAAAAGTGAAGTAGTTGGACACAATTACATTGCAAATTCTGGTTTGAAAAATTTCCAAGTATGTTTAATTAATACCTGTATTTCTTTTCCAAAGTATGAGTTGTTTATTCTTATTTTTATTATTTTTGACTTGGCATTTTTAATCTTTATTACATAGCATTCAATTAAAATGGATACATTTTTAGTAAAGAAACAAAAATTAGAAGACAACACTAGCTTAGCACATTGAATACTGCTTCATCCAGTACATCGGCAACTAAATTAAAAACAATTAGTCGTCTATATAATGAAGATTAGCTTGACACAGTGGCTCACGCCTATAATCCCAGCAGTCTGGCAGGGTCAAGGCAGGTGGACTGCTTGAGCTCAGGAGTTTGAGAACAGCCTGAGCAAGAGTGAAACCCCCTCTCTACTAAAAGTAGAAAAACCACGTGGGCATCGTGGTGGGTGCCTAGTCCCAGCTACTCAGGAGGCTGAAGAGAGAGAATCTCTCTCTTTTTTTTTTTTTTGTAAAGACAGAGTCTCACTTTGTCACCCTCAGTAAATTGCTGTGGCGTCACTGCTCACAGCAACCTCCAACTCCTGGGCTTAGGTGATTCTCTTGCCTCATCAGCCTCCCGAGTAGCCGGGACTACAGGCACTCTCCACGCCACAATGCCTGGCTATTTTTTTGTTGTAGTTCAGTGGGGGGCCGGTTTGAACCCACGACCCTCGGTATATGGGGCCAGTGCCCTACCCACTGGGCCATAGGTACCACCCACCCGAGAGAGGATCTCTTGAGCCCAAGAGTTTGGGGTTGTTGTGAGCTATGATGACACCACTGCATTCTACCGAGGGTGACAGAATAAGACTATTTCTCAAAAATATAAAATATATCTATATATATACACATACACACATATATGTAAAATAAAGATTATTTATTATTTAGTTATGTATGTAGTAAAAGAAATGTACCACATCCCACATGAGAAATTTGTGGCACAACAATAGCAAACAAAGCTATGGTTCCTAGCAAATTAAAGAGACATTTACAATCCTGACATTCTCACTTGTCCAAAAAGTCGGTGGAATATTTCAAATGACTTGCTCTTAGTAATATTAAACAAACAAAAATATGGATCAAATATGCAGTGACATCACAAGAAGCCAGTTACCCGGTTGCAGAAATCATAGCTAGGAAAATGAAATCTCATACAATTGCAAAATCCATTATTTTACTGGCCCACTGTGCAATTGTTAAAAACAATATTTAGAGAAGAATATGAAAAGGAAATTTTAAAATTTCTGCTTTTGGATAATACAGTTTCTGTCAGCAGCGTTCACTATCCCGCTTCTGACACCACTTTTCAGAGGACTGGCCAGGTCTCGGCCCGGCTAGGTCTCAGCCCAGCTTCCAGACATGGACTGCTAAGCTACCTTGCTGAGGAACAGTTTCTCTTAGGTGCTTGAGGGCTATCTCCTTTAGCTGGAGAGAGAAAGTGTGTGTCTTAGAGAGAGTAAAGCAGTCTTAGAACAGATAGGTCTTAGTCTTTGGCAGAGCTTGGTAATCTTCAGCAGAGAGACGCTGTGCTGGCATTCTGCAGGCAGGAGAGGAGACAGAGTCAGAGTAAGCATGTCCATGATAGAATGCGCATACTTTTTGACTGCCTTCTCCTCCAGCCTACTATAAGGCTGATCTCGTGCTTCTCAACACCACAGGTGTAGAGACTGCCAATTCACCAGTCCTCTCAGCTCGTGAGCTCTTTCATGCTAAATCCCTCTCCATGCCCTTTTCACCAAGGAGTCCCATTACAGGTATTTCTTATAACTCTCACTCCTCCTACCCATAAGCTATACGGGCTGCTACAAGTTTCTCAAAGTGTTAAGGATTTATCTGAAAATAGAATTTCAAGTAATATTTCACCTCATAGAAGTACACGTTTGCAATTCAGTTGGATGAATCTACTGATATCACTGGTAAACCCCAACTTGTAGCATTCAGATTTATTCATAAAGAAGAAATCATAGAACAGTTTTTATTTTGTCAACCACTCCAAACAATAACAAAGGGCCAAAATTAATGCTTTCAGAGAAAAATGACTGCTCTAGAATGAAAAGATTAAAGGAGAAAATGAAGTAGAAACATTTGAACTAGTTAGAAGGTGTAAACTGGATAAAAATCTTAATGAACACATTTTACAAACTTTTTTTTTGAAAACTTTTTTGTACCAAAGATTTTTTGTACACAAATTTTGAAATATATTTTTCCTGTACCTACACTTGATATAATGTCTCTGGATTGGATGAGAAACCTTTGTTTTAAGTGCATTTACTGGCTTGGTGCTTGTGGCTCAAGTGGCTAAGGTGCCAGCCACATATACCTAAGGTGGTGGGTTCAAATTCAGCCCAGGCCAGCCAAACAACAATAATGACTGTAACCAAAAAAATAGCCGGGTGTTGTGGTAGGTGCCTGTGGTCTCAGCTACTTAGGAGGCTGAAGCAAGAGATTCGCTTGAGCCCAGGAGTTGGAGGTTGCTGTGAGCTGTGATGCCACAGCACTCTACCCAGGGGAGATACCTTGAGGCTCTGTCTCAAAAAAAAAAAGTGCATTTACTTCAGCAAATTTAAATATTACAGAAGAGGAAAAGTTAACAGAAATAAGAAATGATAGAGGATTAGAATTAAAATATTCAACAACTTTTACCTAACAAAGGATGTGAAAGATCCCTATAAAGAGAATTGTGAATCTCTGAGAAAAGAAATAGCTGAAAATGTTAACAAATGGAAAAACATACCGTGCTCATGGCTGGGAAGAATCAACATTGTTAAAATGTCCATACTACCAAAGCAATCTACAGATTTAAAGCAATCCCAATTAAAGCATGGATGTCATACTTTAAAGATCTTAAAAAAGAATACTACTTAATTTTATATGAAATCAGAAAAACCTTGAATAGCCAACATATTACTCAGAGATAAAAACAAGTCAGGCGGTATCACATTACTAGACTTTAGGCTATACTATAAATCTATAATGATCAAAACAACATGGTACTGGCACAAAAATAGAGAGGTAGATTTATGGAACAGAATAGAGAGAACCAAGAAATTAACCCAGTCACTTATCATTTGATCTTTGATAAACCAATCAAACGCATTCATAGGCCGAAAGATTCCCTATTTAAAAAATGGTGCTGGGTGAACTGGCTGGCGACCTATAGAAGACTGAAACTAGACCCTCACCTTTTACCACTAACAAAAACAGATTCTCACTAGATAAAAGATTTAAACTTAAGACATGAAACTATAAAAGTATTAGAAGGGAGTGCAGGGAAAACGCTTGAAGAAATTGGCCTGAGAGAGTATTTTATGAGGAGGAACCCCCTGGCAATTGAAGCAGCATGAAAAATATATTACTGGGATCTGATCAAGCTAAAAAATTTCTGCACAGCCAAGAGCACAATAAATAAAGCAAACAGACAATCTTCAGAATGGGAGAAGATTTTTGCAGGTTATGTTTCCAACAAAGGTGTAATAACTAGAATCCACAGAGAACTCAAACTAATCTATAAGAAAAGAACAAATAACCCCATTTCTTTGTGGGAAAGCAACTTGAATGGCCTACATATGGCCTACATGAAAAAATGCTCATCATCTTTAATCATCAGAGAAATGCAAATCAAAACCACTTTGAGATATCACTCAACTCCAATAAGATTAGCCCACATCACAAAATCCCCAAATTATAGATGCTGGCATGAATGTGGAGAGAAGGGAACACTTCTACACTGCTGGTGGGAATGAAAACTAATATGGCCTTTTTGGAAAGAAGTTTGGAGAATTTTCAGGGAACTAAAATTGAACTACCTTTCAATGCTACAATTCCTCTACTAGGTATCTACCCAGATGATCAAAAACCATTTTACAACAAAAACATTTGTGCCAGAATGTTTATTTATTGCAGCCCAATTTATAATTGCCAAGTCATGGAAGCAACTCAAATGCCTATGGAACCATGAATGGATTAACAAACTGTGGTATATGTACACCATGGAATACTATGCAGCCATCAAAAGCATGGAGACTTTACAGCTTTTACATTTACCTGGGTGGAACTGAAACATATTCTTTTTAGTAAAGTATCTCAAGAATGGAAGAAAAAGTATCCAATGTACTCGATACCATTATGAAACCAATGGTATTGGTTTCACCAACACATCCATATGAATGATAAAACACAACTATAGTCCAGAAAGAAGGAGGGGAGAAGAGGGAGAATAGAGGGGAAGGAGGAGGATGGGAGAACGGAGAGTATTTGGTGAGACCTCACCTATTGTGCGTAATGCAATGGTACATTTCAAAACTACTAAGAGTATAGCATAAATGTCTTACCACAACAGATAAGTAAGTGAGATGATGGTTATGTTAATCAGTCTGATTTAAGCATTCCACATTGTATATCAAATCAGTACATTGTACCCCATAATTGTACACAGTTATGATTTAATAATAAATAAATAAAATATTCAACAACAGATATTATTACCTTTTGGTTATCTCTCAAGGGTGAATTTCCAAATATTACAAGAAAAGCAACAGAAATACCTCTTCTGTTCTCAACATCATATTTATGCGAAGCAAGGTTTTCTGCAATGAATAATATTAAAAACAAAAATCAGCTTGGCACCTGTGGCTCAAGTGACTAAGGCGCCAGTCACATACACCTAAGGTGGTGGGTTCGAGTCCAGCCCAGCCCACCAAAACAACAATGACAGCTGCAACCAAAAAAATAGCCGGGTGTTGTGGCAGGCGCCTGTGGTCCCAGCTACTTGGGAGGCTGAGGCAGGAGACTCGCTTGAGCCCAGGAGTTGGAGGTTGCTGGGTTGCTGTGAGCTGTGATGCCACGGCACTCTACCCAGGGGGATAGCTTGAGGCTCTGTCTCAAAAAAAAAAAAAAATCGATTACTGCTAGAATCTTGGAAGAAGATTTAAGAGTATGCCTGTCCAAAATTTTCATTGCAAAGAAGATAACCTAAAAAGATGGCAAGCTCAGGTATCTCATTAAATGTTAAATTATAGAAAACAGAAAAATAGATACATATAAATAAATTGTTTAAAGAATTTTAATTGTTATATTTGATTACAAATTATAATAAATTGTTTTGTTTTATTTTTTGGCCCTGATGGTGCATTTTGTTTGGGTTAATAAATAAATCAAAAAAGGTTTACTTTTTAATTTTTTCTTCATTTTTTTATTCATTTTTTCTCTTTTAATTTTGTTTTTGATCAACATAATTTAAGTATGCTGTGGAAGTTTAACTATAGGTTCAAGTGTGCCATGAAATAAAAAAGGTTGAAGGGGTGGTGCCTGTGGCTCAGTGGGTAGAGTGCCCATGTAACAAGGGTGGTGGGTTCAAACCTGGACCCAGCCAAACTGCAACAAAAAAATAGCCAGGCACTGTGGCGGGCACCTGTAGTCCCAGCTACTCAGGAGGCTGAGGCAAGAGACTCCCCTAAGCCCAATAGCTGGAGGTTGCTGTGAGCTGTGACACCACAGACCTCTACCAAGGGCGACAGCTTGAGATTCTGTCTCTTTAAAAAAAAAATTGAGTCTCCTTATTATTTATAAATCAACTTAATTTTGATTGAGTTATTAATCAACTTAATTTCCTCTAAACAGGGAGGAAATTCTATTAACAGTTCTGCCCTTTGGGGGCTTCCTCTGACTTTTCTTCCTATTTTCTTCCTATTTTGGTATTTTGGTTTTCAGGGCTCAGACAATGCATTTCTAATAAGAGAGTGAAGGCAAAGTTTGGCCTCTTGTCACCGACCCATCTGGTCACACAGCTTGCAGTAATCCCTGACATGGTCCCACAGATCGAGCAATTCTCTCTACAACTTCTCAACAACACTATGGAAAGGCGGTGTTTTGTGAGGCCAGAAACCCTGTTGTTGGTCTGCTATTTCTGGTTGTGTCTGAAGTCTTCTCTTTAAGGGAACAAAGCCTGGGTGTCCAAAACTCTACACAACAATGCTCAATATGCTCCTTCACTAAGAAGATAATCCCAAAGGAAGCATTAAATCACTATATGTGGCTGGATAATGTTTTGAGAAATTCATTTCTTTAGGGTTTAATGACAGAATGGACATAACAAATTGAGGGAACCATCAAAGATGACTCTAATCTTTCTGTTCTAAAAATAGGAAAGCCTCCAACTTCCTGACTAGCTCCAAAAATCCTTTGTTTTGTTTATGTAGGACATAAAACATCCAAAATGTGTGTGTTGGACCATTTCTCCTGAGTACTGAGGAATTTGCGTTGGAAGATAAAGAAGGTAAAACTAGAATTCTCCGTTATTTCTGTACAACTGACCGGAACCATATGTGAACACTAGGTGGCGCGAGCCGCCAGGCAATGCGACCTGCCAGGCTTAGTACCGTAATCCGGGAAGTGGGTCCGGGAGTCGGGTTTTCCCACCACACCAGGATGTGCTTACTCCAAACACTGGATTTAGCCCGCTAATATAAGTTTCTTCATTGGAGAATATTAACGATTAAAAAGGAAAAATAATTGTTTTGGCTCAGCGTCCGTAGCTCAGAGGGGATGGCGCCGGCCACATACACTGAGGCTGGAGGGTTCAAATCTGGCCCAGGCCTGCCAAACAATGACAATTATAACAACAAAAACAGCGGGCGTCGTGGCAGATGCCTGTAGTCCCAGGTACTTGGGAGGCTGAGGCAAAAGAGAAGCGCTTAAGCCTAAGAGTTGGAGGTTTCTGTGAGCTGTGACGCCAAGGCACTCTACAGAGGGCAAAATAGTGAGATTCTGTGGAAAGAAGGAAGGGAGGGAGGAAGGGGTGGAGATAGGGAGGAAATTGTTTTAAGACTGCTGTCAAGACATGAGGTTTCAGAGATCATAGCTTATGCTTCTCCCTGCCATTAAAAATAGAAAATTCTACTGTTTAAATTACATGAAACGCAATCTGCCTTTTCATTGGAGAATAATAAACTACATATGGACTGTGCTTTACCTTGCACAGTATTTTTCTGAGATGATCTAATGTGAGCTAATCAGTGAGACATCGCTGTCGTCTGCATTTCATAGAAAGAGGTTCAGTAACTTGCCCTAAGCTTCTCATCCAGGAAGCTGAAAACCCAGGCTATGATCGGGGTAGGTGGGTTGGGGGTGATGTTGGAACCTGCAGGCAGAGGCAGAAGCCTTTATTCTAATCCAAGCTCTGCCACTTACCTGTATTAGACTTTTAAGGGGGTGAAATCACCCTTCAAGAACTGATTTTTTGTTTTTTCATTTGAAAAATGAATAAATGGTCCCTGTGGCAGTGCCTCTTTAACTTAAATGCACACAGTCATCTGGCGATCTCACTGACATGCAGCTTCTGATTCAATAGACCTGGGGTAGGCCTGAGATTCTACACTTCTAACAAACCCTGGGTGCCCCAACATTGTTGTTCAGAGGAGCACACAGAATAACCATCCTATTATGAAAGACTAATTAACATTTACAGCACAAAATCTTTCCGCCAACTAAGAAACGGACAAACCATATAGCTGCATCAATGTTTGCAATTTGAGATATTCACTAGTAGCTGTCTGCTTGAAAGAACTGTGTTGCTGAGTTCTGAGCTGTATTTTATCATTTTATGCACCTATCAATAGGTTAACTGGAGGCTACCAGATCCAATTTGGGAATGTTTTATTATTCCAGTTATCAGCCACCAGTATATCCTTATCATTTGCTTCTCAGATCAATTGGGGTTGATTCCTGATTGATAGCACAGCTGGCATCTCAGAGGAAGCTGCCCCAGATTTCCTATATAGCATCTGATGTGAAATTGTTGTTTAAGAACTTTGCAACATGAACCATCAACTTTATGTAATTACATGCTTATGTAAGCATCCTGTTTCCTAGACAAATAATCTCCCTGCATACTGGATCACTCTCACCTCCGTGGTGATGCTAGGGAGTTATTAAATGATAGCATGTGCTGAAGATGAACTTAGCCAAGAAATTTTGCATTTACTCCGAGGAGCACTTTACAGTTTGTAAAAGCATTTTCAGCTATGTTAACTCCTTTGCTGCTCCAAAAACTTTGTGAATTAGACAGAGAAGATATTATTTTCCCCATTGCAGATGAGAGACCAGAAAGTCGTGACATACAGGAGCACAGACTGCACCACTCTGCTTACCTACTCACAGTTTAGTGAGTATGTCACTCTCAACAATGAGGCCCATGCTGTACAGAAGAAAGAAGAAAGAAGGGGGGAATAGGGCTAGGATCACTCTATTATTAAAAACAAGGAAGTAGGCTCGGCATCTTGGTCAAGTGGCTAAGGCGCCAGCCACATACACCTAAGGTGGCGGGTTTGAATCCAGCCCCGGCCCGCCAAACACAATGACGGCTGCAACCAAAAAATGGCCGGGC
>NW_003852513.1:1597108-1599052 GCF_000181295.1 Otolemur garnettii
TCAAGCGAGTCTCCTGCCTCAGCCTCCCAAGCAGCTGGGACCACAGGCGCCCGCCACAACGCCTGGCCATTTTTTGGTTGCAGCCATCATTGTTGTTTGTCGGGCCTGGGCTCGGGATTCAAACCTGCCACCTTAGGTGTATGTGGTTGGCGCCTTAGCCGCTTGAGCCATAGGCGCCGAGCCAAGACACATTCTTGAGTCATAAAAAGCACATTTTTAATAGGAAGGGGTTATTATTTCAATTGCTGATGTATTGATTTATTTAAAAACATGATCATGCTATATGCCAGACACTATCCCAGGTGGAGACCAACCACAGTGACCAAGACAAGGACCCTGACCTCAGAGGGCCTTATGTGGTCAGCACAGAATACAGAGAACACAGCAGGGCCTGTCCAAGTCACAGAAGAATCACAGTGAAAAGTCAGGAAAAGTTTGCAGGAGGAAGTAACATGTACGTTGGACCAAGGCCAGGCACAGTGGCTCACATCTGTAATCCTAACATTCTGGGAGGCTGAGGCGGGTGGATCCATTGAGTTCAGGAGTTTGAGACCAGCCTAAGCAAGAGAGAGACCCCTTCTCTACTAAAAATAGAAAAATTACCAGGGTGTGTGGCCCATACCTATAGTCCCAGTTACTTGGGAGGGTGAGGCAGGAGGATCACTTGAGCCCAAGATTCTGAGGTTGCTGTGAAGTATGATGCCATTGACACTCTAGCCTGGGCAATAGAGTGAGACTCTAGCTCAAAAACAAAACAAACAAACAAAAAAAACTTACTCAGTGCCCATAGCTCAGTAGTTAGGGCACCAGACACATACACCAGTGCTGTCAGGTTTGAACCCTGCTCGGGCCTGCTACACAACAGTGACAACTGCAACAACAACACGAACAACAAAAATACCCGGGCTTTATGGTGGTGCCTGTAGCCCCAACTACTTGGGAGGCTGAAGCAAGAGAATTGCTTAAGCCCAAGAGTTTAAGGTTGCTGTGAGCTGTGAGCTGTGAGCTGTGATGCCACGACACTCTACTGAGGACGACAAAGTGAGACTCTGTCTCAAAAAAAAAAAAAAGAAAGGCTGAGCCCACATTGGGGTAAAGGAGGGACTATACATACAAAGACCTAGAAGCAATGGTGGGTTGGTACATGTTTAACAACCATCTTGCAAGAATGCCCTAATTTGTATATTTTGCCAATTTCCTTGATATACTCCCACCACAGTAGACACTAAGTGACCACCAACTTGACCTCACTGAACACAGAATTAGGAAAATCTGTTTACTATAAGCTCTCATACGCTGGTACAAATCAGCGCTGGAATAGAAATAAGAGTATGGTGCATCTGGACAATTTCAAGCCATTCTGTAGGGTGGAAGTTTGGGGCAGTGGGCAGGGGAAGGGGTGTGGGTAGAAAAGAATATGGTGGGAGGAGAGGTTAGGAAATGCCTCTATGCCATTTTAAAGAGCTTGGACTTTATTTTGAAGTTAATACGAAGTCACTAGATGGTTTTAGGAAGGGGAGTGACCTTGTTGAAAGTAATGGGAACAGAGGCTGATTACAAAGCTCTGGAGTGTGAAGGAGGAGTAGAGAGCAGAGACAGTGAGTGAGACCAGACCTATGGTGGCAGGAGCAAGGAGCTGCAGCAGCCACTGGCGGGTGATTCAGAGTCAAAGCATTGATTCAGGGACTCCTAATGTGAAAGAAATATTGCATTTGAATGAATAACAGAGTCAGTGGAAAGAAAAGGGGATACATTTTATTAATGCTTAAAAAATGAGAGTAAACACATTTAATTTAATTAATTATGCCAGGCATGATGGCTCACAACAGTAAGCCCAGCACTCTGGGAGGCTGAGGCTGGAGAATCCCTTGAGCGCAGGACTTCAGAACCAACCTGAGGAAGAACAAGACCCTGTCTCTTCTTCTTCTTTTTTTTTTTTTTTTT
>NW_003852513.1:1599072-1607880 GCF_000181295.1 Otolemur garnettii
TTTTTGGCTGGGGCCGCATTTGAACCCACCACGTCTGGTATATGGGGCCGGCACCATACTCCTTTGAGCCACAGGTGCTGCCTAAGATCCTGTCTCTTCTAAAAATAGAAAAACTAGCCAGGTGTCATGGTGGATGCCTGTAATTCCAGCTACTTGGGAGGCTGAGGCAAGAGGATCACTTGAGCCTAAGAGTTTGAGGTTGCTGTGAGCTATGATGCCACAACACTCTACTCAGGGCAACAGAGTAAGACTGTCTCAAAAAATAATAATTAAATAATAATAATAATTTAATTAATTATAACACATTTTAATTAAAAGTAAATAACAGAATAATAAACATTTAAAGGTGAAAATTAGGCCAGGCTAATTTGGCTGGCTCATGCATATAATCCTAGCACTTTGAGACACTGAGGTGAGAGGAGCACTTGAGGATAGCCTGGGCAACAGCAAGGTTTCATCTCCAAAAAAATAGAAAAATTAGCCAGATGTGGTGGCATAAGCCTGCAGTCCCAGCTACTTGGGAGGCTGAAGAGAGAGGATCACTTGAACCCGGGAATATGAGGTTGCTGTGATTTAGGCTGATGTCTCAGCACTATAGCCTGGGCAACAGAGTCAAAATAAATAAATAAAATTTAAATTAAAAAAAATGATTAAATAAATACATTCACTGAAATTAAACTCATCTTATTAATACCCCCCCTAAAAAAATCCAAAAGAACTGCTCTAGGTAAAGACCTTTACTTTCCCCATTGCTGCATCCCCAGTGCCTAGGACAAATCCCGGAACACTGGAAGCACTCAACAAGTATTTGCTCGGGCTGAATGAATGTATGAATGGATAAGAGTAATCAATAATTGGGCACTTAGTTTGTGCCAGGGCCGTGAACCTGATTTTCTTTCTTTTTCTTTTTCTTTTTTTTTGAGAAGGAGCCTCAAGCTGCCACCTTGGCAGCTGGGTAGAGTGCCGTGACATCAAAGCTCACAGCAACCTCCAACTCCTGGACTCAAGCAATTCTCCTGCCTCCACCTCCCAAGTAGCTGGGACTACAGTTGCCCACCACAACAGCTATTTTTTGGTTGCCACTGTTATTGTTGTTTAGCAGGCCCGGGCTGGATGAGAACCCACCAGCTCAGGTGTATGTGGCTGGCTCCTTAGCCGCTTGAGCCACAGGTGCCAAGCCCATGAAAGTGATTTTCATGCATATTATCTTTAATTCGCACAACAGTCATAGGAGTTAGACTATCTCCACTTACTAATTAGGAAAAAGAAGCTTAGAGTGGTTTAGAAACTTGCCCTTCTGTAATTGCACAGCTAATGAGTAGCAGGCATGGAGTTTAATCCAGGCCAATCTGAGTCAAGCTGTGCTTTTAAGGACAACCATAATTTTAAGTGTCTTGGCTTTTATATATTCTATCACTCTGTCAGATTACTGTATTAGATAAATACTGAAACCTGAACCCACTCCTGACCAATCGAATCAGAACCCCCAGAAATAGGGCTTAGCCATCCAGTATATTTGAAAAGCCTTTAGGTGGCTGTGTGCAGTGGCTCACATCTGTAATCCTAGCACTTTGGGAGGCTACGGAGGGCAGATTGCTTGAGCTCAGGAGTTCAAGACCAACCTGAACAAGAGTCAGTCCTTGTCTCTACTAACTTAGAAGAACTAGCCAGGTATAGTTGTGAGCACCTGTAGTCCCAGCTACTCAGGAGGCTGAGGTAGGAGGATCACTTGAGCCCAGGAGTTTGAGGTTGCTGTGAGCTAGGCTGACACCATGGCACTCTAGCTTGGAGAGAGCAGAGTGACACTGTCTTTAAAAAAAAAAAAAAAGCCTTTACTGATTCTAATGTGCAGAGAAGGATAGGAAATACTTCATTAGATCACTTCCTAATTTAAGGTTTTTTATATACACACATATATATAGTCCACCTACCATTTTACTATAAAGCAGAATTTTTGCAGGTGCACCAAATGAAACATCTTACATTTCTTGCATATACCAGGCACACAGTAAGTGTCCTGAAATTGAAAGATGTTGGCTATAAAACTTAACCCAAGACTTTCATAGAAAAATGTTAAGTATTTGAAATAAAAATTGAAAAGTTTTGGTTCCTGGTTTCACCAGAAAAGGAACTAATTACAATTAAGCAAACAGCCTGTGAAACCTGGTGCCTGGGTTTGAATCCTACCTCTAACGCTCACTAATTGTGCAACCTTCATCAAGTTATTCATCCTCTCTGTTCACTGGTTCCCTCTACTATAAAATGGACAGAATGACAGTAACCACAGAATTAAGGGAGTTGAACAAGAAACACTCTATCAGCAATGGAGGTTACAGTCCACCTTTCCCTGCTAGAGACAGACTTTGTCAGGTTTCTTTTTTTTTTCTGAGACAGTTTAACTCTGTCACCCTAGGTAGAGCACCATGGCATCATGGCTCATAGCAACCTCAAACTCTTGCCTCAGTTTTTCATTTTTTTAGGAGAGACAGAGTCTCGCTCTTGTTCAGGCTGGTGTCAAACTCCTGCGCTCAAGTGATGTACCTGCCTTGGCCTCCCAGAGTGCTAGGATTACAGCCATGAGCCACCATGCCCAGCCTTCTGCCCTGGGCTAGTTTTCTTCACAGTTACATCTCCAGACCTTAGAACACAGCCAGCCACAATGTGGCTTCTCCACATGTTTGCTGTTTTTTTTAATTTTTAGAATGAGATAATGGTAAGATAACTATCCAGTATATGTGTGTGTGCCACTCAAAAATAATAACTGAATCTGAAGCTAAAAAATAATATTTTAGCTCATGAATTATGTCACACCATCTTTTTGAAGGAACGTGGTGAGCCACTATAAAATAGATAGTATTTTTTGAACATGTGATTAGACAGTTAAGGCAACCTTACATGTGTCATTGTCCAAATAATATTGACCTTAGGTTAGTAAGAAAAATATGCCAAAATGAAAATCGTTGAATATTAAGATTATATGATTGCAATGAAACTCTTCTCTGTTTTCTTTAACTATTATTACACCATCATTTTGTATACCATCTTGTCTGTTCTAATATTAAACTGAGAGCAGCTTCATCTCCTCTTGAGAAGGGGAAGAAAAAAAGGAAATAATCCAACAGTTGGACTTCACTGAACGGTTCAATGCTGCCCTTTTAACAGCTATAAATTCTTTGTAGAATGGCTCCAGCCACTTCTTGCCTTGTGAAAAATCATCTAGGAAGCTTCTTCTTTATAAGCAATTCATAATCCTTCAGGGAGATAGATCAAAGAAATGTACAATGTGCCTATGAGTCATCCTTAAAATGCTGGTATTTTCTTCAATAAGCTTCTGTAGTGGGGAAAATTATAATCCCACACAAGCTTTGGAGACCCGTTATCACTGTGGGCTTGAGCAACCCTTGGAGACAAGGCAATTTACTGGCTAGGCAACTTAGAAACAGCTTCTGGACCAATCACCTGCCTGGAAATGGTTCTTGAACCTAGAAACAGTAACTAAATCAATCAGCTGTTTTCTGAGCACTGTTTTTTCTAAAATTTGCCACTGTTGCTTTGCAAATCAAAACCAGAGAAATAAAATGTACTTGAATTATTTCTATACCAACCTCACATGTTCTAGCCTCTCTTCAGCCTATTTAACAAGCAAGCACCTTGAACTCTTTGCCCTTCAATGGGAGTCACTCTGCACCAGATAATTTCTTTAGCCACATCATACCCTTTGCAGAATGAGGTAAGTGATGTCAACCTAAACTACAAATGCAGAGAAACTCTTTAACAGAAAATGATGTTTATGGCTCCGTGCCTATAGCTCAGCGGCTAGGGCACCAGCCACATACACCAGAGCTGGCAGGTTCAAACCCAGCCAGGGCCTGCCAAACGACAATGACAACTACAAACAAAAAATAGCCAGGTGGTGTAGTCCCAGCTACTTGGGAGGCTGAGACAAGAGAATCGCTTAAGCCCAAGGCTTGGAGGTTGCTGTGAGCTATAACGCTAAAGCACTCTACTGAGGGTGACATAGTGAGACTCTGTCTCCAAAAAAAAAAAAGAAAGAAAGAAAATGATTTTTACTTGGCAATAGGACATTGCAGGGAATGTGTATGTCATAGTAAACTTTGTGTTCAGAAAGGTCAAGGAAGACAAAGGTTTGTAAAGGAAGAAATGAGGAAGTTCACATAATTGTTTGGGAGAGGGTTTTTTTTTTTCTACATAATTGTTTTGAAATAATTATTCCTGGCTACAAAGATCAATAACAAGGGTGATACCAATCTGGGCCAACAGGCAGTTCTGGGCAGGTGTCCTTGCAGAAGTATTTTTGTGTGAGGTTGCAAAGGCCTTTGTCACAAGGCTGTGGTTTTGCAGTGTTTTGTGGTTTTGCTAGCAGGCAGACATGCAAGAGCACCCTCTCTTCATAGCCAACCTCAGCTCTATTTGTTAGATTTGTCAGGGTTTTTGTTTTTTTACACTAGTATCTCCATTTTTGTTCTGACAACATTCACAGAAGTAAATAAATACATTTCAAAGTGTTTCACTTTATACGTAGTAGTTGCTCTGACACTGCACACATGAGAATATATGTTCTTTCTAGCTTCTTGGTTTTTAACCTTTGCTGTATTAGGATATCTGGAGTTTTTTCCTTTTTAATCCTGATGGCCAGGCCTAACTCCAAACCAATCAAATCAGAATTTCTTATTAGGATTTGTTGAAGTTCTGGAGATGATTCCCTTGTATGGCTTAACTTGAAAAGCACTATTTAACTAAATCTTAACATGATCAAAAGCTCCCCAAAGGAAGGACAGTTACTTGCGTTTTGCTTTATCTCATCCCATGATGCTTAGTATAGTATTTCTCCCTAGAATAGCCAACCAATTAATAGCAAATACAAAGGGAGTCACAGAAATGTACCTAGGACTTGGGGTAGAATCAGGAATGTGACATCTTCTGAACTTAGTGATGAAATATGGAATACTGAACTAATACAACCCTTTTGGAAAGATGTATGAGGAATATTCGAAGAACTCAGACTAGACCTACAATTTGATCCTACAGTCCCATTACCCAGAAGAAAAAAAAAATCATTTTATCATAAAGACATCTGACATCTACCCAGAAGAAAAAAAATTATTTTATCATAAGGATATTTGCCCTAGACTGTTTATTGCAGCTCAATTTACAATTGACAAATTGTGGAAACAACCTAAATGCCCACCAATCTAGGGTTGGATTAACAAGCCGTGGTATATGTATACCATGGAGTACTATTCAGCCACTAAAAAAGATGGTGACTTTACATCTTTGGTATTAATTTGGATGGAGTTGAAATAAATTCTTCATAGTAAAGTATCACAAGAATGAAGAAGAATCCAATGTATTCAACTCTGATATGAGGACAATTGATCCTAGCACATGGTGGAGGGAGGGGGAATAGGGGAGCAAAGAGAGGGAAAGAGGGAGGGGGATGTGGGTCCACAGTGTGACACACCTCTTGGGTGTGGGACAATATTATTAGAGGGTCTTTCCCCAGCAAAGGCAAGCAGCGTAACCTGGCTCTTTGTACACTCAATGATTCCCCGATAATAAAAAAAAACAATTAATAATTAAAATCCCCCCTCAAAAAGAAGAGAAATATAGAACAGTGATAAGAGCTTGTTCTTAAGGACTCTATCATCACCTAACTCTCTGTCCTAAAGTAAGTTAATTGTAAGATGGGGAAGCCAAAATGTTTATTTGAGAGGGTGTCATAAAGATCACATTAAATATAGGGTACACTCCCCAGGGGTAGAAAACAACTACAACTCTGATTTTTACATGTCATTTGTAAATTATATAACCTAATTGTTTGTACCATCATATTAATCTGAAATTTTAAAAAGATCACATTAATATCCAATGTACTCAATACTAATATGAAACCAATACATAAACAACTACAAGCCCACACGAAAGAAAAACACAAGTATAGTCTAGCAAGGGGGAGGGAGAGAAGGGAGAGAGGAGGGGAGATGAGGAAGGGTGATTGGCAGGATCTCACCTGACATCCACAATGTGAGTGTTCAACACACCCCCTGGGTGAAGGACTCAACTACAACTTGAAGTTTACCTTAGAAATGAAAACAATGTAACCTAAACATTTGTATCCTCATATAAAATCTGAAATTAAAAAAAAAAATCACATTAAGTAATGTAGGCAAAGCACCATAGGGCCCTTGGTACCTGCTGCATAAAGAGCAAAGTAAGAACCAACACCAGGCCAGGCATAGTGGCTCAAGCCTGTAATCCCAGCACTTTGGGATGCCAAGGCAGGAAGGTTATTTGAAGTCAGGAATACCAGATCAGCCTGGGCAACATAGTGATACCTCATCTCTACAAAAAATAAAATAATAAGTTAATAATTACAATAATAATTAGCTGGATGTAGTGGTACACGCTTGTAGTCCTAACTACTTGGGAGGCTGAGGCAGGAGGATCACTGGAACCCAGGAGTTCCATCATGAACAGCAAAGAAAGACCTTGTCTCTTAAAAAAAAAAAAAAAAGGAATCAACACAAAATAGTTGAGAGACAAAAGTAATTTCTGCTCAAGTTGACCAAATTTTCATAGACTGTACACATACCACATGTACACATCAGTACAGCAGGCCTAGTTCCTTATATTGACCACCTCTGTATGTTAACCATTTTGTTACAGTCCCTGGGGTGGTCAACTTACAGATGTTCTATTGTATATGGAAGGATACATGTAGGTCATATGCAAACACTATGCCATTCTATGCCAGAGACTTGAGCATCTACAGATTTTGGTATCCACAAGGGGATGGGTCCCCGGAACCAATCTACCACAAATACCAAGGGACAATTATAAAAAAACATGTCATCTAATCTCTCTTCCTTTAACTTGAACATTTCAAGTAACATTATAGTAATGAAAGTGGCATTGGCTACATACAGTAGGAAAGAAAAAGAAAAACACTGTAGAAACACTGGCAGAATTTCTTTCTGCAGTAAGTCCTTGGTTTTGGTGATTCAGAGAATGAACTCACAGACCACAGATCAGTGGTAAGATAAGATTTATAGACAGAAAGGAACACAGAACGAATAAAAAGCACCAGAGCTTCTGGCAGAGAGGAAGACCCAAGTGGGAAGTCTCCGAGTGAGTCTTTTGTCTAGGGGTATAAGTTCTTGAGAATTACACTTGGCCAGGATTTGACAGACTTCAGTGTTGATGAATGTGTTGAATGTAGTTGAATGTAGTTGAATGAATACAGTCCCTTCAGCTCTGGCAAAAAAAAAAAAAAAAAAAAAGCAGGGCATCCACTTCAGAAGGGGCCCAGTTTACATGAAACTCCAGCCCAGGTCTAGGAAACTTACATGAAATTGCTCCGATTAGGAAACTGGGGTCCCTGTCCAGCTCTAGATGGGGAAACCCTGTATCAGAAATATAGGCAAAAAGTTTGTAACTAGTTCCACAAACCTCTGTATGATTTTCACAATTCTTTCCCTTAGCTACCTACTTGACCCTTCGAGTTGTTTCCCAGAAATTATGGACTCAACTCCTGGCCTCAAATGATCCTTCTGCCTCAGCTCCAAAAGTGCTACATTATAGACATAATAATAATAATAATAATAACAATATGGCTCCGTGCCTGTGGCTCAAGTGGCTAAGACAGCAGCCACATACACCTGAGCTGGCAGGTTGGGCTTGCCAAACAACAATGACGGCTGCAACCAAAAAATAGCTGGGTGTTGTGGCAGATGCTTGTTGTCTCAGCTACTTGGGAGGTGGAGACAGGAGAGTAGCTTGAGCTCAGGAGTTGGAGGTTGCTATGACCAGGGGTCCTCAAACTACAGCCCGTGGGCCACACGCGGCCTGCCTAGGACATTTATCTGGCCTGCCAGGTGTTTTTGCTACCTCTGCCTGTCCTGCTTAGCAGCCGACTCATCCCGGAGCCCACATTCCAGCTCTCCAATGGCCTGACAGACAGTAAACTGGCCCCCTGTTTAAAAAGTTTGAGGACCCCTTAAAAAGCTTGAGGCTCTGTCTCAAAAATAATAATAGTAATAATAACAACAATAAATCTTACTTAATAAGTAATACCCTTGTAGTTTGAGAAAAATGGTATAGGAATAACAGATGCATAATTTCTTTTTTCTTTTTCTTTTTTTGAGAACAGAGTCTCACTGTCACCCTCAGTAGAGTGCAATGGCATCACAGCTCACAGCAACCTCCAACTCTTGGGCTTAAACGATTCTCTTGCCTCAGCCTCCCAAGTGGTTGGGACTACAGGTGCCCGTCACAACGCTCAGCTCTTTTTTAGTTGCAGTTGTTTAGCTGGCCGGGGCCGAGTTCAAACCCACCCCCCGTGGTGTATGTGGCTGTTGCTGTAACCACTGCACTACAGGCTCCGAGCCACATAATTTATTTTTCAGAACATGCAATAACATAGGATCAGAATTGTAATTTGTTATAAATATGTATTACAAATACAATATAAAATGACAATTTTTCTATATAGAGTTCTAGCTGGTCCAGTCGCATTTGGTGACCTAACTATAGATTTCTCCATTGAATTTCCCTGGGACCTTTATTGAAAATCAATTAGCTGTATATGCATAGGTCTATGTCTGGATTCTAGTTTGTTCCATTCATCTACTCATAGCAATATCACAGTCTTGATGACTGTAATTTTTTAGTAATTTTTGAAATCAGGTAATGAGTTCTCCCAATTTTGTTCTTTTTAAGATTATTTTAGCTGGCTCGGCGCCTATAGCTCAACCGGCTAAGGCGCCAGCCACGTACACCTAAGGTGGC
>NW_003852513.1:1608894-1610388 GCF_000181295.1 Otolemur garnettii
CTATGGCATCACAGCTCACAGCAACCTCCAACTCCTGGGCTCAAGTGAGTCTTCTGCCTCAGCCTCCCAAGTAGCTGGGACCACAGGTGTCCGCCACAACACCAGGCTATTTTTTTGGTTACAGTCATCATAGTTGTTTGGCGGGCCAGGCTGGATTTGAACCCACCACCTTAGGTGTATGTGGCAGGCACCTTAGCCACTTGAGCCACAGGCGCCAAGCCCACAATGTACACATTAAGTGAAATCCCACCTTATTCCCTCCCTTCCTTGGCCGTACATCCTCCCCTCTCCCCCCTTCCCACTTCCCTCCACTCCTGAACTGGACTATAATATTGTTTTATTGTTTTTAGGAATATGCAATATTTATATATGGATTTTATATTAGTATGGAGTACATTGAATATTCATCTTTCCATTTTTGCCATAGTTTACTAAGAAGAATTTATTTCAACTCCATCCGGGTAAATGAAAAGGTGTACAATCTCGGTGACTCATCACAGGATCCAGGACCCTGCCGCTGCCCACAGCAAGGCCTCCAGCAGCACCAGGCACTATGAGCTGCCATGGGTTGAAAAATATAGACCTGTCAAGCTGCATGAAGTTGTTGGGAATGAAGGCACTCGGAGCAAGCTGAAGGGGCATTGACGTTGTGAGGAATAAAATCAAAATGTTTGCTTAACAAAAAGTCACACTTCCCAAAGGTTGACACAAGACCATCATCCTGGATGAAATAGACAGTATGAATGCTGGAGCCCAGCCAACCTTGAGGAGAACCATGGAGATGTACTCTAAAACGACTTGCAGCTCGGCGCCTGTGGCTCAAGTGGCTAAGGTGCCAGCCACATACACATAAGGTGACCGGTTCAAATCCAGCCCAGGCCTGCCAAAACGACAATGATGGCTACAACCAAAAAAAAAATAGCCAGGTGTTATGGAGGGTGCCTGCTGTCCCAGCTACTTGGGAGGCTGAGGCAGGAGACTTGCTTGAGCCCAGGAGTTGGAGGTTACTGTGAGCTGTGATGCCACAGCACTCTACCCAGGGGGATAGCTTGAGGCTCTGTCTCAAATAAAATGAAATAATAAAATAACTCACTTTGCTCTTGCTTATAATGCTTCCCATAGGATCATAGAGCCCATGCGGTCCCGGATGGGCTACGCCAAGCTGGCTGATGCCCAGATGCTGGGACAGCTGCTGAACATGATCGAGAAGGAGGAGGTGCTGTACACTGAGGATGGCCTAGAAGCCATCGTCTTCACAGCCCAGGGAGACATGCGGCAGGCATCAAACAACTTGCAGTCCCCTTCATCAGGATTTGGCTTTGTGGGGTAGAACCCCACAACTGTGTGCTCCTTCACAAACTATGTGCTCCCTTTAAGCTCCAGAGGCAGGTGGACAGACTTCTGTGGAAGGCAACTCTGTCGATGACCCAGTATCCCTGGTCAGCATGGAACAGGGCCTGGGGATTAGGGCATAAAAACCCATCTCCAGTGACT
>NW_003852513.1:1610677-1621779 GCF_000181295.1 Otolemur garnettii
AAGGTTGAACTAACTTTAGAAAAGTAGTATGAATGCTTTGCCTGTTAATTAATAGTGTGTACGTGACCAGCCGACTATAAAAGGTGGTCTTGAACAATAAAGCTTTGCTACTTGCCATCAGCGGGTAGTCTATCTCTTTCCCTATAATAATTCCAGATGCAAGACTACACCTGTGGTGACGCTGTCTGTGTCTCATGAAACCCCAACGCAACAGGCTTCATCAACAGTGAAAATGTATTCAAAGTCTGTGACCAGCCCCACCCTCTGCTGGTGAAGGAGAAGATCCAACTCTGAGCGGATGCCACCATTGATGAGGCCTACAAGATTCTTGCTCACCTGTGGCACCTGGGCTATTCACCAGAAGATGTCATTGGCAATATTTTTTGAGTGTGTAAAACTTTTCAAATGGCAGAATACTTGAAACTAGAGTTTATTAAGGCAATTGGATACACTCATATGAAAGTAGCAGAAGGAATGAACTCCCTCCTGCAGATGGCAGGGCTCCTGGCCAGGCTGTGTCAGAAGACAATGGTGGCAGTGGCCAGTTAGAGCAAAGACGTCACTGATTGTCACAAGAATCCCTCCTCCCTGAAATACAGGAGTCAGGGGAGGAAAACGCCACCTCAACCGAGGTCAGTACTCTCTTTAAACTATCCTGGCTTTCCCATTGTCTCCACCAGGTCTCCACTCCATGACTGTTTGCCTTCAACCTCAGATTTGTCCAAGTGGTGAAGGGGCAGAAAGGCCCCACAGAAGCTCAGGGGTGGGCAGCTGATCTGTGTGTCTGTGGGTTGACATTTTAGCTAATAAAGTCTTGCAGCATTTGTGGGTAATAAGGTGACCACATAAAGCCTCCAGGAAAATCACCTTTTTTTTTTTAAAGGCAGAGTTTGACTTTGCCACTCTGCGTAGAGTGTCATAGCATCAGCCTAGCTCACAGCAACCTCAAATTCCTGGGATCAGGTAATCCTCCTGCCTCAGCCTCCCTGTTTACTGGGACTTCAGGCACCTGCCACAATGGCCAGCTAATTTTTCTATTTTTGTAAAGTCAGGGTCTTATTCTTGCTCAGGCTGGTCTAGAACATCTGAGCTCAAGGGATCCTCCTGGCTCAGCTTCCTAGAGTGCTAGTGAGGTGAGAAAAGTAAAAAGCAGTTCACGAGAGTCTGTCCTGGCCACCCTGTGTAGGCCTCAGCCAAGCCACAGGCGTTTCCGTTGTCTGCGTGTTTCTCCCCTGACATACTCGGGGCCTAGATTGTAATCTATGATGTTATGTCTCATTCTTTATTTTATGACCCCCACTCTCTGTCTTATGACCCTCACGTGCACTCCCACCCTGAAAGGTGGATAAAAGAGAGGCAAGAGATTGGGGAGGGGGCTCGGTTTTGGGAAACACGCTGGTGTTCCGAGTACCCCCGGCCGAATAAACCCGCTTCCTCTAATCAACTGGTGTCTGGAGTCTTCTGTCTGTGTCGGTTTCCTGCTACATTTCTTGGTTTCCTGACCGGGAAGGGAGGTTTGGCGGAAAAACCGTGCAGCCAGATTCTTTGGGTCAGGTTCTGCCCACACCACAGATCACCCCCATGGGGAACTCCTGCTGGTCTGGCCATGTGGTCCTCAGAGTGCTCCTGGGACAAATTCTCCCAGAGGAACGTCTGGTTGAGACTCAGCTGGTGAGGTCCCTAGGGCGGGTCATTGCAGAGGCTGAGCACCAGAGAGGAACCGGTAACAGGTGGCACCAGGACATCTAGAGTAAGGTAGGATCCTTTTGAAGCCCACTACAATTTTAGTGGAAGAGGAGCCTGATCACCTCCTAGGGCATTAGATCACTGGCAGGTACACAGGGAGACGTCTCAGGCAAGGTAGAATCCATTTGGGGCCTACTACAATTTTAGTGGAAGAGGAGCCTGATCACCTCCTGGGCGTTAGATCGCCCGCAGATCTGTTGACAGTTGTGTGAGACCAGATCTGCTAGATCGCCAGCCGATCTGTGAAAATTGTGTGAGCATGTGTGGATGTGATGAGACTGAGAGAACTACGAGGGTGGAGTTGGATCTCCCCTCACAGGGCCTAGGGGAGTGCTGGTTTGCCTCCCATGGCTAAGTGGCAGCTCCAGTGGAAAATCGAGGTTGCCCAGGTTAAGAAATGCATTGGAATTGTGTGCATGTGAGTGCTTGGAGAATGACTGAGATGGGTAACAATAGGTGAGGTTTCGCGCCCCCCCCCCCATTCATGGGGTGAAACGAATGTGTGAGTGTGCCCTTCCTCCCTGCTCCAACTTTGCCCCCTGGCTATTCTGAGGGAAACTGGAAGTTCCAGGTTTTCTTCTGTCTGTCTTTGGTGACTGTCACGTGACCATGTTGTCTTGGGGGAAAATGGAAAGACATTAGAAAAAGTTTTGTAGTTTTGTTACTGGAATTTCTTCAGTAAGTTTTTGGTCTCAGGAATTTGAGAATTGAGACTGCGGGCCACAAATCAGTGATGAAATGTCATTTTGTTAAACTGAGGGACATGCAGATGGAGTGGAAAGTGCCAGAACTATAGGCAGAGGAGCCGTGCCTTGGAAAGTGTTGTGATCTGGGCAGTCTGGTGAGCTCTGGATGGCCCTTGAAAATCTGGAGGAGAGAGTGTAAATCTCGTGGGGAACAGTGCTGTATCCATATCAGCAACAGGTCTCCTGGGTGGATAGCCTCCGAAAGGGGGGAAGAGGCCCAGGTCAGAGATTTCTTGCATGAGTCCCTTGTCTAAGGGTAAATAGTTGGCCCTGAAAGATATTTCAGCCAGGACTTGGTAGATGAAAAAAAAAATACCTTTACAAACTGAATGGATGTTCTAGCAAATGGATGAATGCAGCCCCTCACCTTGGACAAGGTAATTAGGTCTTTGCTGTGGTTTTTGTCTGAGGGGAGGAATAGGGTGTGTGCTCCTTAGTCTGGGTGGAGCCAGCCAAAAGGTTTCAGGCTGCTTTATTCATGACCTGCCTGGGGCTCAGAGGGTTTGTACCCGAAGATGGGAGTCTGATATCTGAGCCTGAAAAATGGGGGTTCCCCATCCAGGACTGAGTGGGAAAACCCTGTATCAATGTTATAGCTCATAAAATGTCTCTCATTTGTAAAATGTAATCATTTGGTTGTTTAAATTGTTAGAGAAACTGAGTCTTTGTCAAAGGATAAGATTCTTGCTTTTTAAACCCTCTAATTATCAGTTTGGCCGAGTGAATGAGTGACTTCATAGTGAACTGAGATTCTGTTTTGTGGAGAATTTTAAGAGTAAGAAAAATTAGAAAGAGAAATGGCATGATGTAAAGAAAGAATCTTGTGTGATAAATTTTGTCCTGAAACAGAATGGTTGTATAAGAAAGTGAAAGACAGGACAAAAGTTAAAAAAGGTTTAGAATGTTTATAGATTGTCTGTGCAGGTTAAATGAAAAAAAAAATTGTGAAAGAATTTACATGTGATTCAGTTGACTATGTATTTCCTTTAAAATCTTTTGACATGTAATCTTATTTGAACCAAGGTTTTAGGCCTTTTGATATTTGACAAACCTTCCAAAATCAAAAGTCTAAATTTGGACATGGCACCCATAGTGCAGTGGTTGCAGCGCTAGCCACATGCACTGAGGTTGGCAGGTTTGAACTCGGTCCAGAAAACAAAAAGCACAACTCTAAATTTGGTCTTTTTGAAATATTAAGACCACTGAAAGGCATAGAAAAACAAACTGAACTCATTTAATTTATTAAAAATGTATAGAAAACATTGTCAAATATGAAATGGTGATTAATTTTATGTAGGTTATGGTTATATATTGTAAAATATTTGTCTGTTCTAACATATATTGTCAGTAATAATTTTAATTCATCTAAAAAAGAAGAAGAAATATTAAGAGAGGCTGACGAATTCTCTCGAATTCAAATTCCTGATGTCTTTGGAAATTGAGTACCTTTGGGCTAAAAACAGATTTTTAGAACTTTTATTGGAAAGTTAACATGTCTATGAGTATTGCTAACCTAACTTCAAACAGAACAAAAATCAGTTATGTAAAACTAGGCTAGTTTGTTATGGCTTTTTGATTGAAATGTTATTGGTTCTTTCTGTGTTCTGTTTTCCAGAAGTCAAGAAAATAATTCTCTGTCTTTTGAGCTATTTGTAGCTTTTCAAGCAATGTATGTACTTATGAGCAGAGTTTGAAACATGTATTTTTCTCTCTCCTTGATTTCTCTGGAATTTGAAAGTCATTAGTAGTATTATTAGTTTCTGACAATACAGTTATTTGCATAAGTTCAATAAGAATCTGTTTTGTTCTATAGGACATGATGAAGGCACTGGTTATTTTACCAAGGCTTTGGCTGGAATAGCATTTCCAGAGGTGTCCAGACGTGTTAAGGAATTAAGGTTGACTTGATAAAGCCAATAATGAAAGCCCTTTGGAAAACTAGCCAGATACCCATCAATAACCTTTCCTGATCTGTGGTAAGTAACAAAGGTCGCTTGCTGACGGGTCTGGAAATTAAAAGGTGCTTAGAGACCTCAAAAGAAGAGAAATTTACCCAATGTATACAGGTATTTTATGGCACAGATGAAACCTGGGCTCATGAAAGGCTCTTGAGAAAGTTCGGCCTGAAAATTCCTTATAAAAAGTTCCAGCAAAGCCAAAGAGTCTAGATGGCTAATAATTATTCTTACTGCGCTTTATGCAAATAATCAGTATACTGAAGGTACAGTTTATTTTGGCAATGGAGTTAGTTCTACTGTAATTTGTCTTTAATTAAGAGAGAAATTAGAGAGAGAGACAAATAATTCAAAGGAAAAAGAAGAGAAAAAAAGGCTGTGGCCCACCTGTATTAGATCCCAGCCTTATCTGTACTGTCAACTCATAAAATGAGTCATTAAACTGTTAAATGGAACTTAGAGACTGGCCAAGTGTGGTGTGAGTGTGTGTCTCAGAAAGGAGACCTTGGGTAGAAATGGGGAACAAGCAAGGGGAGTCCACCCCATTAACTACCATGTTAAAGCACTTTAAGAAGGGATTTATAGGTGACTATGACACCAGGAAAGCTAAGGAGTCTTTGTGAGCAGGAATGGCCCCTCTTTGGAAATGGATGGCCATCAGAGAGAAGTTTAAAAAGATCCCTAGTGTCTGAGGTATGGCACAGAGTTACTGGAAAGGGGGGTCACACTGAGCAGTTTCCATACAAGATACCTGGCTACAGCTAGGAGTAAGCCAACCACCTTGGTTGAGAGGGCAGTTAGCGACAGTGCTAGTAACACAGGGACAGGAAGGGAAGTGCTTTCCACCTGACCTAGAGTAGTGGTGCTGAAGATATTAGCAAATCTGGTACTGAAAAACATTGCTACAAAGACTGAGAAAGAGATACAGAAAACTACCAATTTGGCTCAAGTAAATGAGGTTCTCCAAAAAAAGACTGAGTGTCCAGGCCAGTTTTATAAAAGGTTATGTGAAGCGTTTTAGAAGTACACTCCCTTTGACCTTGAGAGCCCTGAGAATCAGAGAATAGTTAATATGGCCCTAGTTAGCCAGAGCGCTGAGGATATATGACGAAAACTGCAGAAGCAGGAGGGGTTTGCAGGTCTGAACACCTTACAACTCCTCAAAATAGCACAAAAGGTTTTTGTGCATCGGGAAGCAGTGAGCCGTAGGGAAAAGGACAGGCGCATGAAACAAAGGGCCAATCTCAGCCGTGGCTCTGAAAGGCACAAGGGGAGGACCCCCTACCTTTCAAAGAGGACAGGGTTAAGGAATAAGAAAGAAGTAGGGGACCTAAGATAAAAGGCCCCTCCTTTCGAAGGGATCAGTGTACCACTGGCCAAGAGACAGGGCATTGAAAGAATAAGTGTCCCCAGAGACAAAGAAGTGTGAAAAATCCTGGGAAAGAGGTCACAGAACTGGAAGAGCAGGGAGCCCTCTATAACTTAGTGGGAGAGGCCCTGCTAAGACTGAAGGGGACTGGACTCAGCCGCCCCCAGAAAGTCCATGGTCTGAGTGAGAATTGGGGGCAAGGACATTGACTTTCTAATTAATACTGAGGGTAAACACTTGGTGTTCACCCGGCCAGTAGCCCCTCTCTCAAACCACAGGATTGACATAAGAGCAATGGAGCCACTACTGAACAAGCCTTTTGTCTCCTTCAGAAGCGTTCCGTAAGAGGCCACAAGGAAATATACAGCTATAACTGCCCAAACCAGATCTAATGTCCGCCTTGGGAGTAGAGGCTGTTTGTGACTCAGCCATAGGAAGGACTGAGGCCCGAACTGGCCCAGCGATGCCCACGGGTCTGGGCGAAAGATAACTCCCCAGGGCTGTGCTCAAGGTACAGACTGCCTATTGCAACATCTAGAGGTATGTGGCTATAAAGTTTCTAAGGAAAAGACTCAGATCTGCCAGCACTGAGTACCTTATCTAGGATTTATTATCCAGCAGGCAGGGAGAAATCTAGACATGGAGAAGCAACAAGTCATTAGTCGCTTCCCCACCTCCACAAGCCGAAGGCAAGTTGGGGAATTCCTAGGTGCAGTCGGTTTCTGTCATCTTTGGATCCCCAACTTTGCCATCTTGGCTAGACCTCTGTATGAGGCAACTGAAGGAGAGGAAGGAAAGCCCTTAGAGTGGGGAAGAGAACAAGAATGTGCCCTCTCCCAGCTAAAGATGGGGCTAATAACTGCCCCTACACTGGGACTGCCGGACCTACCAAGTTGGCTGTGAGTATGTTAACCCAGCTGGTTAGGTCCAGGCCAAGGCCTATAGCCTACCTCTCTAAGCAGTTAAATGGAATGGCAAAAGAATGGCCACCCTGCTTATGGGCTCTAGCTGCTATTACTCTCCTCGTACAAGAAACTGATAAGCTGACTCTAGGGCAGGATCTCAGAGTAGAAGTACCCCACTCTGTGGTCACTTTAATGGACACTAAAGGACATTTTTAACCCAGCCACACTCCTTCCAGCCAATGGAAGAGAGACTGAGCATGACTGTGTGAAATTCATAGATAATGTGTACTCTAGCAGACCTGACTTGCATGACCAGCCTTGGACACATACAGACTTGGACTTGTATGTTGATAGAAGCAGTTATGGGATAGCGCAAGCCCTGGCAAAAAGCTGTCAGTCAGCGATGTGTCACCTGCAGCCAGTTCAACGCCTGCCAAGAACCAACAGTACCCCCAGAAATCAAATCATATGGAGCAACACCCTTCGAGGACTTTCAGGTAGACTTCACTGAAATGCCCAGATGTAGAGGAAACAAATACTTGCTGGTGATGATGTGCACCTACTCCGGATGGGTAGAAACATATCCTACCCTCATCGAGAAGGCACAAGAAGTCACCTGGGCACTCTTAAGAGACATTATACCACAGTTTGGGCTCCGGCTGAGGATTGAGTCAGACAACAGGCCAGCATTCATCTCCAAATTGATCCAGAAGACGGCTAACATCCTGGCATCACCTGGAAACTATACAACCTACCACCCACAAAGCTCGGAGAAGGTAAAACGCATGAATAGAACTATCAAAACCAGTTTAGGGAAAGTATGCCAGGAGACAAACTTACAGTGGGTAAGTGCCCTGCCCTTAGTGTTATTTAAGATTAAATGTACTCCCACTAAGAGGACAGGATTTTCACCATATGAAGTCTTATATCACAGACCACCCCCCTTACTACGAAGCTTGCCAGGATCCCCCCGGGAATTGGGGGAAGTAGAATTAGGGAAGCAGTTGCAAGCACTGGGTAAGGTGGCAGAGACAGTGTCGAAATGGGTGAATAAGAGGTGTCCTGTTAGTTTGTTTTCCCCTGTCCACCCTTTCTCTCCAGGAGCTGCGGTGTGGGTCAAAAACCGGAGTGTGTCTCCCCTGAGGGTGAGGTGGAAAGGCCCTTACAACATTATCCTGACCATACCTACAGCCGTGAAAGTAGCAGAAATTAAAGAAAAAAAAAAGAAAGTAGCAGAAATTCCTGCTTGGATCCGTTACAGCAGAATGAAGCCTGATGCGGTACCGGAGAAGAACCTGCCTTCTCCTCCCATGCCTAGTGCCAATATTACTCCAGATGGTGAGGAACCTAGTGAATTCAGCTGTGTCTCAAAGAGGCCCAAGTGGAGCGCATTACATGCACCACCAACAAACTGTGGCACAGGTTGATGGTAATGATGATGAGACTCCATAAAAACTTGTTTTGAGTCTCAAAGCGGGGAATGAGGTGAGAAAAGTAAAAAGCAGTTCACGAGAGTCTGTCCTGGCCACCCTGTGTAGGCCTCAGCCAGGCCACAGGCGTTTCCGTTGTCTGCGTGTTTCTCCCCTGACATACTCGGGGCCTAGATTGTAATCTATGATGTTATGTCTCATTCTTTATTTTATGACCCTCACTCTCTGTCTTATGACCCTCACGTGCACTCCCACCCTGAAATGTGGATAAAAGAGAGGCAAGAGATTGGGGAGGGGGCTCAGTTTTGGGAAACACGCTGGTGTTCTGAGTACCCCTGGCCAAATAAACCCGCTTCCTCTAATCAACTGGTGCCTGGAGTCTTCTGTCTGCGTCGGTTTCTTGCTACACTAGGATTACAGGGGTGAGCCACTGTGGCCTGGCTGAAAACTAGCTTATCTATCTCTGCCTATCCCCCTCCCTGCCATGTCTTTTAAGTAGAAACAACTATTAGATGATAGGCTAGGCAAGATAATCTCAATTTTTCTAGAAGCCTGAGAGATTGGAGCCAGGGAAGAGTTTGCTATCATTTCCTGATAATATAGACAGATTTCTCAAAACAGCAGGGGTGATGAGCCCCTGCCAAGCTACTTCATGGAATAAAGGCGTCAGTAACTCTCATGGCCTCAGGAAAATGCTACCATGTCACCTTTCCCATGTAGTTGTGTGTACTCATTGCTTTAGAATTTCCCAGTGAGTTTTATATTAACTTGTAGAATTGCTTTCTTTCTTTCTTTTTTTTTTTGGAGACAGAGTCTCACTTTGTCTCCCTTGGTAGCACTATAGCTCTCAGTAACCTCAAACTCTTGGGCCCAACGATCCTCTTGCCTCAGCCTCCCAAGTAGCTGGAACTATAGGCACCCGCCACAATACCCAGCTATTTTTTAGTGATGGGGTCACACTCTTGCTCAGGATGGTCTTAAACTCCTGAGCTCTGGTAATCCACCCACCTTGGCCTCCCAGAGTGCTGAGTGCTGGGATTACAGGTGTGAGCCACTGCACCCAGCCCCTAGAATTGCTTTTTTTTTTCTCAAGGTACTATTTTTTTCTATTCTTTTTTTAATTATGAAAAATTTCAGTTGTTTCTAAGAGTAAAGAGAGTGACGTGATGAACTTGCACTGTTCACTTGCACAGGGTTATCCACACAGGGCCATGTTTATTTCTTGTTACCACCCACCTCAGGTTCTTGTGAGGCAACACCCAGGCATCGTTATAGGATGGGGTGGGGATGACTACTTCTGTGAGTGGTGATCTCATGTGGAGAGCTTTGACTGAAACACGTGTATCTTGTGGACTCCTAGAAGAAGGGCCACAGGGGCTGTGGCTGCCCCTGCCTGTCTCATCCTCTTAAATTCACTCCAGCCCTTTCATGGGTTCCAGACATCTTTCTGTCCTGGTCTGAACACAGAGCAGTTGGGTGGGCCTTCCCAAGTGATACTAGTCTCCTACCCAGGCCACATTTGAATAGGGACACTAAACAGACACAGAAAATTCTCCAGGGTACCAGATTTTTGGGTTAAGTTTTCAGTTAAGGTAAAGACATTTAAAATTATTAAAGCCCTTGTAAACCATAAAAAAAATTTTTTTAAAGGTGTACAGTCTCCATCTTTTTTCATGGCTGCATAATATTCCATGACATACGTATACCACAGTTTGTTGATCCATTTATGGGTTGATGACCATTTAGCTTGCTTCCACGATGCAGTTATGAATTGAGCTTCAATAAACATTGAATTGCTTGGCAATTATGAATTGAGCTTCAATAAACATTCTAGTGCAAAGTCTTTGTGGTAAAATGATTTACGTCCTTCTGAGTAGATACCTATTAATGGAATTGCAGGGTCAAAAGTAAGGTCTACATTTAGAGCTTTTTTTTTTTTTTTTTGGCAGTTTTTGGCTGGGGCTGGGTTTGAACCCACCACCTCCAGCATGTGGGGCCAGCACCCTACTCCTTTGAGCCACCCAAGATCTTTTTTTTGTTATTTCGAGACAGAGGCTCAAGCTGTCACCCTGATTAGAGTGTCATGGTGTCACAGCTCATAGCAACCTCCAACTCCTGGGCTCAAGTGATTCTCTTGGCTCTGCCTCCCAAGTAGCTGGGACTACAGGTGCCTGCCACAATGCCCAGCTATTTTTTGGTTGTAGCATCATTGTTGTTTGGCTGGCCCAGGCTGGATTTGAACCCATCAGCTCAGGTGTATGTGGCTGGTGCCTTAGCCCCTTGAACTACAGGCACGGAGCCTACATTTAGATCTTTGAGGATTCTCTATACTTTTCTCCAAAAAGGCTGTATTAGTTTAAATCTCACCAGCAGGGTAGAGGCATCTCTTCTCTCCACATCCACACCAGAATCTGGTGTTTTGTGACTTTGTGATCTGGTCTAATCTTACTGGGGTTAGGTGATATCTTAGAGTGGTTTTGATTTGCATTTCCCTGATGATTAAAGACAATGAGCAATTTTTCACGTTTGTTGGCCATTTGTCTATCATCCTCAGAGAAGTTTCTGTTCAAATCTCCTGCCCACTTACAGAGGGTGGTTTGAACTTTTCTTATTGTTTAATTTGAGCTCTCTGTAGATTCTAGTTATCAGGCCTGTCAGCATCCTGCCCTTGTGGCAGGGTCAACTAAGACCTGAGGAACTGGGAGCAACCAATTGAAGAAATATAAAGCTGGCTGGGCACCTGTGGCTCAAGTGGCTGAGGCACCAGCCACATACACCTAAGGTGACCGGTTCAAATCCAGCCCAGGCTCGCCAAACAACAATGACGGCTGTAACCAAAAAATAGCCAGGCATTATGGCGGGCACCTGTGGTCCCAGCTACTTGGGAGGCTGAGGCAGGAGACTTGCTTGAGCCCAGGAGTTGGAGGTTGCCATGAGCTGTGATGCCACAG
>NW_003852513.1:1622314-1626193 GCF_000181295.1 Otolemur garnettii
ATTCCATTCCTAGTTGCTTAAACCATACCCGCAGGGCCCACCCTGCAACCTTTCTCATTCCTTTCATAGTTACTCAACCAAATAGTACCACCCTGGGCAACAGAGCAATAAGCCCCCAATTCCTTATTAACTAAGTCACCCTACTGCAATAAAACAATACGTTTCTATTACCTTGAAATACAGGTAACCAGGTTGCGCCAACTCTAGCCCCCGGTTAAGGGACCCTCCACCCCTCACCTGTACCAATCCAAATTCACCTTTACTAGTGAAATCATCAGCTACCAATGCAAATCCTCCTTTACTTCCTCCTTTACTAATGAAATCACCAACCCCCAATGAAAAGTGTACTCGTATCCGACCCTACCCCTCTTGCTTTCTGTACCCCATAAAAACTGCCTTCGCCCTGAGTTCGGGGCTCGTCCTCGGCTTGCATGCCAGGAGAGTCCAGGCCCGGGGCCCCCGGGCCTCCCGGGTCTGTAATAAATCTCACCTTATGCCCTTTACATCAGAGCGAGTCTCGAGTTTGTTGGTTGGGGTTAATTTGGGAGGCTTTTTCGGACCCAACACCTGCATGCTTCCTTATCTTGAGGCCCTTCTCTTGGGACTACACCCTTATGTGGTTTGGGAAAGGCTTAAAGGAGGTTTCTTTTTATTCAAGGGTAGGGGGCTCAGTTACTACAGGTGGCTTGATCATCACAAAATGATGGTAAAGAGGGCAATGCCTGTGGCTCAAAGGGGTGGGACGCTGGCCCCATATACCAGAGGTGGCAGGTTCAAACCCAGCCCTGGCCAAAAACTGCAAAGCAAACAAACAAACAAAAAAACGATGGTAAAGAAAGAGACATGAGACACAGAATAGAATTAAAGGTGGGAACTCAGAGGTCCATCGCCCATTTGTGGGGTTCTGGCAATAGCACCAAGTGTTTGCTCCATTCTGCTTTTGTTGAAGTCTATTTGCCCAGAGGGTAAGATGAGGGAGGGAATAAAGATCCCAGCAGTTTCTGAGTGAACATATCAGCTCCTATTGTTATTATTTAAGGGTTTGACTAGCCTTGAGAAATCTGAAATCTGAGCCTTGCACTGGGAGAGCCTCCCACTTAAGATCACACACACAGATTTCTAGGGAGCTGTTGAACTCCACTAGTTCCCTGTGGAGTAAAATGCCACTGGCATTAATCTTCTTGGAGGAATTGGTGGGAGGGAGAAATTTACCTCCCATCACCACCACAGAGGATCTTCCTCTGCAATAAGGGATACAAGCTCTTCTGCCCATATCTCAGGGCTTGAACTACTCCCTTGATCTCTGCTCCAGGCAAATGCAAATCTTCACAATGGGTTTCTGCTTTGCCTGTTTACTTAGCAGGAAACAATGCAGTAAATGTATCTCTCTAGGTCTTTGCCATAGTCTCTTCTATGGCCATTTTTCCTCAGAATGCTCACAGACCCAGCAGGGGTGTTTGTAAGCTGTATGCCCAACAGGCTAGAATTTCAGAAAAGGCAGGAAGCTTGCTAGCAATAGCTAGCTTAAATGTAAACTATCTGACTTTTTCTTGCTCTTAATCACTCAGCCTACTTTTTAATTTTCCTCTTTTTCTGGGGGTGCTTTCCTTTGCCAGCAATGGGGTCTTCAGTCCCTATTCTCCTTTGTCAGAATCATAACATGTGAAAATCTTCTCCCATTCTGAGGGCTGTCTGTTTGCTTTGTTTGTGGTACTCTTAGCTGTGCAAAAGCTTTTTAGCTTAATCAAGTCCCAGTTATTTATTTTTGGTGTTGCTGCAACTGCTGGGGGAGGGGTCTTCCTCATAAAGTTTTTTCCCAGGCCAATATCTTCAGGTGTTTTCCCCACACTCTCTTCTAGAATTTTTATTGTCTTGTGTCTTAATTTTAAATCTTTTATCAAATGAGAATCAATTTTTGTCAATAGTGAGAGGTGCGGGTCCATTTTCAGTCTTCTGTGTGTGGATAACCAGCTCTCCCAGCACCATTTGTTAAATAAGGATTCTTTTCCCCACTGCATGTTTTTGTTAGGCTTATCAAAGATTAAATGATGATATGTGGCAGGATTCATCTCTAGATTCTCTGTCCTATTCCATAGATCTGTGTCTCTATTTTTGTGCCAGTACCATGCTGTTTTAATAACTAATAGCTTTGTAATATAATCTGAAGTCAGCGACGTGATGCCTCCAGAATTGCTTTATTTCTAAGAACTGTATTTGCTATTTGAGTTTTTTCTGGTTCCATATTAATCAAAGAACTATTTTTTCAAGATATTTACATTATGGCAATGGTGCTTTGAGGAGATTGCATTAAATCTATACATTGCATTGGGGTGTACAGACATTTTAATGATGTTGATTCTTCCCAGCCACGAACATGGTATGTTCTTCCATCTGTTGACATCTTCTGCTATATTTTTTTCTCAAAGTTTCATAATTCTCTTTATAGAGCTCTTTAATTTCTTTTGTTAGATATATTCCCAGGTATTTCATCTTCTTTGGTGCTTTTGTAACAGGAATAGAGTCCTTGATCTTGTTCTCAGCTTGACAATTGTTGGTGTATATACAAAGGCTACTGATTTTGGGGTATTGGTTTTGTGACCCAAGATGGTGCTATATTTCTTGATCACTTCTGAGAGTTTTGTAGTTGAGTCCTTGGGGTTTTCCAGGTATAAGATCATGTTATCTGTGAAGAGGAAGAGTTTGACCTCCTCTGCCCCCATCAGGATTCCTTTGATCTTCTCTTGCCTGATTGCAATGGCTAGGACTTCAAACACTATATTAAATAGCAGTGGAGACAGTGGGTAGCCTTGTCTGGTTCCATATTTGAGTGGGAATGCTTTCCGTTTTATTCCATTCAATATGATGTTGGCTGTGGGTATGCTATAGATAGCCTCTATCAGCTTAAGGAATGATCCTTCTAAATCTACTTTCTTGAATGTTTTTATCATGAAAAGATGCTGGATATTGTCAAAAGCCTTTTCTGCATCAATTGAAAGAATCATATGGTCTTTGTTTTTGATTCTACTTATGTGGTGTATTTTATTAATAAATTTGCATATGTTGAACCAACCCTGTGTCTCTAGGATAAAACCCACTTGATCATGGAGTATAACCTTTTTAATGTGTTGTTCTATTCTGTTTGCTAATATCTTGTTGAATATTTTTGCACTGATACTCATTAATGATATTGGTCTATAGCTTTCTTTTTTTGTTGGGTCCTTTCCTGGTTTGGGGATGAGGGTGATATTTGCTTCATAGAATGTGTTGGGCAGGATTCCTTCTTTCTCTATATTTTGGAAAAGTTTATGCATTATAGGAACTAGTTCCTCTTTGAAGGTTTGATAGAATTCTGGTGTGAAACCATTCAGTCCAGGGCTTTTCTTTTGGGGGGAGATTTTGTATAATTGATGCCATTTCCGTACTTGGTATTCAAGATTCTAAATCTTTCTGGCTGAGTTTTGGAAGGTATTGTGCTTCCAGATAGCAGTCTATCTCCTCTATATTTTCATATTTCTGGGAATAGAGTTTTTGGTAGTAATTGTTGAGAATCTTCTGTATTTCTGTGGCATCTGTTGTTATTTCCCCTTTACCATTTCTGATTGTAGTTATTAGAGATCTTGTTTTTCTGTTTTTGGTTAGTCTAGCCAAAGGTTTATCAATTTAATTAATCTTTTCAAAGAACAAACTTTTTGTTTCACTGCTCTTCTGAATAATTCTTTTGTTTTCAATTTCATTTAGTTCTGCTCTAATTTTGGTTATTTATTTTTTTCTTCTGAGTTTGGGATTAGATTGTTCTTCCTTTTCCAGTTGCTTGAGATGGCCCATTCAATTGGTGACTTGCTCTCTTTCTGTTTTCTTTTCTTCTTTTTTTTTTTTTTT
>NW_003852513.1:1626891-1640397 GCF_000181295.1 Otolemur garnettii
GTAAATTTTTTTTTTTTCTTTGAGACAGAGTCTCACTTTGTCACCCTTGGTAGAGTGCTATTGTGTCACAACTCACAGCAACTTCCAGCTCTTGGGCTTAGGTGATTCTCTTGCCTCAGCCTCCTGAGTAGCTGGGACCACAGGCGCCTGCCACAACACCTGGCTATTTTTTTGGTTGCAGCCGTCATTGTTGTTTGGTGGGCCCGGGCTGGATTCAAACCCACCACCTCAGGTGTATGTGGCTGGCACTTTAGCCACTTGAGCCACAGGCGCCGAGTCCCATTATTTCTTTGTTTAGTTTCTGCTTGGAGAATCTGTCCGGTTCTGCCAATGTGGTATTAAGATCTCCAACTATTATAGTGTGGGAAGATATCATATCATTCAAATCAGTTAAGGTTTCTTTTATATATTGAGGAGCATTCAGATAGGGCATGTGGATGTCAACTATTGAAATCTCTTCATATTGTGTGTTTCCTTTGACCAGTATGAAATTTCCATCTTTGTCTTTCATTATTTTTGTTGGTTTGAATCCCATTGTATCTCCATACATGATTGCAACACCAGCTTATTTCTGCTTTCCATTTGCCTGGAATACTGTTGCCCATCCCTTCACCCTAAGTCCTGTTTTATCTTTTGAGGTGAGGTGAGTTTCTTTCAGGCAACAGATATCTGGCCTGAGTTTTTGTATCCAGTCATTCAGCCTATGCCTCCTTAAAGGAGAGTTCAAACCATTCACACTAATTAAGAGAATTGATAGATTTGACAGAGTTTTGGTCATCTAGTTTTTCAGAAGTCCAAAGTTTACTTTTATGCCACTCACCATTGTGGAAAATAGGCTTTATTCTTTAACTTCTGGGTAGGTTTACTTTAGTGGTGTACCCTCCCGTTGCTTGTTATGAAGAATGGGTCTGAGTATTTCCTGTAAAGCTGGCTGAGTCATGGCAAATTTCCTCAGCACATGGATATCAGTGAAGTATTTGATTTCTCCATCACAAATGAAGCTCAGTTTAGCAGGGTATAGAATCCTGGGCTGAAAATTATTTTGTTTTGAAATGGGACAGAGCCACGGAGATAAAAAGGTGGACCCCACTTTGATGCAGTAATTGATAAAATTTATTACACCTGCAGGTGGGCTGGAACACCATAGGGGCATCTAGCACCCGACTGGCAGGTGAAGTGCCTTTTTATACCATTATTTTGCAAGGTCAGCAAGCTAGCGCACTACAGAAGCTAATCATAGAAGTTAGAGCAGGGTCGCAAGGTGAGGGTACATATTGATTCATAGATCACAAGATACACATTACTTCATCATCATAAGATGGGGTACATCATAAGGGGTTACACAATTCAGGGTGGGGGTACATGCTAACTTAAGATACATTAACTCACAAATCATCAAAGGAGGAGTATTAGGTAAGTTTCCGAGAACGACTTGGGCCTTAAACCAACTTCAGCCTTTTTCACCTGGGGCTCACCCCTCCCTCCTTTCCTCCCCTTATCTTCTTAAGCTTCTTCCCAGAACTTAACTTCTCCTCCCTTGGGGAAGGGGGGGACTAAGGCTAAAAGGAGAATTTCTTTTTACAAGTATAAGGGGTTTGTTGCATTTCTTACTAGTCCTGGGAGTTAGGGGCTGGGGGCTCAGTTATTACCAGTTTAAGAAGGCTGAAGGTTGGCTCAGCACCTGTAGCACAGTGATTATGGTGCCAGCCACATACACCGAGGGTGGCAGGTTTGAACCAGGCCTGGGCCAGCTAAACAACAATGACAACTGCAACAGCCTTTTCTTGCTCGGAAAGTTTTGGCTGAAAGATCTGCAGTCATCTTTATATTTTCCCCTTCGTAAGTAATACTTTTCTTATGCCTGGCTGTTTGCAGAAGTTTCTCCTTCATATTAAAATTGGCAAAATTAATTACAATGTGTCTAGGAGATGCTTTGTTTGGACTCAGTGATGCTGGGATTCTATTATCTGAAACTATCTACTATCTGAATTTCTGTGTCTCTTGCAATACTTGGGAAATTCTCCACCATAATGCTTTGGAGCAGAGAATTTGTGCTTTGGGACCGTCTTCTTCTCCTTCAGGTATCTCTATAATTCAGATGTTTGATTTCTTGGAATGATCCCATAACTCTGTCAGGGAATAGTCTGTTCTTTTTCTCCATTTTTCTGCCTCTTTGAATGCTTGGGATAGTCCAAAAGTCTTGTCTTCTTTATCTGAGATTCTTTTTTAGCACTGTTCTATTCTATTTCTGAGGGACTCTACTGTATTTTGAAGCTCCTCAAATACCTTTTTCAATTCCTTAAGCTCTGCTATATCTTACCTCAATATGTCCACATCCTTGGTGAGTTTGTCTTTGAATTCATTAATTTCTTGAGACAAATTTCTGAACTGATTTTTAGTTCTCTGTTTCCATCTTTTCCTCCAGTCTTATTATCTTATTTGCCATCCATATTCTAAATTCTGTTTCTGACATTTTAGCAATTTCTCTGTGGATGGGATCCTGTATTGTATTTTCTTTGACATCCCCAGGAGGTGTTGATCTGCCCTGATGTTTCATGTTGCCAGAGTTCTTTAACTGATTCTTCCTCATGAATATTTTCACCTTCTTCCTCTTTTTCTCTTTTTTTCATATGTGAATTATACTTTTTTAGTTGAACTGATAGGTTGTCCTTGATGAGTCTACTCCTCACTGTTGTGGTGCCACCACTGCACTAACAAAGGCAGAAAAGTGGTGAATCCATAGCCCCAGACAGTGTCTCTAGGGGTACAAGAATCAGTAGGCATTACTGGCCCAGACCAAAGTCACTCTGCCAGTGCTGGCTCTACCCACCAAATTAAGCTCACAAGGCTGCCCAGCAGACAGCACTGGCCCAAAGTTGAGGAGGGCACCGTCCAGACGTTTGAGCGCTGAGGGCTTCAGCTCTGTAGACAGTGTAGGCCCAGAGCTCAGACACAGTCTCTCAAGAACTAGGTACTGCCTGTCCAGTCAGGCTCAGGGGCCTGCCGCCCAGCAGGGAGTGAGGGGCACAGGTCTAATGTTCTGATAAGAGTCACTCAGGCACCAGGCATAGGCCACCCACTTGAGCTCAGAGAGCCTCCACCTAGTGGGAAGTGTTAATCCAAAATGCAGTACAAAGTCACTTGAACCCTGGTCCCACAGTCCAATTGGGCTCAGAAGCCTCCACCCAGTGGAGAGTGCTAATCCATAATTCAGTCCAAAGTTGCTTAAACCTCAGCTCTGCCCACCTAGTTGGGTTCAGAGAGCCCTGCCTAGGGGAGGCCAGAGATCCAAAGTTCAGTTCAAAGATGCTTAAACCTCAGCCCTGCCCACCCAATCGAGCTCAGAGAGCCTTGCCTGGCAGAGGCCAGAGGTCCAAAGTTCTGCCCAAAGTCACCTCTGAGAGCCATGCCTGGTGAAGAGGGAAGGTCCAAAGTTCAGTCACAAGTCAAAGTTGTTTAAGCACTGGCCTCACTCACCCAGTGGAGCTCAGAGGTTGTCCTGAAGGGCAGAAAACAGAGTTGCATGGCATTCCTGAGGAGCTGAGGATGGGTAGTTCACCCTCTCCCCACAAAAGCTTGGACTGCTGTGTTACTATTCTCACGCTGCAACTTGGCAGCCAACAGACTTTCCCAGCTTCCCAGTGAGCTCCTCAAATGCTCTGGACTCTACAGAGCCTTCCAGCAGCTAAGGTAGAGGAAGGGGGATCTGGGTGCTCAGGATTGCAGGAAAAATATTTGGTCTTTTGTGCCAGACAGAATGGGGCCTGTCTCAGTGGTAGGACCTCAATAATGCAGGAGGATTGGGACTTAGCAACTCCTCTCCCATGGGATAAGGTCAGGAGACTTTTGAACCCAGTTTGCTGGCTGACTGGTCACCCACCATGGAGCTCCTGTTTGCAGGAGAGTTTCCCTTCCTCTGGGAGCTGGGCTTGTACCTGTTGTTTTTCTTCCACTTTCTTGTTTCTGCCACTTGCTTCAGCTTGGATGATGTGTACCTCATGCAGTCCTCTCAGTGCAGAGCTCCTCTCATTTGGTTTCCACCCACTTCCATCCAATATCTCTCCATTTGGGCACAAGCCTCTGGCAAAAGCTGCTTCTAGTCAGCCATCTTCCCACAATTCCTCAATTAATTTTGTTTTGTTTTGTTTTTGAGAAAGAGTCTCACTTTGTTGCCCTTGGTAGACTGCTGTGGCGTTACAGCTCACAGCAACCTCAAACTCCTAGGCTCAAGTATTCTCTTGCCTCAGCCTCCCGAGTAGTTGGTACTACAGGCACATGCCACAACACTCAGCTATTTTTAGAGACAAGTTCTTTCTTTGGCTCAGGCTGGTCTTGAACTCTTGAGCTCAGGCAATCCACCTGCCTCAGTCTTCCAGAGTGCTGGGATTAAAGGCATGAGCCACCACACTCAGCCTTAAATTTTATTTTTGAGATGGAATCTCTGTTGCCCATGCTAGCATGCCATGGCCTCAGCCTAGCTCACAGGAACCTCAAACCTGGGCTTAACCATTCCTCTTGCCTCAGTCTCCCAAGTATCTGGGACTATAGGTACCCATTACCATATCCAGCTACTTTTTTCTATTTTTAGTTGAGATGGGGTCTCACTTTTGGCTCAGGCTGGTCTCAAACTCCTGAGCTCAAGGGATTCTCCAGCCTCAGTCTCCCAGAGTGCTTGGCTTACAGGTATGAGCTGCAACACTGGGCCTGATGCTTTTTTAAATGGTACGATTTTAAAATTTTATATGTGGTCTGGAAGCATAAAGGCTATCTTGCTGCTGGAAAACAACTTATAAAGAATGTGTACTTGGTAATTGTCATATCAATTAGCTCAAGTTGGTGAGTGTTATTCCAATCATCCATGTTGTTATTGATATTTTATCTTCTTATCCCATAACATACTGAAAGAGGAGTATTAAAACCTCCAAGTGTGATTGTTGATGTATTTCTTGTCAGTTTTTGCTTTCATACACTTTGAAACTCCGTTATCAGGTGCACATGCATTTAGGATTCTTATGTCTTGATTACTTGATCTTATTGTCATTACAAAATGATCTTCTTTTTTTTTTTTTGAGACAGGAGCCTCAAGCTATCCCCCTGGGTAGAGTGCTGTGGCATCTCAGCTCACAGCAACCTCCAACTCCTGGGCTCAAGCGAGTCTCCTGCCTCAGCCTCCCAAATAGCTGGGACCACAGGCGCCTGCCACAACACCTGGCTATTTTTTTGGTTGCAGCCGTCATTGTTGTTGGGCGGGCCTGGGCTGGATTCTAACCCACCACCTTGGGTGTACATGGCTGGCGCCTTAGCCACTTGAGCCACAGGTGCCGAGCCAAGATCTTCTTTATTTAGGGGAAATACTCCTCGTATATATATTTAAATCTATTTTGACTGATACATAGAAATGCTAGCTTTCTTATGCTTAGTGTTTACATGGGATATATTTTTCCACTCTTTAACTTGTAAACTGCCTGTGCCTTTATATTAAAATGCATGTATTGTAAATAGTATATAGTTGGGTCTCACTTTTTATCCAGGCTAATAATCTCTGACTATTTATTACTTTTGAGATAGGATCTTGCTCTGTCCTCTGGGCTAGAGTGCATTGGCATTACTATACTTTACAGCTTATTCCTGAGCTCAAGCAATCCTCATGCTTCAGACTCCTAAGTAGCTGTGACTAAAGATGTGTATCACCACATCTGGCTAGATTTTTGTTTTTGTTATTTGTTTGTTTTGTTTTTGTAGAAACAAGGTACATTTGTATTTAGTGTAATTATGTTACTGGGGGATTTAAGTTTACCATCTTGCTGTCTTTTATTTGTCTCTTCTGCTTTTTATTTCTTCATTTTGGTCTTCTTTTGGGTTAAATATTTCTTGTATGCCAGTCTATCTCCTCTCTTGGATTCTTAGCTAGTTTTTAAAAGTGATTACTAGAGACCATAATATGCATTTTTAAAATTCATAACAGTCTACATTGAATTGATATTATATTACTTTATATAATGTAAAGCCCTTACAACACCATATAAAGATAATTCTTAATAAATTTTTATCATGTTTGAAACTTCAATTTTTTTTTTTTTTTGAGACAGAGTTTCATTTTGTTACCCCTGGTGGAGTGCCATGGCATCACAGCTCACAGCAGTCTCAAACTCTTAGTCTTAAGCAATTCTCTTGCCTCAGCCTCCCAAGTAACTGGGACTACAGGCGCTCACCACAACACCTAGCTAATTTTTTTAGAGACAAGGTCTTGCTCCGGCTTAGGCTGGTCTTGAACCTGTGAGCTCAGGCAATCCATCTGCCTTGGCCTCTCAGAGTGCTAGGATTATAGGAATGAACCACTACATCTGGCCCTGAAACTTTAAATTTTTAATTACATATTTATCAAATCTCATCAAATGGAACACTTAAGAGATTTATATTTTACTGTAGGTGACTTTTACCATAGAAAAAAGAATCATAAATGAATATTAAACTCCAATTAATGATATGCAAGCTGAAGTGTATGAATGAAGTATATTAACATCTATAACATATTTTCATATGCATCAAAAAATAAGATGAATCTAGAAGATGTGCTTCTATTTTTTTTAAGAAAAGATGGAACAGGCTTGGTGCCCATAGCACAGTGGTTACAGTGTCAGTCACATACACCAAGGGTGGTGGGTTTGAACCCTGCCCAGGCCAGCTAAATAATGACAACTACAACAACAACAACAAAAAGCTGGACATTGTGGCAGGTGCCTGTATTCCTAGCTGCTTGGAAGGCTGAGGCAAGAGAATCTCTTAAGCCCAAGAGTTTGAGGTTGCTGTGAGTTGTGATGCCATGGCACTCTACTGAGGGCGACATAGTGAGACTCTGTCTCAAAAAAAATATTTTTTTATAATAAAATGTTGGGTGGAAAACTCAATCTTCTAATTTAATATTGTTGAATAAAGTTTATAGGGGGCCACTGAGTTTCTGCACTAGGCCCAGGAGACCGTGAAATGTGATACACTGCTTGTTGCAATGGTGCAGAAGTGCCAACTATTCAAGAGGCTGAGATGGAAGGATCACCTGAGCCCAAGAATTTGAGACCAACCTGGCAACATAGAGAAAACCCTGTCTCTAGAAGAAGGAGGAGAAGAAATAATAATAAGATGATGATATCACAAACCAGTAAGGGGAAGGAGAGCAAACCAAAATGGAATTGGCAGGGATTAAGAAAAACACAGCACAAGAAAATACACAGAGACAAAAGATAGGATCGGGAGGTCTGACTGAGTTGATGGCTACATCGAGCCCCAAAGCACAAAATCAGCTTTATTTTATAGTATCTGTACAGGATTGTTTACAGGGAAATAGCATAGACAAAAGACATATCTTTGGTCTTACAGTATGATTGGGAAATGTAAATAACTTTAAGAAAGACAAATCATCCTGTTAACGGTTTCTACTCAACTTTGTTAACATATGATAAGAAGTAAGAAGGGAAAGATCACAAGTATCTCTGCATAGTTCTTAAAAATTAACTAGACAGGGCAGTGCCTGTGGCTCAAAGGAATAGGGATCTGGCCCCATATGCCAGAGGTGGCGGGTTCAAACCCAGCCCTGGCCAAAAAACTACAAAAAAAAAAAAATTAACTGGACAAAGAAAGAGCTACATGACTTCTATCAAAGGGAGCATGAAGAAAGGAATATGGTTGTTTTGGTAAAAGAGGAGAAGCAGTTGGGGGTTCATTCCCTGAAAGTTCCCCAGGCTGTGGGGGCCTTGCCCCCTCACAGGCAGGTCTCCACAAGAGAAGGAGGAGGGAGGAGGAGGACATACAAAATGACATCACTCTACTTCAGAGCTCTAAAATGGAGATGGGACAGCATTCTAAGATGGTAAGATGATCAGCCTGTAAAACATACAACCTTGTAAAACAGAAAAAAAAAAAAAAGGAACTTGCTTTGAACCTTTGAATTGGGCCAAACTGTAATGACCACAGTATCCTGAGAAACAGCTGGCTTTCACCAGCACCACAATTCTTGAATAATAACCCAAAGGACCATGGACTCATGTACTAAACCAGCTGCTTCTATCAATGATGATTCCTTCAAAACAACTTATACGATCACCCTCAACTTCCTTTAAAAAATCCCTACTCCTCTTTCTCCTTTTAAAACATAATTTGGCTTCTACCTGAGTCTGTGTCTATGAAATTGCAATTTCTGAGGATCCCCCCCCCAAAAAAAACCCACCATGTCCTACTGCTTTGCAGTCTGCTTTTGCCTCTTCTTGGTTCACATTAAATGGTGTCAGAAGTGGGATACAAAGTGACTCTCCTCTGCATTCCAGCTGCCTCAGATTTAAGTAGTTACCTACAGGAACTTCTGTGTTCCATCACCTTTCTGACAGCCTCAGACTCTGTTGGTGAGTCCCCTAGTCCCCCGACCTCCTGCTTTTTTTGAGGTTGAGGCCTCTATTGGGTTCTCTGTTGGCAGCTGTTCACAAAATAATTTTTTCTCTGCTAAATATTCATGGAGATGTTTACTTCTTTAAGTGTAAGTGCTGAGTTGTTCCCTTCTGGATCCTCATAAATTATGGTCCTCTTTCTTACAGATTTTTTTCTTGATAGACCAATATCTGTAAAAGTGATCTGGAATTATAATTGCCAACCTGGGGATTTTTTGATCTCCAAAAACTTGTTTACCACCTGGCATGGTGGCTTTCACAAATAATCACAGCTACTGAAGAGGTTGAGGTAGGAGGATCATTTGATCAGGAGTTCCAGACCAACCTGGACAACATAGTGAGACCCTACTCTAAACAAAAAAATAACAGAAAAAAATTGTTACATGTTTTCTTCTACTAACAATTAAGAGAGCTAAAAGGTCTAGTGGCCACAATTTGGTGTTTTCATTTCCACATCCCAGGTTTCATTGCCAATCAGGGAAGCAGTCCCTGCAGATATAAATCCTTTAATTCAGTAGATGAAATATTTATTAAAAATTGTTTAGGGCTGGGCACAGTGACTCGTGCCTATAATCCCATCACTCTGGGAGGCTGAGGCAGATGGATGGCTTGACCTCAGGAGTTTGAGACTGACCTGAGCCAGAGTAAGACCCATTTCTACTAAAAATAGAAAAAAACTAGCTGAGCATGGTGGCAGGTGCCTGTAGTCCCAGCTACTCAGGAGGCTAAGGCAAGAGGATCACTTGAGCCCAAGAGTTTGAGGTTGCTGTGAGCTGTGACACCATGACACTCTACCTATGGGGACAATGTGAGGCTGATCACTTGCTCAGGCTGGTCTCAAACTCCTGAGCTCAAGTAATCCACCTGCCTTGGCGTCCCAGAGTGTTAGCATTATAGGCAGGAGTCACATTCCTGGCCCTGAAATTTATTTTAAATGGAAATAATTACTACAATATGTTGCATTTTTCTGGGGATCAAAATTACTCAGGCGAGGGATAGGTTTAAAGATACACTGGGAACAGTATGTAGCACAATTAGCAGAAGACAAGGAACATGCTAAATATAATGAAACCAAAGATATCTGAGAATAATATACCTCCCATCCCCATGACTGAAGTTCTTTTTTTTTTTTTTTTGAGACAGAGCCTCAAGCTGTCCCCCTGGGCAGAGTGCCGTGGCATTACAGCTCACAGCAACCTCCAACTCCTGGGCTCAAGCGAGTCTCCTGCCTCCGCCTCCCAAGTAGCTGGGACCACAGGTGCCCGCCACAATGCCCGGCTATTTTTTGGTTGCAGCCATCATTGTTGTTTGGCGGGTCCGGGCTGGGGATTCGAACCTGCCACCTTAGGTGTACATGGCTGGCGCCTTAGCCGGTTGAGCTATAGGCACCGAGCCGATGACTGAAGTTCTTAACCATTCATCTCTGCACAGTTCTACAGTCCACTGATGTGGCTAGAGTTCATTGGTTTTCTCAGGGGTAGAATCCTGCCAACTTTACCAGTGTATAAGTGGTAGCAGGATGTCCCAGTGGCCAGGCCACTTTCCCTTGAGTTGTTCATGAGGTGCTTCCCTCCAAGTCCTGAGGAGAACCTGGTCACTAGTTAGAATGTATATAAATCTCACAAAGCAGGGCAAGGGGTTTCTTTTTAAGCAATTGAGAGTGTGGCATAGTGTAGCTCAAGAGGTGGCCAGGAGTGCCATGACAGAGATCAAAGGTCATCTGCTGAAAAAGTCGGGAGGGCCATCTTGGGTGGAGGGTCCAAGGCCAGGTGAGTGAGTTCCTTGATCTTGGTGGGTCTATTACTAGAATGCAGGACCTGGAAGATATATCTCAAAAACTACTCCAGCATAAAGAGTAAACAGAGGCCCAATCCAGCTTCTTCAGCACAACACAGATAAAGTTGGTGTTGTGCCCAGGTTAAGAGAATGAAACCATTTAGCTGTCACCTGCCAATAGCTACAAGTTCTGGGTTTTAAGTCCAAGGTTTGCACGATGAAAACATTAGTATTCTTATTTATAGCCTTAGTGCAGTTCTTAAGTAAGCTTAACATCAACAATACCTAGCTTTAAGAGTCCCTATAGCACTGATCTGAATTTCTGGGTAATCCAAGTGAATATTCCTAAAATCAACTGGGCATGGGGCCACTTGTGGGGCCCTGTTGCAACCACACCACTTACTGGGAAATGTTTATGTTCAGGCTTTAATTTCTCCTGAGGTATCTATATGGAAACAGCAGATAGTGTTTGATTCTGCACAGATTCCCTCCAGTGTAGTCCATAGGAACTCCAGCACTGCCTGATCATCTAGGAGTACTGCCTGATCATCTACGAGTACTTAGGTTAGTGAGCTGAGTGATCTTTGTTGAACCCTAAGGTTTCTTCTCCATCAGTCTTAGAGTCAGAGACAAATCTCCAGACTCACCTCTTTGGCAGGTAGTCTGTAGGTTGGGACCAATATTCTCAGCAAGCCTTTGCAATGTTCCTTCTGGGGCAGCCATCCTAAAATGTCAGAAACATGTACTTTGGGGTAGATGTATTTAATTTTTTTCTGTGCCCACTTTGAAATTAAAAGTCTTTGCACATTAAAACCCAATATGTTTTCTTAGGACTAAGAAGCAGGAAAAAAACAAATTGGAGCAAATCTGCCTACTGTGTATAATTCTGTATCCTTTGGCCAGTCTCTTAGTCCTGTTAACAGATCAGTTTAGTTAAATAGCTATGTCTCATTCTATGACCTGGCATTGTAGACAAGGCTGGAATCTAATACAGGTGGGCTATAGTTTCTTATTTTTGAACCACATTTTTCTCTCTCTCTCTAATTTCCCATTTTATTAAAGGCAAATCACAGCAGGATCAATTTGCTTGCCAAAATAAGCTGTACTCTGGGTATACTTGGCCTGATTATTTGGATAAAGTGCAGTAAGAATAATTATTAGCTATCTAGGCTTTTCTTTCTTTTACTGTTTTTATTTTTTTCCTTTTATTAAGTCATATACATATAGATCATGTATACATTTATGCATTTGTGAGGTACCATGTATTGATTTTTTATACAATTTGGAGTGTTTACCTCAAACTTATTAATATAGCTTTCACTTCATTTACTTAATTATTATGTTAAGACATTTATGTTCTATGCTTGATAGATTTGACTTGTACCTTTGCAATATGCTCCATAGGTGTGGTCCCACCCTTTGCCCTCCCTCTATCAAACCTCCCCCCTCTCCCTTTTCTTTCTTTTAAAATTGGTTTTGCTGAAACCTTTTATAAGGAATCTCAGGTTAGACTGGAAAGCCTTTTGAGTCAAGCCAAAGTTTCATCTGTGCCATTAGATACCCATATCTATTGGGTAAATTCCTCTTCTCTTGAGGTCCCAAAGCAACTTGGGATTCCTGAACCTATGATAATGTGACAATCTTTACTCACCAGAGATTAGGAAATGTTATTGATGAAGTATTTGGCCAGTTTTTCCAACAAGTTTTCTATTGTCCTTATAAAGTCAACCTTAATTCCTTAATGCAATCTGGATACCTCTGAAAATACACCATTCCAGTCAAAGCTTTGGTAAAATGACCAATGTCTTTCATTATGTCCTATAGAAGAAAACAGATTTTGATTGAACTTATGCAAATAACTATATTATCAGAAATCAAAAATAGTTACAAATGGTTTTCAAATTCCAGAGAAATCAAGTAGATAGAAAAATAAATATTTCAAACTTTGCTTACAAGTACATGCATTGCTACATGTTATAAATAGCTCAAAAGATGGAAAAGATTTTCTTGACTACTAAAAAACAGAATACCATAAGCATTGTTTCAAACAAAAAGCCTTAAAAATTAGCTTAGTCCTATGTAATTAATTTCTGTTCTATTTGAGGTTAGGTTAGCAATACTCATGGACATGTGAACTTTCTTTCTTTATTTCTTTCTTTTTGAGACAAAGTCTGACTTTGTCATCCTTGGTAGAGTGCCATGGTGTCACAGCTCATAGCAATCAGACTCTTGGGTTTAAGCAATTCTTTTGCCTCAGCCTCCCAAGTAGCTGGGACTACAGGTGCCTGCCACAGACCCCAGCTATATTCTTGTTGCAGTGGCCATTGTTGTTTAGCTGGCTAGGGCTGGCTGAGGATGTAACCACTGTGCTACTGGCATGGAGCCGGACATGATAACTTTCTAATTGGAGTCCTAGAAGCTTGCTTTCAGTCCAATGATATATAATCCCCAAAGTTATCAGAAATTCATATTCAAGAGAACCTATTGGCCTTTCCATTCTTTCCTTGAAGGACAAACTTTGGACTTGGCCAGTTTAAAAAAAAAATTTCTCAGATGAATCAAATAATTATCTATGGAAGACAATGGTCCTGGAACAGCCATGATTAAAGAGACAGTTGGCAAACAAAATTGGTCATTTTTGTGGCATACAATAATTTAACACAATAACAATACTTATTACTGATAACATACACTAAGACATACCTGTAGTCTACAATATTGGAACATATATGTATGTATGTGTATATATTATTACGTACATATATATTCATACATACAAACACAAACCAAAGAAAAATAATCACCATTTCATATTTGACAATGTTTCCTATACCATTTTAACACACCAAATAAGCCTAATATGTCTCTCTTAGACATTCAGTGGTTCCAATATTTAAAATACTAATTCAAGGTCAAAAAGACTAAATTTAGAATTTTGATTTTGGAAGATTTGTCAGATATCAAAGGCTTAAAATATTTGTTCAAATAGGAACTCAAGTCAAACAATTCTAAAGGCAGTACAGGAGGTTATAGGGGTGCAAAACTTAACCCCTTTAAAGTTTCATTTTTTTTAGCTAGGCAAAACTCTAATAAAGACAATGCAGGGGTTTCATCTTTTAGGCCAGTTACTGAAAAGTTATTTAAAAACCACATGTCGTGTGATTTTTTAAAAAGGGAAACAGGTTGGGCAGTGCCTATGGCTCAAAGGAGTAGGGCTCCAGCCCCATATATGGAGGTAGTGGATTCAAACCCAGCCCTGGCCAAAAACTGCAAAAAAAAAAAAAAAAAAAAAAAA
>NW_003852513.1:1640417-1656678 GCF_000181295.1 Otolemur garnettii
ATTTCATTAAGAGTTAATTCGTATTTCAAAAAAGTTGTTGTTTTAATCAAATTTCATAAATTATATCCAACTGAATCACATGCAAATTCCTTCAATAATTCCTTCTTTATGATTTCTATCCAACCTGCACACAAGGTTTAGAGAGTAGTTAGAATTGGGTTGCAATTGTGGCTAACACCTTTTTTATCCGATCTTGAATAAAAGAGGGAGGACAGCAATTGGATGACAAGGGGCAATGGTTAATAAAAGGAGGATTATAGTAAGGGGGCCCAAGTCGGGTGAAATCTAGTACTCCCATTGGCTGTACCAGGATCTTTCATTTTGAAAGCATAGACAGGTAGCTTGTACTTGGAATTGGGTGATGCCCTCTCAGACCAAGTCAGATTTATTGGTGTAGAAACATTACGCTTCCTGTAAGAAAGTACAAAGGCCTCTTCCCCAGCTGTGAGCAGACCTAAGTCTCTATGGTTTGGGAGAAGTATTGATGCCAGGGAGTCTACCTGATCTTATATGAGTTATAACTAGTTGTGTAGGTGGGGCTGTAACAGAGTGTGTTTTAGGGGAGAGGTGGAACTTGGTTGGATAAGGCAGTCAGTGAGGTTGTCGGGGGTATGGGGAAAAAGGAGTAAAAGGCTTGAGTTTCTGGTTGAATCTAGCACAGGATTTATAGAAGTTCAGCAGTAGTGGTGAAAAACAGTAAGAATTAAAAGGATTTATTTTTTGTTTTTTTGACAGAGTATCACTTTTTTGTCCCCAGTAGAGTGCTGTGGCATCATATCTCACAGCAACCTCAAACTCTTGGGCTTACACGATCCTTTTTGCCTCAGCCTCCCAAGTAGCTGGGGCTACAGATGCCTGCCACAATGCTCTGCTATTTTTTAGAGATGGGGTCTCACTCTTGCTCAGGCTGGTTCAAACTTGTGAGCTCAAGCAATCTACCCACCTCAGCCTCCCAGAATGCTAGGATTGCAGGTGTGATCCACTGTGCTAGCCAAAAGGATTTCTTAAAGTTTAATTTTTAGGCTGTAAGTTTTGTGGTCCCTTTAAGAAGGCATTAAGAGATTTTGTAGGAGGCTAGATGGGGTTGGAAAATTGAGGAGAAAGATAATACATGTACTAGTTTCATCCCTTACTTGGCCCTTGGAACTTTACTGGCCTGGACTCTTTTGCTGTAGTCCCTATGCCTACGGAGGGGAATAAGGCCAGGCCAAGTAGGATTCAACAGTTTTGAAATCGGGAGATATTAGATAAATTTTGTTATTTATTCTATATTTATCATGCTTTGGAAAATAAAGCAAGAGAATTAGTAATGTTTTAAACAAAAATTATAGAAGAATATTTTAGCTCTTTCCATGACACTTTTAAAAGAAGTGAATTAGAACTATAGCTGAGCTTTTTTGTCCCCTACTCCGCGAGAGAGGATCCTCTGAGGTGCTGGGGCAGGCAGTAGCAGCCAACCCAGAATTCAAGATGGGACTGCAGGACTTAGAGCGGGTGTGGTCTTCCCGTGGTCACGTGGCTGTGGCTAGAAGAACGGTGATCTTTGGACCTGTGGTATTTGCATTCCTCCCTGCTGGACTTGATGGAGATGGAGCTACAGCAACACTGTGTAATCCATATTGAGCTCAGCTGGAACAGACTGAAAGAAAGGCCAGAGGATCCACCGCAATGGTTACACACATGTCCTGGAACTGCACACAGAACTCAGGATTCTTCCAGATCTCCTACTTGTGCTTGCTGGCAAATTCCTCCAGGTCACAGATTTCTAAGAAAATTGAAGAGTGTGATTTAGAACTAGTGCTGCCCTACAGTGGTGTGGACCCAGACCTCAATCACAAAGATCAAATGTTGATTTAATATATATGACAGATAAATGAAGAATTCAGAACCTAACTACAAGCTCAAGATACGCTTCAAAAAAAGGAAGAAAAATCCAAAGACCTTGGCAACAGAATACTGCTACTATCAAACCCAGAAACATGGATCATGAAATCCAGGACCTCTTTCACTGCACCCAAAGACAAAATGGATAGCCATCCTCATCACCATCTCTACTGGCACCACCTCTATCCAGAAGAGATTTTCTTCCTGCTCCAATTCTTTTACTCATACTAAATGATAAGCCATCACCATCACTTTTGTTGGGGGAACAACCCTCTTTAACTTAAGAAATGAAGCAGAAATAAATATCTACACCTGAATTTCATGGATTGATTGTTGAACTCTATGTTTTAAGTCTCTATGAAGAGAATTAATTGGTTCAAAGGCAGAACTTTGACAAGAGGTTTTGGTATCTTCTAGTCATTGGTGTTCATTAATGTGTAAATAACTGCATATCTATGTGTAAATATGTACACAGTTTACATATCCGTGTTGGAGAAAGTACCTGCAGATCCTTTTTCTTTCCATGGTGAGCTTACTATCTTATTTTTCTCTTTCAGTACAGAATATGAATAATTAGAAACTCCATAAAGAATATGCAATTCATGTAGAAGGCAAAGGGAAAATCAATAAAGTGATATAAGAATTTTTAAAAAAGAGAACTATAGCTGATTATAAATTGTTGTTTAAGAAGACTTAAAGTAAAAATAGTTTGTGGATGGTAAAGATTTCACAGTAGTCATGATTATAAATGGAAAGGAGATTTGGTTATTTCTGTAGTACAGAAATTAGCATATAATTAATATATATCAAGCCCTGTTAAACATTATAGGTCTAAATATTTGTTTTAATAGAAACACAGGTTATGATAAGGCAATTGCTTTTATTTAATTAAGAGTATTAATGATAAACTAATTTTTTTTTTTTTGAGACAGAGTCTCAAGCTGTTGCCCTGAGTTGAGTGCCATAGTGTCACAGTTCACAGCAACCTCCAACTCTTGGGCTTAAGTGATTCTCTGGCCTCAGCCTCCCAAGCAGCTGGGACTACAGGTGCCCCCCACAATGCTCAGCCATTTTTCGTTGTTGTTACAATTGTCATTGTTGTTTCTTTAGCTGGCCTGGGCTGGATTTGAAGCCCCAGCCTTGGTTTATGTGGCCAGCACCCTAACCACTGAGTACGGGCGCCACCAATAAACCAAATTTTAATAAATCTTCTTTCATTGTTCTCATGCCAGTTACTAAAGAAACAAAGAAAAACTTTGTAGTAGGACTGGTTTTTCTGATGGCTACCTTGGATATAGTTACTTTTATTGTTGTATTAATTATGATCTTAAACATTTAAACTTTAATAAGATCTTAAAACTAGGCTCAAGTGGCTACGGTGCCAGCCACATACACCTAAGGTGGCGGGTTCAAATCCAGCCCACACCCACCAAACAACAATGATGGCTGCAACCAAAAAATAGCTGGGCATTGTGGTGGGCGCATGTGGTCCCAGCTACTTGGGAGGCTGAGGCAAGAGACTCACTTGAGCCCAGGAGTTGGAGGTTGCTGTGAGCTGTGATGTCACAGCCACAGCACTCTACCCAGGGGGACAGCTTGAGGCTCTGTCTCAAAAAAAAGAAAAAAAATACTAGTTTTCTTTATAAAAGGTTATAAAGGGCACTAAAAGCCATTTAAGTTCTTTCTCATGTCCATTTATTTGTTTGTGCATTTGTTCAGCAGGCCTGGGCTGGGTTCCAACCCACCAGCCCTACAGCATGTGGCCAGGACCCTAATCACTGAGCTATGGGCATCCAACCCTTTCTCATGTTATTGATGAAATATTAAAATGCTTTCTTGGTGACTGTAGTTCAGCAGCTATGGGGCCAGCCACGTACACAGGAGCTGGCATGTTCAAATCCAGTCTGGGCCTGCCAAACAACCAAAAAATAGCCAGACATTGTGGTGGGTAGTAGTCCCAGCTACTTGGGAGGCCGAGGCAAGAGAATTGGTTAAGCCAGGGAGTTGGAGGTTGCTGTGAGCTGTGATGCCATGGCACTCTACCCAGGGTGAGAGCTTGAGACTCTGTCTAAAAAAAATAAATAAATGGCTCGGCACCTGTGGCTCAAGTGGCTAAGGCACCAGCCACATACACCTAAGGTGGTGGGTTTGAATCCTGCCCAGGCCCGCCAAACAACAACGACAGCTGCAACCAAAAAATACCCAGGCATTGTGGTGGGCACCTGTGGTCTCAGCTTACTTGGGAGGCTGAGGCAGGAGACTCGCTTGAGCCCAGGAGTGGGAGGTTGTTGTGAGCTGTGATGCCATGGCACTCTAGCCAGGGGGACAGCTTGAGCCTCTGTCTCAAAATAAATAAATAAAATAAAAATTAAAAAATTAAAAACCTTTTCTGCCTTCTGGGCTGCTGTCAGTCCCTTTTTCTCTTTTTCTATCCTATCTAGATCTCTATTAAAAGACCATGATGGTTAGGACTAAAAGCTCCATTTGTGGGGCCTGATGCTTCTTTCAAGTTTTGGAGTTGATGTTGAATATTGGGGTCAACGGAGAGATGGGGCCAACTGGGAGATGAAGTACTTTGCTCCCCTCTGGAGTACTAATTAGTTCTAATTAGTACTCTGGAGTACTAATTAATATTTAAATTAGCAAAGAGTTGAAAAGGTTTAGACAGGAAAAAGGGCTGAATTTTGTGGCTTTGAGAGATCTGTTATGACTTTTGTCCTCTGAAATATCTCAGAGGAGGAGTTTGTATGCAGGAGAGAAAATAGTACAGCTAGGGAGGGAGGGTGACTTGTAGAAGTCAGTGGGTGGGCAGGGCCAACCATTACAGAAGCCTTGGGCAGAAGTTGACAGGTCGCTGAAGGTGGTGCTTGTAGGGAAGTGTGGTGGGAATGGGCTGGAAAGTTGGTGTTGGTGGAAGTTAGCACCAGGCGGAAGTTGGCAACAGGAGAAGGGTGGGTGGGGAATATTAGCAAGAAGCTAGTGACCCTGACAGAAGCATGAAGGGATAAATGGTGTGTGGGAAGGTGGAGGGCCTTGCGTCTAGGGCCAGTTAGGAGGTGGAGCTTGAGGAATCCATGGAGGAGGGAAAATAGAAACATGGGAGAAAATAGAGGGGGAAGGGTTCAAGGCAGGTGGATTAGGCATGAGGGGCAGGAGCAGAGGGAGAGAAAAGGCCTGAATATAGGGGATTTTGTCCTATCTGCCATTTCTTTGGAGGATATTATTTAAATCTTTAAGACGCTGAATTCAAAGTGTCCATTTTCTGGCCATATAGATGTGGTATCTAATTTGTATTGAGGCTAAGTTGTGTTGCAGTAAAATGAGGCACTTTGGCTGAATCTTCCCCTTGAGGCCTAAATTTTTATATTTAAAAAGGTGTTAAAGGAGTCACCCCCAGAGTGTTTCCCTTGAAGGAATGGAAGAACCCACTCCTATGTCTCAGACATGCCTCACCTTACCTGGGTGGAAAAGAGGGTGTGCCCTAGTCTCCAATACCTGGGCTACCAAATTGAAAGAGATTCTTGGAGAGGTTGGGCATCCCTCCTCCTCTCAAAGACTCATGGCTCCCCTGAGGAATAGAAGCTTCAACCAGGGCCCAGCACTTGTACTGAAATGAAAGCAAAAATCTTGGTTAACCAAGAGCAAAGAGAAGGGGACATGAGAACTTAGAGGTGTGGAGTGAGCCAAGGGGAGTTTCTGTGTAAAAGTGTTCAGGAAACCTACTCACCCTCAACAGCAGATGGAATGAAATCCTTTAAAAATCTCCAACCAGTGTGGGTTAGGGGATATCACAGGCAAGCTCCCAGCCCGTTCCCCTGCCCACCCCAGGGTCAATTCCAAGAAAAGGCTTCAGAACAAAGAAGCACAGGAAGTCCCAAGTTTCACAAACCCCCCCCCAAAAAAAAGAACAAAAAAACCCCCACGTTCCTGGTGAACAAACAATAGTGGGAAACCTACCTAAGCTGTGTTACCCAAGCTGTATCCATTGTTACCCCAGGCTGTAACCCCGCCCCAAGCTAACCACAACATTTCGCTTCTGTACTAGCCTGCTTGTTTAGCTATGCAAAAAAGAGTATAAAAGACAACCTGCCCTCCACTTCAGGGCCGACTGCTTCTCAGGGCAGTGGTCCCCTGTGCAGGTGTAATACATTACCAATTAATTACATCTAAGTGGGGTCCGAGTCTATCTTTTCAGGTCATGAGGGGTATAACAGGGAGTTGGGTCTGGGTAACACCAGACCAGGTTTAGGGGGAACTGGAAGGGTTAGGCCAGACCGCTAACCAACTGCCAGTCCAAAGTTTCAGCACTACATGAAAGGGGTTCAGCGGTGTGCCTAGAGATGAGACCAGAACAGGTTTAGGCCAAGTTTAATTAAAGAGGACTGAGAGTCACCTTGGCAAAGATGGTGGCTGCACTGAGAATGGTTGGGGGCTTGTGTTTATACTGGGTCTAGAGGTAGGAAGATTCCACAGGTTGTTGGGAGGTTTCAGTGGATCAGGGTCTTTCCCCTGGAACTCTTGGGGCAGGGTCACTTAGGCCTTTTGTTCTGGGAGGGAGGGAGGGGGAAGTATTGAGGCCCCTAGGCCCCTATCACACTGTGAAGTTGCTGTTTTCCCTTTTATAAATAATACATTTCCTCTTGGGAGATATTCTAAGATTGTACAAATGTTCTGATTTTATTCATTTATTTTTATCTCAAAATATTAATGGGGATACAAATGTTTTTGTTTCATGGGTCACTTTTGTAACTCATGAGTCACTTTTGTAACTCATGAGTCACTGTGCATAGTATTCACTGTCTTTCTTTCTTTCTTTCTTTCTTTCTTTCTTTCTTTCTTTCTTTCTTTCTTTCTTTCTTTCGACAAAGCCTCAAGCTATCGCCCTGGGTAGAGTGCCATGGCATCACAGCTCACAACAACCTCCAACTTCTGGGCTCAAGCAATTCTCCGGCCTCTGCCTGCCACAACACCTGGCTATTTTTTGTTTGCAGCCATCATTGTTGTTTGGCGGGCCTGGGCTGGATTCGAACCTGCCAGCTCAGATGTATGTGACTGGCACCTTTGCTGAGCCAGTGTTCACTGTATTTCTTAGGTGGGTTTTTGCCCATTGCCTCTCCTCTATCTCCTTGACTTCCAGTGAGTTTTACTTCCTTCTGTGTGCATATGTGTCCATTATTTAGTTCCATTTTAATAGAGAATACAGGGCTAAACACTGTGGCTCACACCTATAATCCTAGCACTCTGGGAGGCTGAGATCAGTGGATCCCATGACCTCAGGAATTTGAGACAAGCTTGAGCAAGTGTGACACTCCATCTCTACTAAAAATTTTTAAAAATTAAAAAAACTAGCCAAGCATTGTGCTGGCGCCTGTAATCTCAGCTACTCAGGAGGCTGAGATAAGAGGATCATTTGGATCCAGAAGTTTGAGGTTGCTGTTGGCTAGGCTGACACCATGGCACTCTGCCCAGAGCAACAGAGTAATAATCTGTCCCCTCGCATCTATATATATGTAATAATAGAGTACATGTGGTGTATGTAGTGTTTGTTTTTCCATTGTTGTGATACTTTACTTAGGAGAACGGGCTCCAGGTCTATCAAAATTGTTGAAAAAGGGCTTGGTGCCTGTAGCTCAAGCAGCTAAGGCGCCAGCCACGTACACCAGAGCTGGTGGTTCAAATCTAGCCTGGGCTTGTCAAACAACAATGAAAACTACAACCAAAAAATAGCCAGATGTTGTGGTGGGTGGCTGTAGTCCCAGCTACTTGGGAGGCTGAGGCAAGAGACTTGCTTGAGCCCAGGAGTTGGAGGTTGCTGTGAGCTGTGACGCCATGGCACTCTATCCAGGGCAACAGCTTGAGGCTCTGTCTCAAAAAAAAAATTGTTGAAAAAAGCATTAATTTATCTTTTTCTATGGCTGAGTAATACTCCATGGTATACACATACCACATTTTGTTAATCTGCTCATGAACTGATGGGCAGTTGGATTGAGTTCACCTCTTTACGGTTGTCAAATGTGCTGCATAAACATTAAGCATAGGTGTCTTCTGGAGTAGAAACCCAGTAGGGGGATTGCTAGATGAAATAATAGGTCTACTTTTAGTTCTTTAGGAATCACCAAACTATTTTCCATAGAGGGTGTACTAATTTGCAGTCCCACCAATAGTGTATAAGCATTCCTTTCTCTCTGCATCCTCACCAGCATCTATTGCTTTCAGATATTTATTTATTTATTTATTCATTTATTTATTTTATTACATTTTTTTTAAGACAGAGTCTCACTTTGTTGCCCTCAGTAAAGTGTCATGGTGTCATAGCTCACAGCAACCTCAAATTCTTGGACTCAAGCAATTCTCTTGCTTCAGTCTCCCAAGTAGTTGGGCCTACAGGTGCCCTTCACAACACTGGGTTATTTTTAGAGACATGGTCTCACTCTGGCTCAGGCTGGTCCCGAATCTGTGAGCTCAGGCAATCCACCTACCTCGGCCTTCCAAGTTCTGGGATTACAGGCATGAACCACCATGCCAGGCCTGTTTGTTTATTTGTTTTTGTTTTTGTTTTTTTTTGAGACAGAGCCTCAAGCTGTCCCCAGGGTAGAGTGCTGTGGCATTACAGCTCACAGCAACCTCCAACTCCTGGGCTCAAGTGAGTCTCCTGCCTCAGCCTCCCAAGTAGCTGGGACCACAGGCACCCGCCACAACGCCCGGCTATTTTTTGGTTGCAGCTGTCATTGTTGTTTGGCAGGTCCCAGCTGGGGATTCGAACCCGCCACCTTAGGTGTACGTGGCTGGAACCTTAGCCGGTTGAGCTATAGGCGCCAAGCCTGTTTATTTGTTTTTTAAGAAAAGTCTCATTTTGTCATCCATGGTAGAGTGCCATGATGTCATATCTCACAACAACCTCAAACTCTTTGACTCAAATGATCCTCTTCCTTCAGCCTCTTGAGTAGCTGGGACTATAGGCACCAGCCACCATGCCAGGCTAGTTTTTCTATTTTTAGTAGAGATGGGGTTTTGGTCATCAGGCTGGTTTCCAACTCTTGAGCTCAAGCAATCTACCTGCCTCAACTTCTCAGAGTGCTGGGATTATAGGTGTGACCCACCATGCCCAGCCATGCTTTTGTATTCTCCCATTCTAATGGGAGTACAATTATATCTTATTGTGGTTTTAATTTATAGTTCCCTGATGTTTAGTGATGTTGAGCATTTTTTTCATGTTTGTTGGCCATTTGTCTTTTTTTGGAAAGTTTCTGTTCATGTCTTTTGTCCACTCTTTTATTTATTTATTTTTATTTTTTTGAGACAAAGTCTCATTCTGTCACACTGGGTAGAATGCTTCAGCATCATAGCTCACTGCAACCTCAAATTCCAAGATTCAAGTGCTTGTCCTGTCTCAGCCTCCTGAGTAGCTGAAACTACAGGTGCCTGCCACAACACCCAGCTAGTTTTTCTACTTTTAGTAGAGATGGGGTCTTGCTCTTACTCAGGCTGGTCCTGAACTCCTGAGCTCAAGCAATCCACCCACCCTGGCCTCTCAGAGTGCTAGGATTATAGGGGTGAGCCATCATGCCCCTCCTTTTGCACATGTTTTAATGTTTTTTTCTTTTTCTTTTTTCTTGTGGATTTGCTTGAATTCTTTGTAGATTTTGGATATTAGCCCTTTATTGGATGTATAGTTTGAGAATATTTTCTCCCATTCTGTAACTTGTCTGTTTGCACTATTGATTGTTTCCTTAGCAGTGGAAAAGTCTTTTTTTTTTTTTTATCAGTCCCTTTCCCATTGGTCCCCCGCTTCTCCGCACCACATGATCACGTGATTGATGGTGGGGGCACGTCTACTCCTCAGTTCTCTATGTCTGAAACAGCATGGGATGTCACAGGACACAGTCCTTCAAACAAAGGAGAGGCTCCCAGGTTTTTGCACCAAGTGTCAGACCCAGCCTCTGTTGTCCTGGTTCCTTGGCTCTTTGCTTGGAGGAATCACAAGGAAGGACAGAGTGATGAACTGATTGCAGACCGGAAAAGTCTTTTAATTTAACCACACCCAATTTATTTATTTATTTTTTGCTGCAATTGCCATTGGGGTGTTAATCAAAAATCTTTACCTAGGCTGATATCCAGAAATGTTTTTCCTACATTTCCTTCAAGAATGGTTAAAATGGGCAGTGCCTGTGGCTCAGTGGGTAGGGTGCCGGCCCCAAATACCGAAGGTGATGGGTTCCAACCTGGCCCCAGCCAAACCAAAACAAGAAGTAGCCAGGCATTGTGGTGGGCACCTGTAGTCCCAACTACTCGGGAGGCTGAGGCAAGAGAATGGCTTTAGCACAAGAGTTGGAGGTTGCTGTGAGCTGTGACACCACAGCACTCTATTGAGGGCAACAAAATGAGACTCTGTCTCTTTTAAAAAAATGGCTAAAATTTTAAGATCAAAGCTATAAAGTCTTTGTTTGTATTTGCCTATATTTTAAATATAATTTTTCTTTTCTCTTTTTCACATCCATCAGGTAATGTACCAATGTCCTAACAAGGTTTGAGGGAGGAACATCTCACACATACTCATGACCACCCAATCATCACACTTATGAACTACAAATGGATCGATTACTTTTTTGGCCAGGGATGGGGGGAACAGGACAGAGTCTCACTACGTCATCCTCAGTAGACTGCCATGGTATCTCAGCTCACAGAAACCTCAAACTCTTAGGCATAAGCAAATATCTTGCCTGAGCCTCCCAAGTAGCTAGGACTACAGGCACCTGAGACAACACCTGGCTATTTTTTGTTGCATTGTTATTTAGCTGGACTGGCCTGGGTCTGAACCCACCAGCCTTGGTGTATGTGGTTGGCACCTTAACTATTGTGCTATGAGCACTGAACCTCAATTGCTTATTTTTAATGTTTTATTAAAGAGAGAGTTTTGCTATGTTACCCAGGCTGGAGATGAATTCTTGAGATTTTTTGATTAACTCACTACAGTCTCCTGAGTAGCTGGGACTACAAATCCATGCCATCACTGCATGCAGTTTACCTGTGTTTTTTATGTATACTTATGTATATATGTCTGTTTGTTTATCGTCTACATGGTACCAAATTAGCACTCATAAAAATAAATAACTAGCCCAAATGCTTTTCAAATTCACATGACTTTAGTAATCTTTGGTAAGTAGGGTAAATTTAAACTTCTTGGCAAAATAAAATAAAAATGTCTTCAGAATTTTAAACATTTTTCCCTGAGTCTACTGGTCAGACAAATGCATGCTGTCTCTGCTAGATATATTAAGATCATAAAACTGTTGCTTCCATGATATTTTTTGTATTTTCTTGATTGTCTGTGAAGTTATGTCTTTGCTTCTGAGCATTTTAGGTTCTGAGGTCTGGACAGGTGCCATAGTGAGGCCTACAGAGATATTTACATCTATAGCACCTAGCTTACCAGCCATAAGGCAGAGCCAAACCAAATCCATTCTCCCTGGGCTGGCTGCACCTGCCAGAAATGGTCAGATCCTCCAGGCCTTGTCTTTATAGTTCTGTCCTCTGTGCTGGGGTCTGTATCTGACACATAACAATCAAAAGTGCTCACTTCTTAGGCTTTTTCTGTAAATTAGGGTTATTAAGAGTTAAAATAATAGTTGATATATGTAATTAAAACTGTTAGATATAACAAAAACAATTCTTTATACAGAGTGTATTAAGAAAAGTAGGATGAGTTATTAGTAAGGAACATTATTTTTTAAAAAACATGAGGATGTTGGTTTTCTTTTTTTTTTTTTTAAGATGGGAGCCTCAAGCTGTCCCCCTGGGTAGAGTGCAGTGAAATCACAGCTCACAGCAACCTCCAACTCCTGGGCTCAAGAGAGTCTCCTGCCTCAGCCTCCCAAGTAGCTGGCCACAATGCTCGGCCATTTTTTGGTTGCAGCCATCATTGCTGTTTGGCGGGCCTGGGCTGGGAATTCGAACCCCCCACCTTAGGTGTATGTGGCTGGCGCCTTAGCCGCTTGAGCCACAGGCACTGAGCCAGGATGTTGGTTTTCTTAAAGGAAAATTAATTTCATCTATTTTAGAAATTATTTGAAGATCGTTTAAATTTAAGGAATAGGCCAGGTACGGTAGCTCACACCTGTAATCCTAGCACTCCAGGAGGCCAGGGCAGGCAGATTACGAATTCGAGACCAGCCTGAGCAAGAGTGAGACCCCCATCTCCACTGGAAAAAATAAAAATAAAAAACTGAGGCAAGAGGATCACTTAAGTCCAATAGTTTAAGGTTGCTGTGAGCTATGATGCCGCACTCTATTCAGGGTGACAGAGTGACATTCTTTCTCAAAAAAAAACAATTAATTAAAAAAATGAATTTAAAGGAAAAATGATAGATAAAACCGAATGGATTTAGAAAGTTGAGAAAGATAAAAGAATGAAAAAAAAATTTTTCTTTTTAGAGACTGAGTCTCACTTTGTCACCCTCAGTAGAGCACCATGGTATCACAACTCACAGCAACTTCCAACTCCTGGGCTTAGGCAATTCTCTTGCCTCAGCCTCCTGACGAGCTGGGACTATAGGTACCTGCCACAACACCCAGCTATTTATTTTTTTGTTGCAGTTTGGACAGGGCCGGGTTCAAACCCGCTACTCTCAGTATATGGGGCTGAAACCCTACCCACTGTGCCATAGGTATCTCCCAAGAATGAAAAAAATTTTTAAGATGTTATAGAAGGCTTATGGAAATCTTATATGATCAAAGTTGATTGAGATTGGATAGCTTTATTTATAAGGTTTCATAGCTTTTTTTTTTTTTGTAGAGCTAGAGTCTCACTTTGTCACCCTTGGTAGAGTACTGTGGCATCACACTGCTCACAGCAACCTCCAACTCCTGGGCTTAGGCAATTCTTTTGCCTCAGCCTCCCGAGTAACTGGGACTACAGGCACCCACCACAACACCCGACTATTTTTTTGTTGCAGTTTGGCCGAGGCCCTGCCACCCTGTGTATATGGGGCAGGCGCCCTACCCACTGAGCCACAGTCACCACCCAAGTTTTCATAGCTTTAACATTAATAATACACTGATACCAAGTTAGAATTTAGTTTTCTCTTGTGAAGATTTTCCTGTACTATTAATAAGAAATAGGGCCAGGCGTGATGGCTCACACCTGTGAGCTGAGGTGGGAAGATCACCTGAGGCCAGGAGTTCAAGACCAGCCTGAGCAAGAGTGAGACCCTGTCTCTACAAAAATAAAACAATTAGCTGGGCATAGTGGGCAGGCATCTGTTGTCCCAGCTACTCAGGAGGCTGAGACAGGAGGATCACCGGAGGGCAGGAGTTTGAGGTTGCTGTGAGCTGTGATGATAACACTACCCACTATCCCAGGTGACAGTGTGAGACACTGTTCTCAAAAAATAAATAGATAAAAATAAAAAAGTAAAAGACTTGTTCATGTTTTGGCTGCATGCGGTGGTTCATGCCTGAATCCTAGCACTTCTGGAGGCTGAAGCAGAAGGATCACTTGAAGCCAGGAGTTGAGCCCAGCCTGGGTAATAGTGAGATTGTTTCTTACCAAAAGAGAAAAAAAAAAAAAAGAATATGAAAAACTTGTTCCCTTTTGAATAAATTGGAAAAAATGAATAAGAAGGTAGAGTCTTTTTCACCTTTCCTTTACTAGATCTATTGTTTGTGTAGAAAACTGTGGCCTCTCTTTATCAAGGAATAAATATTTTATTTTGTTTTGTTTTTGCTTTTTTAAATCTTTTTCTTTTTTTTTTTAGAGACAAAGTCTCACTCTGTCACCCTAGGTAGAGTGCTGTGGCATCACAGCTCACAGTAACCTCCAGCTCTTGGGCTTAGGCGATTCTCTTGCCTCAGCCTCCCAAGAAGCTGGGACTGCAGGCACCTGCCTGAACGCCTATTTTTTGTTGCTGTTTGGCTGGGGCTGGGTTTGAACCCGCCAACCTCCTCGGTTTATGGGGCCAGAGTCCTACTCACTGAGCCACAGGCATCGCCCTTTTTAAAATCTTTTAATTATCACTTTCACTAAATGAATTACTATTATTTTACAGTGACCTATAACCTTACTTTGATATCAAGTGTTTTAAACCTTTGATATTTGAAAACTTCTCAAAATTAGATTTCAAATTCCAAATACAGTCTTTTTGACCTCCAACTCTTTGTCAAAGAGCCCCTGGAATGCTCGGAGAGACCTAGGAAGCTTATTTGGTGTGTTACAATCATACAGGAAGGGTTGTCAGATAAGAAATCATGCTCAGGTTTCTTTGAGTTATGTTTATACAAATGAACTATGTATTCCAAAATGATATTTAATTCCTAATAATTGGTTATGTCTTGGTAAATTGCTTTATTCTCATGCTTTTTTTCCTGAAAGCTCTTAGCAAATCCTAAAGCTTTGTGTCATCAAGGTTTACAGAAAGGATGAAAAGACCGGGCCCACTGTGGTTGCTTTGAAATGTGCTGGGAATGATTCACACTGTCTCAAATACGGAGCTGAAAAGAGGCATGGAGGTAAATGTCTCCAGGGCAGGGTGCCTTCCTACCTTGAGAAAGTTAATTTATAGTTTGCACCAGCAAGCTGTCATGGAAACAGAACAGTTAAAAGCTTCTCCAAACAATTTGGAGGGGCCCTTTTGAGAGAGACTAAGGTGGCATTTCTCAAAGAATGCCGGTCAGATGGTAGCATCAGCACAGGATGCAATCATAGGAACTTAAGGCGATGACATCTTGGCTGTCTGATGGGGAGGATGCTCCCAAGTCTGGGTTTTGTTCTGCACAGTGAAGAACTGGTACCTTCTGCCTATGGCATTTATAATGCCTTTCCATCTCCACTCTTTTGACAGTCCTGGTACATGCCAGGAAATTTGTTTTTCTCCTGTGGGTCAGTAGCTCTCCTCTCTTTTTGAGCCACAGACCTTTTTGAGAAGGTCCTGAGAGTTATAGACCTGCTGAGAAGAGGACATGTTCACTTTATTTGTCTACACAATCTCAGAGGGCTCCTGGCCCTTTGTCCATGGAACTGCTGAATACCTAGGGACTGTAGGGTAAGGAGCGCTGCTGCCGAGAATCACTGCAGTGTTTTAAGAAAGGGAGTGATGTAGTTAAGATGGACTTGGAAGAGCTGCAGTAAGGCTGAGACTAAAGATGGGAAGACTGCTATGAGGCCACAGCAAAGGTCCAGGGGCCAATTGACAAGAGCCCAAACTAAGCAGTGTAAACAAGACAGGAGAGGAAATACCAGGTTAGAGACAGGGATATCCAGGTGTTTGTGACGGGGCATAGAGAGGGTGAGGGGACAGCCTGATGGGCTCCAGGAGTCCTCGTGGAGGCTGCCAGGTGGGCATGTTCTAAGCTGCATGACATTTGGGCTGCAAGTATAGCAACAAAACATTTCCAGTCTGGAAAATATTTATGATATGAAACAATGAGGGCCAGACATGGTGGCTCATACCTATAATCCCAGCACTTTGGGATTCCTTGAGGCTAGGAGTTCAAGGCTAGCCTAGGAAACACAGTAAGACCCCCATCTCTATAAAAAATTTTAAAATTAGGTCGTGTGGTGGTATGTGCCTGTAGTCCTAGTTATTCAGGAGGCTGAGGCAGAAGAATCATTCAAGATTCCTGGAGTTCAAGGTTGCAATAAGCTGTGATCAGGCCAATGCACTCCAGCCTAGGCCACAGAGTAAGACTCCATCTTAAGAAAAAAAGGAAAAGAAAATAACCACAGAGTAAATTTGTTAAAAGCTCTGGTTCTCTGGAAACATCCCCCATGATAAATTGTTCATGTCAAGTTTTTTTGAAAGCAATTTCTCAGAAAGCATCATTTTATATTACAATAGTAGTCTATTCTTTTGATAAGGTTAGTTGAAGTAGCCACTTAGAAACAATCATTTTAAAAAGAACATAGAGTACTTTTACAAAGATTTATTACTGATATAGATTTCCTTTTTTAACTTAATGACTCACCCACAAAATCCTTTAGAATTGGGAGACTCTGTACCTTGTGAGATTGCCAAAGTTAGTCACTTATTTATTCCCCTAAGTGTAATTCAAAAGAACCTGCTGTGTAAATCTGAATACTTTAGCCCTATAAACCATGAACCTTTTAAATGTAGTTTTCTTAATAATGGTGCCTAAATGCTTGAGAGTAGAATCATGAATCGGGGTGGGATGGGGTGGGGCCTTTACTGTTACAACTTCTATGCACGGGCTCGGCGCTCATACCTCAGCAGTTAGGGCACCAGCCACCTACACCAGGGCTGGCGAGTTTGAACCCAGCCCAGGCCAGCTAAACAATGACAACTGCAACAAAAAAATAGCCAGGCGTGAGCGGAGCCTGTGGCTCAAAGGAGTAGGGCACCAGCCCCATATGCCACAAGTGGAG
>NW_003852513.1:1656861-1666172 GCF_000181295.1 Otolemur garnettii
AACAAACAAAAAAAAAAACAATTTCTATGCACCTACATTCAGAGGGTCAGCAGCCAACTGGCAGGTGGAAACAGAGCTGGACAGACCCTGGGGCAGGCAGACCTAACTTCCCAACCAGGATAGAGATGACTAATGTCTTTGGGTAAATACTCTTTTTTTTTTTTTTTAGAGACAGAGTCTCACTTTGTTGCCCACCACAATACCCGGCTATTTTTGTTGCAGTTTGGCTGGGGCCATGTTTGAACTCACCACCCTCAGTATATGGGGCCAGCGCCCTACTCACTGAGCCACAGGTGCCATCCAGGTAAATACTTTTGAAGTTGGCCTGGTGCAGTGTCTCACACCTGTAATCCTAACACTCTGGGAGGCCAAAGCCAGTGGATCACCTGGGCTCAGGAGTTCAAGACCAACCTGAGTAAGAGCCAGATCCATTTCTACTAAAAATAGGAAAACTAGCTGGGTGTTGTGGCAGCTACTCAGGAGGCTGAGACAGGAGAATCTTTTGAGCCCAAGAGTCTGAGGTTGCCATGAGCTATGATGAGGCCATGGCACTCTAGCTGGGGCAACAGAGTGAGACTACTTCTGAAGATCTTGAATTGATCACAGGAAAGGGACCCTGAAAAGAAAAGTCATTCTTGAGTTGCGTATGTAACAATGGATTGTGTTAAGTGTTCAAAAGGAAAATTGCCTTGTATTGTGATAATTTCCAGGATTGGGATGGATGTGGCCTGGGACTATTAGAGGAGTTCCCTTGATTGGCTGTCAGTTACCTGTTGCTGCACAGCAAAGGACTGCAGGACGCATGGGGTAAAATGTCTCCAAGGAATGTAGCCAGGAGCCATTTTATTTGCTCTCAATTTTGTAGTTTGGATCAGGCTCAGCTAGTGGTCAGTGGTCACTAATGAGGCTGCAGCCAGGTGGCATATAGTCTAGGACCCAGAGCAGATCTGCCCATGTCATCACTCTTTCCAGCAGGGTTATCCGACCTATCATGTGTGGCCTGACGCTCCACTCTCCAAGACACACAGGCAGAAGCCGCTGGCCTCTCTTAGGATGTGGGCTGAGGATGGGCACAATACCGAGCCTGCCGAGTCCTGCCGCATGAAGCAGTCCCAGGGCATGAGTACTAGAAGTAGTGTTTCATCAGAGGTCACATTGTCACAAGTGCCACAGTGACACTAGGCAGTCGAGTTGGCAGAGAGGAAGGAGGAGTGTTCCAGGGAATGGTAGTGCAAAGCAATGTGGCCGAAGAGCACAGGGCATTTCTTTTTTTCATTATTTCAGGGGTACAAATGTTTTGGTTAGATCAGGCGAGGTGGCTCAAGCTTGTAATCCCAGCAATTTGGGAGGCTGAGGCAGGCAGATTGACTGAGCTCACAGGTTTGAGACCAGCCTGAGCCAGAGAGAGACTTCATCTCTAAAAACAGCCAGGCATTGTGACTGGCCCCTGTAGTTCCAGCTACTCCAGAGGCTGAGGCAAGAGAATTGCTTAAGCCCAAGAGTTTGATGTTGCTGTGAGCTGTGACACCATAGCATTCCAACAAGGGCGACAAAGTGAGACTCTGTCTCAAAAAAAAAAAAAATGTTTTGGTTATGTGAATTGCTTTTGTACAGTTCGAGTCAAAGTTGTAAGTGTGCCTTCAGAGCACATGATGTTTATAGGTGACTGAAAGAAAGCCAGTGTAGTTGAAGTACAGAAGTGAAGGGCAATGCACCTATGGGTAGGAAAGGGTCAGACAGTGTGGTGCCTGTTGGGAGTCACCTGGATGCCAGTGATAGAATCCTAATGCAAACTGGCTTAAGAAAAAATATAACTAGAGCCAAAGATCTAAATAAAAACAAAAAGAGAAACATAGAGGGAATTTATTAGGTTATGTTTCTGAAAAGTCCAGGGCCCAAACATGGCTGCATCCAGGGTTTCAGATAACATCACCAGGAATTTGTCTCCCTGCAGCTCTTAATTCTGCTTTCTTCTTGTTCAGTTTTATTTCAGATAGTTTCTGAAACTCTAGGCTTACATCTCCCCAGATACAAGTCCTACAGAAAAGAAAGCTCCTTTCCCTCAACAGTCAGCCAATATTCCAGGATTTTACCAGTATCGGTCTGGGACCTAACAGAAATCAGATGGCATAGGCATAAGTTAGGATAATTCAAAGAGAATCTATTTTCAAAGGGATTAGTTCAATGGTGTGGTAGGGCTGGCTCATAACAACTAGCAAAAGGCAATTCTTAGCATTTCCTCCCAGCTCTGCATTCAGTGACTTCACATTGGTAGCTTAAAATGGCCATGATAGGACTATTTACACCACAGTAATTGGCAAATGGTACAAATTAGAACTCCCACCCTCGCCCCCCATCCCCACACTCCCTCTTTACTAGCACATCACTGGACCATTAATGAAGAAGTGTAGGGTTCCTGGCCAGGTGTGATGGCTCACACCTATAATCCTAGGATTTGGGGAGGCCAGGGTGGGAGGATCATTTGAGGCCAGGAGTTCAAGACCAGCCTGAGCAACAGCAAGAGCCCATCTCTACAAAAAATAGAAAAATTAAAAATTAGCCAGGAATAGTGGCATGTGCCCATAACCCCAGGTACTCAGGAGGCTGAAGCAGGAGAATAGCTCAAGCCAGGAATTTGAAGTTGCATGAGCTATGATGAGGCCACTGCACTCTAGCCTAGGCAACAGAGAGAGACCTTGTCTCAAAACGACAACAACAAAAAGTATAGAGCTCCTTGAAGGACCAAGGTTTAATAGCAGCAGAAGTCCAGAAGAGCAAGGGGAGAGAGAGGTTACCAGAATTCAGAAGGAAAAAGGAGAGGCAACCTTCAGTTAAGGAGGTATCACAGCAGTGTAAGGGGTGTCACAGGAAGGGAGCTGAAGAACAAGTATATTGACTTCATTTTTACTCTTTCCATTTTGTACAAAGGCCCTACATTGGTAAAATCAAACTGAAGCCAGAAGGTATAAGAACCCTGTTGATACAGTTCAAATAAGTCAGCCTCCTAGCTAGACAGCAGTGTAGAGAGGGGTGGAGAGTGGCTCTAGGGTACAAAAGAAGGACATCCAGCAGTGGGTCTCAGTAGATGACCTACGCACGCCCAACTCACTGTGTAAACTAGTGCAGTGCTATACTGATGGGTCCCACATAAGTCACATGCCTCCTGCGGGCTCAGGCTGGAGTTAGCTACCTTTAAACCCCTGGAGCAAGAGTAAGGCAAGCTCAGGGTACCTGCTATGAACAAGGAGAAACAGGCAGATCAGCAGGTATCCACTGTACACACTGAAGGTCATATTTAGAATTTGAGCAACAGGAAGCTATGGAATAATTTAAACCAGGATGTAGGGGCTACAGTAAGTAAGCACATTGGTATGTTGAAAAAAGACATCATTCTAACTGCAAGATGGGCAATAAATTAAAGAGAGGAATTAGATTCTAGCATCTTATAACTATGTTTGTGGCAGCCCTGCTCCTTGTGTGCAGGCCTTATACTTGATACATAGTTGATTCTCACTCTGTATAATTTCACCTTAATTTTCTGTACCAAAGAAAGTAAAATGTTCCTTTTTATAGATTTCAGAAAGAAAAAGCTAAAATAGCACAATCGATGAATATTATTATTTTGTGGAGTATTTAGCTGCCAGTTTACCTGCCTAATGCTAAAAAGTACAGTGTCTGCTTTAGAAAGTCCCATGATTTCCTTTGCTGGAAACTCCCAAATCTAGACAGTTCCAATTCCCTTGGCATGTACTTCCTTTTCCTGGTTTCAGATTCACTTCTCCATATAGCTTAAGATTTGCCATTTACATGGGAATTTAGTACATGAAAAAAATAGTATTTCAAAACAAGAAAAAAGATAAAGAATTCAATAAATAGCATTGGAACAATTGTCTAGTCATTTGAAAATAAAATAAAATAAAACTAGATCCCTACCTCAAACCAAAAGCCTATGTTTATAATCTTGGAGGTAGGGAATGTCTTAAAACACAAAAATCAAAAACCGTAAGGCTATGCCTAGATAGAAAATATTTGTATACGCAGGTATATATAGATATTTATATAGATATTTCTCACCCAAAACACATGTAAAGTCTGGCTAGGTACAGCGCCTCACTCCTGTAATCCTAGCAGTCTGGGAGGCCAGGGAGGGAAGATTGCCTGTAATACTGAAGTCATGTTTCATTGTTGCAATTACAAGAACTATAAGATAAATACAATATATAAAGTAACAAACACTATTGGTATATATTGAGTATTGCAATTTTAATATAGCTTTTTACTTTCTTAAACTGTGTCTACATTTTTAGCAGCCTTTATATATGTATACATACTGTGTATATAATATGAAATTTACAGTAAAGAACAAAATCTTGGGTAAATACCAAGTTGAAAAGTCCCCCTGGGTTGAGGGGAGGAGAGGGTAAGAGCTACAGCAGTCTGAAAGGGCAGGGAGGATTACCCACAACAGCCCAAACAAGCCTCTGTTTCTGGAGGATAAAAGAGACAATGTGGCCTCAGGAATCCCATTTCTCTGTTTTGTTTGGAGCTCCCCAAGGTAGTGAAACAGGAGGGATAAGAGAGATGATTAGACATAGGATCATAGGCTGGGCGAGGTGGCTCATGCCTGTAATCCTAGCACTCTGGGAGGCCAAGGCAGGTGGATTGCCTAAGTTCATGGGTTCCAGACCAGCCTGAGCAAGAGCAAGACCTCATCTCTAAAAATAGCCAGGCATCATGGTGGGTGCCTGTAGTTCCAGCTACTCCGGAGGCTGAGGCAAGAGAATTGCTTAAGTCCAAGAGTCTGAGGTTGCTGTGAGCTGTGACACTACATCACTCTACAGAGTGAGAAAGTGAGACTCTGTCTCAAAAAAAAAAAAAAAGAAAAAGAAAAGAAGTAGGGTCATATTGGAAGAGGTCCACTGAGAGTCAGAGCCAGGTGCAAAAGTTGTAGAGTCTGTTTCGACACCCTGTCAATCAGAGGCAAGGCGGGGTCCCTGCCTTATAGTGAGTCAGATGTGTTGTGAGCTGGGTCCTCTGAGACACCAGGCATGCTGGCACTAGGGACAACTTCCCAAGTGCCCAGTGGGGAGGGTTAAGTCAGTAGATGAGGACACAGCTTTTCTGTGTATAGAGCATGATAATACCCTAATCAGCACAGCTGGAGCAGGGCTGGATCATAGGCCCCCAGCACGTCAGACTACCACAGTTTCAAAGAACTTCTGCACATTCTAGATCCTTGGTTCATTACCTAGTGGGCTGGCTTGCCCAAGGATTGCTATTATCCCAAAATATCGTGAAACTTGTCTAAACTGCCATATATAACTTAGTATGGATATTACAACTCTTTCCTAAGCCTAAAATTAAGGTATAATTAGAAAATCAGCAGCCCAGAATAAGGGTCTTCAAATGACATTCTCTAAATAGTTGTTTAACATTTCTAAGTGCAAAATGTATTAAGTGATATATGTGTGTGTGTGTGTATATATATATATATTTTTTTTTTTGAGACAGAGTCTCAAGCTGTCGCCCTGGGTAAAGTGCCTTGGCATTACAGCTCACAGCAACCTCAAACTCTTAGGCTTAAGTGATTCTCTTGCCTCAGCCTCCCAAGTAGCTGGGACTACAGGTGCCTGCCACAATGCCTGGCTATTTGTTGTTGTTGCTGTTGATTGGCAGGCCCAGGCTGGATTTGAACCTGCCAGCTCTGGTGTATGTGGCTGGTGCCCTAGCTGCTGAACTACAGGCACCGAGCCTATTAAATGATATCTTATCAATAAAAACTATTTACTTCAGATTAATTTGCTCTTTTATTTCCACTAGCCAATGTGAAGTTTACTGTCCTGAGAAAAAAAATTGCATAGTAATTCTCGTTTTTCTTGTGGTTCTTGTTCTCTCTATGGTTTCCTTTTGTAATTATCCTTTTAATCAGGTTACTTCTTGTAAAGCATATTAAAGATTAAAATGCAGGTAAGAAAATAAGTCATTTGCTTCTGGTAAACAGCTCTAATGCCATTCATTGATTGTTCAATCCAGAACTTCAGGGACAGGCCATTTACGTGTGCAATTCAAAAACATTCCAAAGGAGATGACCCATGTAGTAATGAGAATTTTGTTTTTCTTCTTGTTAAATTCCACTTATGGGTACCATTTACTTCAACAATGCCAGGCAAATTTTATAGATGTAAACTTGTAAGAAGCTGTATATGGGAGCCTGAGATAACAGCACATTCTAATTTATTCACAAATGGTTAGTGCCTATTGAGGCATCTTGACCAACTGCCCAGTTGGCTTGACCCTTACTTACTCCAGCTGTAGTGTAGTATTTACATTTTTTGTAGCCATAGCCTTTCAGAGTAATGGGTTTTACATTTTAGCACATTCTAAGAAAAGAGGCATTTCTATTGCCTGTTTCTTTCAGGATTTGAGAAAACAATCAGCCCACCTCGGCCTCCCAAAGTGCTAGGATTACAGGCATGAGCCACTGTGCCCTGCAGAACCCAAGAGTTTGAGGTGGCTATGAACTATGACACCATACCACTCTACTGAAGGTGATAAAGTGAGACTCTGTGCAAATAAATAAATAAATAAAGACTCTGTCTCAAAATAAATAAATATTCTGAGAGTAGGCACCCCATCAATCATAGCCACCTCTCTTTTTCTACAGTAGTGCCCAGATATGATTTTAGTCATTTCCCCTGACATTTATAACAGATTCATGCTTGCCAGCAACCAAACTAAGGATTCAAGGCTGGCTCCTCCCTTTACACATGAACTAAATCCAGCCAAAACAAAAATCACACTTGAGATCATAATCTTTCCTTCATCAAATATTTATTGGATGCAGGCGGCACCTGTGGCTCAAAGGAGTAGGGCGCTGGCCCCATATGCTGGAGGTGGTGGGTTCAAACCCAGCCCCAGCCAAAAAAAACCCCAAAAAACTGCAAATATTTTTTGGATGCTGACAAGATGCCAGGTATAGTGCTAGGTATATAGAGGCGGGTGTAGGAGGTGGTTTCAAACATTCACAAGAAGTATTAGCACTTATGAAACATACAGTCTAATGCAGTGATTCTCAACTTTCCTAATGCCACGACCCTTTAATACAGTTCCTCATGTTGTGGTGACCTCCAACCATAAAATTATTTTCGTTGTTACTTCATAACTGTAATTTTGCTACTGTTATGAATCATAACGTAAATATTTGATATGCAGGATTATTTTCATTGTTACAAAGGGGGTTGCGACCTACAAGTTGAGAACCGCTGGTCTAATGGGGACAATCATCCATCTGTATGTAAAAGCCTTGGGTTGGACACTTCCATAGGGAAGTTACATTCATTCCTATTACTCTTGTAAAAATTACCACAAATTTAGTGGCTTTAACTCAACACAAATTTATTCTTGTATGGTTCTGGAGGTCAGAAGTCAGAAATGAGTCTTTTTTTTTTTTTTTGAGACAGAGCCTCAAGCTGTCCCCCTGGGTAGAGTGCTGTAACATTACAGCTCACAGCAACTTCCGACTCCTGGGCTCAAGCAAGTCTCCTGCCTCAGCCTCCCAAGTAGCTGGGACCACAGGCGCCCGCCACAATGCCTGGCTATTTTTTGGTTGCAGCCATCATTGTTGTTTGGCAGGTCCAGGCTGGATTCGAACCTGCCACCTTAGGTGTATTTGGCTGGTGCCTTAGCCACTTGAGCCACAGGTGCTGAGCCATCAGAAATGAGTCTTAAGGACTAAAATCAAAGTGTTGGCTGGGCACAGTGGATCATGCCTAGAATTCTAGCACTCTGGGAGGCTGAGGTGGGTGGATTGCCTGATGTCACAAGTTCAAGATCAGCCTAAGCAAGAGTAAGACCTTATCTCTAAAAATAGCTGGGCATTGTAGTGGGTCCCTGTAAGTCCCAGCTACTTGGGAGGCTGAGGTAAGAGAATCACTTAAGCCCAAGAGTTTGAGGTTGCTGTGAGCTATGATGCTACAGCACTCAACCCCAGGGTGACAAAATGAGCTTCTGTCTCACAAAAAAAAAAAAAAAAAAATCAAGGTGTTAACAGGGTTGGTTCCTTCTGGGAGCTCCAGGGGAGAACCGTCCTTCCAGCTTGGAGTGGTGGCAGCATTCTCCAGTTTACAGCTGCACCACTCCCATTAAAGAGGGTCAGAGCTGCAGAGATAAAAAGGTGGACCCCACTTTGATGCAGTAATTGATAAAATTTATTAATGCCTGCAGGCGGTCTGGATCACCACAAAGGCAATCAGCAGTGACTGGCAGGTGAAGTGTCTTTTTATACCATTATTTTGCAGGGTCAGCAAGCTAGCACAATACAGAAGCCAATCATAGCAGTTAGAGCAGGGTCACAAGGTGAAGGTGCATATTGATTCATACATCACAAGATACACATTACTTCATCATCATAAGATGGGGTGTATCATAAGGGGTTACACGATTCAGGGTGGGGGGTCTATGCTAACTTTAGATACATTAATGATGAGGGGGTATTTGGAAAATTTCTGAGAACAGCTTGGGCCTTAAACCAACTTCAGCCCTTTTCTCCCAGGGCTCACCCCTGCCTCCTTCCTTCCCTTATCTTCTTGGGCTTCTTCCCAGATCTTAACTTCTCCTCCCTTGGGGGGAGGGTGGCTGAGGCTAAAAGGCTTAGGAGAAGTTCTTTTTACAAACCTATGGGCATTATTGCATTTCTTACTAGTCCTGGGAGTTAGGGGCTGGGGGCTCAGTTATTACACCACCTCTACTTCCATCTCACATCACCTCCTCTCTATGACCTGCTTTTATAGAGCTCTCTTATGATCCTTAGCTTAATCACATCTGCCAAGTCCCTTTTACCATGCAAAATGACATGTTCACAGGTTCCAGGGATGAGGACGTGGACATCTTTGGGGAGTCTACCACAGAAGTCAAAAGATCAGTGACTTAAAATGACACTTGAACATTGAGTAGTACCAATCATTGACATTTATTGGGTCTTCTTTCTGAAGCAGGTGTCTTCCCAAGTGGTTTACATGTGTTTTCTCACTGGTCTTGCTTAGCCCTCAGAGGTGGTGGTTGTTATTGTTGGGTGGCAATTTTCTCACCAGGAGAGAAGGATGGCTTGGCTGCGGGTGCAAGCTTGCTCCTAGAATTGTATGAAAGCAAGAAACGATTACACACTTTTGGGTGGCATGTAGCAAATCATCTTTATTCGCAACTTCCTTTTATAGGAAGGTAGTCACGTACACCACATTAATCAATAATCTTAACATTCTCTATTCTTATCTTAGACTATAGAAAAGACAGAAAGTCCAGGAAAGTAAGATAAC
>NW_003852513.1:1666457-1667865 GCF_000181295.1 Otolemur garnettii
AAAAAAAAAAAAAAAAAAAAAGACTGGCCTGAAGCTATTCCTCTAAAGACCTAAAGCAACCCTGCATTATCTGACTTCCATTGTCAAAGTTAAAGGTCAGGACAAAAAGGGAAGTAAAACTTTTTTCTTCCATGTGCTCAATTAAGTTTCTGAGAAACAGGCTCAATGACTCTGTTTTCTTGTAGTTTGGAGGCCACCCACTTTTATGACAGAGTTTTTCACTCACATCAACCTTTGAGCCATGTCTCCTGCACAGATGGGCCATATCAACCCTTACCTGGCAGGCTGACTGACTGCATAGTCAGAGTTCATGCAGGAGGTTGTTAGTTATCACCTTACCTGCAGGCCCTGCCATGCTCTCCCAGGCAGCAAGGCCTCTACAAAATGCATAATACTTATGAGTCTTTTCACCCAATTTCTGGAATTAAAAGAGCACATTTCATTTAACTAGTTTTATATGGGCATTCTTCCCATGTTATCATCTCCATTTACAGATAGGATGGGGAATATGAAGCCAAGGAGTTTAAGTAACTTGCCCAGCAATAAACCAGTCAAAATTTTGATGAGGGTATCTGACTCAAGCACTATGCTGTACTGATACAAAGAAAAATGAGGGAAAAGGGTATTCCAGAACAAGACAATAGAATACAAGACCCAGCAGCCCCAGGCTCAGCAGGTCATGCCTGTAATCCCAGCACTTTGTAAAGCCTAGATGGTGGATGGCCTGAGGCCAGGAGTTCGTGACCAGCCTGCTCTTGTTGAGACCTCATCTCTACAAAAAACAGAAAAATCAGCCTGAGATGATGGCACATCGCTGTAATTCTAGCTACACAGGAGGATCACTTGAGTCCATGAGTTTGAGGCTGTAGTTAGCTTTGATCCAGCCAGTACACTCTAGCCAGGGCAACAGAGCAAGACTCCTTGTCTCTAAAAAAATAAAAAATAGGTGGGCCTCACACAGGCCTCCAGTGCCACTTGAGTGTAGCCCTGGCAAAAAAATAAAATAACATAAAAATAAATAAAGAAATATAAAAAAGAGGAAAACCCCATAAATGCATCAATGTACAAAGTTATAATTTAATAAAAAATAATTTTAAAAAGAGAGAAAAAATAAAAAATAGAGCTGGCACAGTTGCTTACATCTATAATCCTAGCACTCTGGGAGGCAGAAGTGTGAGGAAACCTTGAGATCAGGATTCTAAGACCAGCCTGAGCAACTAAACTTTTTAGTACTTTTCTCTACTAATAATAGAAAAATTAGATGAGTGTGGTGGCAGGCACCTGTAGTCCCAGGTACTTGAGAGGCTGAGGCAGGAGGATCACTTGAGCCCAAGAGTTTGAGGTTACTGTGAACTATAATGAGGCCAGGGCACTCCAGCCTGGGCAACAGAGCAAGACTTTGTCTCAA
>NW_003852513.1:1668127-1670605 GCF_000181295.1 Otolemur garnettii
AAAAAAAAAAAAAGAAAGTAAAAATAATAATTAAGTAAAAGGCCCAGAAGCTGTAAAGAGCACAGAGCCTTCAGGTAATAATTGGCATGAGGATGTGAGAAGAACATGGAGGACAAGCTGGGAAGGGAGATGAGGGTAGCTTCGGGGGTCCTGTAGGGGTGAAAGGATTTTAGAAAGGAAAGTAACATGATCCAGTGGTTGCTTGAGAAAGATAATAGCATTTTGGAAGTAAATTACAGAGTTTAAGGACAGGGAGACCTGCTCTGAGGTTATTATACAGCTGCTGATGAGATATGAAAGAAGCCTGAACTAAAGTCTGGGAGGGTGTAGGGAGGCAGCCAGACTGCAAGAGAAGCAAGGTCCCTGGGCCTTGCTGACATCAACATGGGCCAAAGGAAGATCAGGAGAGAATGTCAAGGATGACTCTGTCCAGCACAGCACTTGGGTGTCAGTGATGGAGAAGCCCTAGATATTCTACCTTTTCAGGCTGTATAAAAGCCCTCCATTTCGACTAATGTTGCAAATGAAGGCCTTCCACTCTCTGAAACACTGAACTCTTCTGACGTAATGAGACAAGCCCATGCGGTGATGAGCCACAGTATCATCGCTTTGGTCCTGGCCACAATGCCCCTGTATCCCAGACACCTGGTTTGACCCTGTTACCATAATGTCATGGAACTGAAAACAGTGGAGTCAAACTAAGCCACCCACCAAGAGTAACATATTCAAAACCTGCAGAATCTTGTCCTGTGAATGGAATAGACATTCTACAATGACCCCCAAAAGGAATAAAGCCTTCTCTCTGGAGGGAGGCTTCAGGCTGCCTGATAAATAAGAGAAATGCCGCATGAATTATGAACAAAAACACTAGGGAGTTTATAAGTGCTCAACTAGGAAGGAGCTTCCGTTCAAAGGGATTGAATGTCATTACTATTCTAGAACAGACAGGAAAAATATTAATTTGTATTAATTACCAACTGCCAAACCACCACCCCTGAAAATATTGCTCCATTTTCCAGGGAGTATAAAAGAATCTCCGTGAGTCACACAGTTGCTAAGTGGCATGAAGTCAACAGAGGCTCTCTGCTAGCTGGTGCTTCAGGAAAATACAGAGGCTGAGATTGAAGGCAGTGCTGCCTGGTTCAGACAGGCTGGGTGTGCAGCTGGGAGTGTAGGAGTCAGTGAGGAAAGGCAGGGAGGCAGGACTTGGCCTCATTGTTAGTTTTTCCAGAAGGGAGACACTCTCTCTGATTAGAGACTTCCAGCTTGCCTAACATGACTAGGTGTTTTAAGCCTGCAGTTCCCAACCCCAGGGCTGCAGACTGGTACTATGGCAACTGTGGCCTGCAAGGAGGCAGACAAGCGTGTGGCTTTGGCTCCCCATCACTTGCATGCCTGCCTGACCCTGGCTCCTGTCAGATCACAGCTGCATCAGGTTCTCATGGGGGCCAGAACCCTACTATAAACTGCACCAGCAAGGATCTAGGGTGTGCTCCGTAGGAGAATCTAATGCCTGATGAACTGAGGTGGAGCTGTAATGTTCTAGAATCATCTGAAAACCATCCCCCGCCAGCCACCATCCGTGGAAAACTTGTCTTCCATAAAACTGGTCCCTGGTGCCAAAAAGGTTGGGACTCTTGACCTAAGCATTTCAGTTTGGCAATAAACATAAAAAGTTTACAGGCATAAGCTTGGAATATTTGATGATTGCTCACTATCAGGAATAATTATTACAAAATAACAACCATGAACAGATCATGATTCAGTATGCCTCACCTCTGGATACTCCTGTCCCATCTAAGGGCTTTCCAAAGTCCACAGCAACCAGGCCAGCTGGGGATTCATATCACTGCTGGGTTTGAGTCACACCCCAGATCTGAAGTGTTATTGGTGAGAACACTGACTAGGTAGCAGGATGATTCACATGCAAGTTCCCACTTGGCTCTTTTCCCTTTAGCAAAATTTACTACTATCTTCTAGCCATGTTCCTACGTCAGTACTAAAAATTGTTACACTGCCAGCAGAACAGTACATTCAGCCACCTGACAAGCAAAGGAAGGATGAGAAGTACATAGACAACAGGGTAGGACCAGGGAGAATGAGGGCAGACACAGCACTGGCCAAGGAGTGTTGCAATTAAGGAACTTTATGGAGCCTTGTGCAAACTCCAATACTCCTGGGCAGTGTTGCAGTTTTACTTCTGGTTTATATTAACTAGAACTAGAAATACATAATGGGTGACCCAATTCTTTTCCAGTGGATTTTCCTTTTATTTTTTATTGGACTTTATTTGATTTTATTTTTTTGAGACAAAGCCTTAAGTTGTTGCCCTGGGTAGAATGCTGTGGCATCACAGCTCACAGCAACCTCCAACTCCTGGGCTTAAGTGATTCTCTTGCCTCAGTCTCCCAAGTAGCTGGGACTACAGGCACCCACCACAACACCTGGCTATTTTTTGGTTGTAGTTGTTGTTGTTTG
>NW_003852513.1:1674663-1683903 GCF_000181295.1 Otolemur garnettii
CAACACCTGCTTTTTTCTGCTTTCCATTAGCCTGGAATATAGATGACCATCCCTTCACCCTGAGTCTATATTTGTCTTTTAAGGTAAGATGAGATTCTGAGTTTCTGTATCCTATCAGCCAATCTGTGCCTCTTTAGAGGACAATTTAAGACATTCACATTGATTGAAATTATTGATAAGCCTGATAAAATTTTAGGTATCGAGTTGTTCAAAAATCCAGTGGACGTTTTTAATCCTTTCACCACTGTAGAAGTTGGAGTTTGATCAATAGTTTCTGAGTTAGTTTACTTTTGTGGTGGTGGATTCCATTGGTCATTATGGAGAATAGGTCTGAGACTATCCTGGAGAGCTGGATTAGTTATGGCAAATTTCTTCAATGCATGGATATCATTAAAGTATTTAATTTCTCCATCATAAATGAAACTCAGTTTAGCTGGATACAGAATCCTGGGCTGAAAGTTATTTTGTTTTAAGAGATTAAATGTCGATGACCACCCTCTTCTTGCCTGAAAGTTTTCAGCAGAGAGATCTGCAGTTATTCTAATATTCTTCCCCTTGTAGGTTATGGTTTTATTATGTCTTGCTTCTTTCAAGATTTTCTCTTTCATATTAACTTTAGTGAAGTTAATTATGATGTGTCTGGGGGATGTCTTATTCGGATTGAGTCGTGCTGGGGTTCTGAAGCTGTCTGAAATCTGAATTTCAGAATCTGTTGACATATCTGGAAAGTTCTCTTTCATAATTTCATACAGAAGAGCCTCTGTGTTTTGCGAAGCAACTTTGTCGCCTTCAGGGATTCCTGTGAGGCATATATTAGTTTTCTTTGAATTATTCCAGAGCTCTCTGAGAGAATGATCTGTTTTTGCTTTCCATTTCTGATTCTCTTTGGACATTTGGACATATTCAGAAGCTTTGTCTTCTACGTCTGAGATCCTGTCTTCTGCCTCCTGCACTCTGTTTCCAAGAGATTCTAACATATTTTTCAGATCTTTGAGGGCTACAATCTCTTGCCTTAATGTTTCAAAATCTTTGGTGGTTTTGTCTTTGAATTTGTTGAATTCTTGAGTGAACTTTTGGAATGCTCCTTGAATTTCTAGTTCTATCTTTGCCTCTATTCTATTAATCTTATTTGCAATCCAAATTCTGGATTCAATTTCTGACATCTTAGCCATCTGTTTATATAGGAAATCTTCAGTTCTGTCTGCCACATCCTTTCTTGGGGGTGTTGATCTACTCTGGTTATTCATATTACCAGAGAGCTTTTTTGCTGATTCCCCCCCCCCATGATTGTTTTACCCATTTGGCTTTTCCCCTTGAGGTCTGTCTCAGACCCATATGGTGTTACAGGCTGAGAGACTGAGGACCTGCTTTGTGTGATGGGGCTAAGTGGCTGTTTTTTTTTTCAGCTGGTCTCTGTCCTACCCTAGTGATTCAATTTCTCTTGGTTGAAGTCTCAGCTGTGGAGAAATACCAGCAATTAAGTCACCCCACCCCCCATAAACAACAATTGGGCAAGGAAAATCAAACCTTCCCTCAACCATACACCCCTTTGAATAGTCCCTGGGTGGTCTGCCTGGTTTAAGGGATCCAAAATCAGTTGTCCCAGTCAGCACCCATTTCAGGTGGAAAAGTTCAAATGTTTCTGGCAGCTAGATAAGTGGGGTCCACTTGCAGCTTGGATATAACTTGCTCCAGTGCTCCATGAAGGCAAAGGGATCCACCCCGTAGATGGGTTAGTCTGAGAAGGTTAATACCTCCTTCCCCACCTTGCACCTAGTCCCTCGTAATCCCCCAGGTCTGTGACCCTATTCACTCCAGTTGGCAACTGCTCCTGGGGTTTACCATTGCCAAAATCAGCCAGAAATCTGAGTTTGGCAGGGGGGCCTTGCGTGTTTAAATTAGGCTTCTGTCCAGCTAGATTCCTCTGCAAGTCAGAGGCTGCATTCAGCTCTGGGCAGGAGACAAATAGCAGTTTACACTCAGGTGTCAATTCCAGACTCTGCCTGCCCACTGCCTTTGTCTCAGCTGTATCACCCTGAGGGCTGGTGCTAATAGTCTCTTTACTTATGAAAGTTATCAGCGTTCAGCCTGTGGCTGCCATCTGGAACCTCTGGTTACCCAGAGAGATGGGGCTAGAATGGCATCAGTTCACAGCTCAGGACGCCACTGTTGCTGCACTGCCTTCCTCCAAGCCAACTCTCCTCTCCTCTCCTCATGCCTGTGCCACAGTCAACACAGAACAGCACCAGCCCTTTCACCCTCCACTTCTCTCAAGGAGATGCCCAAGAATCTGGACTCTGTAGGTACAAACCTCCAGACCTTGGAGTGGGTGGGTGGTGACTCCTCAGAGTTCAATGTTGCAGGTGGGGAATATATACAGTTTTATACAGTTTTACAGTTTTGTGCCTGGCAGGAGGGTGCCGTGGCATGCCAGCAGGAGTAGGAGGTCTAGTTTTTAGGGGGTCTGTCCCGTGGAATAGAGTGGGAGGAAGTTTGAACTCTGCTCGCTTGTTCACATGGAGTAAACTGCGAGCCCTTATTGTGGGGGAGAGGACACCAGTCCGCTTGGTGGTGGATTTTGTACCTTTTGGTTGTATTTTTGGGGTTGCAGCTCACTTCAGGAAGGTTGAATTGTGCTCTTCAATCTTCTCTCTTGGCTTCTCTCCAAACCATCAGCTCCCTTGCTAAACTTCTGTCCTTTAAATCTCCTTTTGGACGGGAGCTTCTATAAAAAGCTGGCTGTAGTCCACCATCTTGGTTCTGCCCCCTGTTTGTTGTTTTTTTTTTATCTCAGTTTTTTAATAGATGATACTTTTCAAGAGGAACTGATAAGCCACAAATAGTCTGTAACCCAAGTTAACTGAACTTTTATAGAGTTTTACTTGGGTGGCCAGTGCACTTTCGCTCAGCAATTTTAGATCCTGTGTCTAGAGAAACAAAGTATGTCCAGATAATGTGGTAACATTAAGTTGTTCCAGCTCTCCCTGTGGTCTGACTGTTACTTGATGCCCCTGGCAGTGTATGACCACCAGGTGGGGAGGGGACTGTACCCTCTGCTTACCCTGGGCTTCATCATCATGCATGGCAGCCAGTAATCAATCCACTCCTGATGTTACAAATTTGTGCTTGCGGAGATCCATGAAATCAGTTACCTGACAGCACCCATGAGAAATCACCTCATGGTTCAAAGATGTCATATTCATATTTTGGGTTTTGTTTTTTGGAGACAGAGTCTCACTATGTTGCATGGGTAGAGTGCCGTGGCATCACAGCTCACAGCAACCTCAAACTCTAGGGCTTAAGCAATTTTCTTGCCTCAGCCTCCCAAGTAGCTGGGACTAGAGGCACCTACCACAATGCCCAGATATTTGTTGCAGTTGTCATTGTTGTTTAGCTGGCCTGGGTCCAGCTTGAACCCACCAGCATTGGTGCATGTGGCTGGTGCCATAGCCACTGGGCTACAGGTGCTGAACCGGAGGTTTCTTTATTTCCTAGGCATTTGGCTTTTTGCTTTTCAGCTCGGATTTTCCCTTTACCCACCTCCAGTGATCATTCTGACCTGGAAGTATGGTATAAATCTCTTTCCAGTATCTTCCTTTCCCACATGGATCTCTGTGACCTTCATTTTGACTTTCACAATTTGATTTGCTTTCCTGTTTGCTTGAAATGGTCACAAGTATCTTCATTATTGTCTCCTTTCTCCCCTGTTCTCATGAACTATTCCCACAGCATATTCCAAAAGCTCTATTTACGAAAGCTTTACACATAGAAGTGTAAAGGATGGTCTGAGTGGCATCCAAACTCTTGGGCTCATTTTTCTTTTCTTTTTTTTTTTTTTTTTGACAAAGCCTCAAGCTATTCCCCTGGGTAGAGTGCTGTGGCATCACAGCTCACAGCAACCTCCAACACCTGAGCTCAAGTGAGTCTCCTGCCTCAGCCTCCCAAGTAGCTGGGACTACAGGCACCCAGCACAACACCTGGCTATTTTTTGGTTGCAGCCATCATTGTTGTTTGGCAGGCCCAGGCTGGATTCGAACCCGCCACCTTAGGTGTATGTGGCTGGCGCCTTAGCCACTTGAGCCACAGGTGCCAAGCCTAACTCTTGGGCTCTTGAGGGAGCTGCATTTGAAACTCCAACCTCCGGGATCCCCCACCCACACCCTTCTAGCTCTGACTGAGATAACACTACCCCTCCCTGACTTGCAGTGCCTTCATTCTAGAACCATTTCACTGTCCATCACATCTTCACATCTGTCCTTACCCAGTGTCTGTCAGGGGTTGATTACCATCTACTCTCTTCCTTCTGGAAAAACCAACCACTGACCAGCTACATCTTTGGTCTGAGGCAGTTAGACCCACCTGGAGGAGAACAACCAACTGCGTGGAGTGACCCATATTAAACTGTGAGACCTGACCAGGTGCCCACTTCTCCTTACAACACTCTAACACTCCGATGATTCCCTGTCTCAAAGAAAACCTTTCCATCCAACTCTTTCTGCGCATGACAGACCCTACATGATCTTGTCCCCACACCTTTCTGACACTCTTTTCTATGTTATTCATTCTGTTTCAGCCTCATTGGCTTCCCTGCCACTCCTCCAACAAGCACAGGCACCTGTCTCGGGCCTCTGCACCTGCTCTTTCTTTTGCCTGGATGACTCCTCACCACACATCCTTATGACTTGCCCCTCACATCATTGAGGTGTCAGCTCAAATGTTGCTTTATCAATGAGACTTTCCTTGACTACCCTATTCAAAAGAGCAAAAACCGAGACCAAAACATCTTCCCTTGCACTTCCTATCCCCCTCACCCTGCTTTGTTCTTCTCCGTAAGCTTACTGCTATCAGGCGTACTGCTCCTTCCTCAAATAAAGTGCAGGAGTGAACCCTGCAGAGCTCTGGAGAATGCGTTTCAGGCAGAGTCCAGCACACACAGAGGTCCTGAGGCCAGGTCAGCTTGTTTCAACCTAGGAAAAACAAGGCCACTGTGTAGAACTGAGAGAGAGAGAGAAAGAGGAAAAGTGAGAGAGAGATACAGAGAGATAGTCTGAGGCCATGGTAAGCACTTAAGATTTTTCTGTGACAAGACAGGAAGCTATTGGAGGGTTTTGAGCAAGGCAGTGAGAGATTTGATTCTCATTTAAAAGATCAGTTTGGTGCCGCATGGATAACAGAACATAGAGGGGCAGGACAGGGCAGAGGGAAGCCAGGCAGGAGGCTTCTGCAGTGTTAGGTGAGAACTGAACTTTGATCACATTTGGCATTAGATGCATCACAGAGAGTATTTTGCTTATGAATTAGGTGTGAAGAGGGAGAGAAAAAACTAAAAGATTACTCTAAGATTTTGGCTGAGCCGTTGGAAGAGTGTCATTTACTGAGATCGGATATATCCCAAAAGGAATAAGTTTGGCAGAGAAGAATAGGTGTTTAAATCAAGACCCTCTAAGGCAGCACTTCCCAACTTGTGGGTCATGACTCACAGGAACTGTATTAAAGGGTTGCAGCATTAGGAAGGTTGAATACCACTGGTATAAGGAATTAATATAATTAGAGAAATCCAAAGATTAACCCAGGATACTTCAGAAAATGGAGAGGATTAGACAAAGGAGACTGAGAGATACATGTAAGAGATAGCACAGGGTGGAGTGCTAGAAACCAAAAGGAGAAAAGCAAACAGGTGTTTTAAGAAAAAAGAAGTGGGCGGTGAGTAGGGCGCCAGCCCCATATATCAAGGGTGTCAGGTTCAAACCCAGCCCCAGGCAAAAAAAAAAAAAAAAACAAATAGCCAGGTGTTGTGGCAGGTGCCTGTAGTCCCAGCTCCTTGGGAGTCTGAGGCAAGAGAATCACCTGAGCCCAAGAGCTGGAGGTTGCTGTGAGCTATGACACAACAGCACTCTACCGAGGGCGATAAAGTCAGACTCTGTCTAAAAAATAAAGAAAGAAAGAAAGAAGTGATCAATTGTGTCAAACGCTGCTGAGAGGTGAAATAAGACAGGAAAACAGACCTGGATTTATCATGAAGAAGCTAGTAGAGGCCAGGCACAGGGGCTCGCCTGTAATCCTAGCATGATGGGAGGAGGCCAGGCACAGGGGCTCACCTGTAATCCTAGCATGATGGGAGGAGGCCAGGCACAGGGGCTCGCCTGTAATCCTAGCATGATGGGAGGCTGACACGGGGGCATGGCTTAAGCTTAGGAGTTTGAGACCAGCCTAAGTCAGAGTGAGACCCGTCTCTAAAAGTAGCCTGGTGTTGTGGCAGGCACCTGTAGTCCTGTTGCAGGAAGAAGAGGCCCAACAGAGAGAAGAAGGGCTTTATTCACCCACCAGGAGCTTAAGGCATAGAAGAATTCCATATGGTCACGCTCCCCAACTGGCTTGGTCTTTCCTTTTTTTCTACAGTCAAAAAGTTCCAACCATGGGTACCTTTCTCATCAGTCAGTTTGAATTAAGCGGGAGATGCTGTTCCAGCCCCTACAGAACTACAGGATTTCACAGAAATGGAAATTTCCAAGTTCCAGAAAGTCAAGTCTACAAATTGGTCCTCTCCATGGAGGTGAGCTGAGTCACCATGGAGAGGACCCCGTAGGTGTATCCTTGTGGTCTCCTTGAGAAGACCTGTTCTCCTAGACCTCACCCATCTTGGGTATCGTCTCTCAGTGCCAGGCAAGAGAATAGCTTGAGCCCAGGAGTTTGAGGTTGCTGTGAACTGTGACCCCACAGCACTCACTCTACCACAAAGGACAAAGTGAGACTGTCTAAAAAAAAAAAAAGTAGGTGGTAGAAAGCATGGTCAGGGTGGAGTGGGTTTGTTGCAGGAAGAGGAGGCCCAATGCAGAGAAAGAGTACCCAAACACCATATTTAAAAGAGGAAGAGCTTGGCACCACCGGCAGCTCAGTCAGTAAGGGCACTGGCCACATACACCTAGGATGGCGGGTTTGACCAGGCCCGGGTCTGCTAAGCAACCAAAAAATAACTGGGTGTTGTGGCGGGTGCCTGTAGTCCCAGTTACTTGGGAAGCTGAGGCAAGAGAATCGCTTAAGCCCAGGATTGGAGGATAGCTTGAGATTCTGTCTCAAAAAATAAACAAAGGCTCAGCGCCTGTGGCTCAAGTGGCTAAGGCGCCAGCCATGTACATCCAAGGTGGCAGGTTCGAATCCAGCCTGGGCCTGCCAAACAATGACGGCTACAACCAAAAAATAGCCGGGCATTGTGGTGGCTGTCTGTGGTCCCAGCTACTTGGGAGGCTGAGGCAAGAGACTCGCTTGAGCCCAGGAGTTGGAGGTTGCTGTGAGCTGTGATGCCACGGCACTCTACCCAGGGGGACAGCTTGAGGCTCTGTCTCAAAAATAAATAAATAAATAAACAAAAAAACTAGTGCTCAAAATCTTTCTAAAAGTCTGTATGCTTGGCTTCAATCTGGACTCTAGACCAGTGGTTCTCAACCTTCCTACTGCTGCAGCTCTTTAACACAGTTCCTGTGGGTTGTAATCCACAGGTTGAGAACTGCTGCTCTAGACTCTGATATCCATATTAGAAGTGAATATCCACTAAATAACATTTTAAGATGTTATTTGACCTTGTGACCTTGTGGGGAGTTTTTTTCTTTAAAAAAAAAAAAAAAATCCAGGGTTTCCCTCAAAGACATGTTAACCAGCACAGCTTTGTGTACATACCACCCTGTTACCAGCTTGTACAGCTTGTCTACCTGTTTCTTTCTTCCTGCAGGTTTAGCCTGTGACTTTGGACACCACTTTCTTGTGAAGTCCTTGAGAGCTGTCTTCCTTCTGGGTCCCAGCCTCCTCCCCCTGCCTTTTCTAAGAGGAAGTGGCCCCACTAGCCTGAAGCAGATCTGTCTTCCAAAATCACCCCTTTCCTTCTTCAGGGTTGCAGGCGTCCTCAAACTACGGCCTGCAGGTCACATGCGGCCCGCCTAGGACATTTATCCGCCCGCCAGGTGGTTTTGCTGCCGCCGCCTGTCCTGCTTAGCAGCCGACTCATCCTGGGGCCTCCAGTCAGGCCCTCCAATGGTCTGAGGGACAGTGAACTGGCCCCCTGTTTAAAAGGTTTGAAGATCCCTGGTTCAGAGGCTGGGCCTTAGTTTTAAGAACAGCCTTTGCTCACACAGACCTGAGGACAGGGCCACTCACCTAGAGAGACTAAAGAACCCTTGCTTTAGGTCTGTGCAACACAAATGTCTCCTTTAGTTCCACAATGTCCACCTGGCAGCACACATACTAAATTCAATGCTAAACACTCCTGTTACTTCTGAAACTCTCTTTTCCTTCTTCAAAGCCCTTTGACGGCATGGCCTCTCTTTGTCCTTAGAGCCACCCTGTTAGATGAGGGTGGTGTCAGAGGTGGGACACCGGGTTTGTGGAGGGCAGGCTCACACCGCCGCAGCAAGCCAGATGTGTGCTGACCCGTGCGTCCAGCTCAGCCCCTCAGGAAGCCTTGAGCACACTGTGTCTTCTTCCTACACTTTTGTGCCCTGATGTGGAAAACTCAGGCCAGAGCTGCCATCAGGTTTTGCTGTCCTTGTTCTTCAAAAGACACAAAGGTATGTGTGGAGATGGAAGAGTGAAGGGGGGGGATTCCTCTGAGGCTGTGTGGGGGAGGAAAGAGTGGATACTGGGGATAATTTGTTGAGTTCTCTTGGCAAAGAAAATTTCATATGGTCACTAAAAATCTGTTGATTCATCCAGAAATTCCTTCCAAAGCAGTGTAGGCAAGAGAACTTTTGGCATTTCTTAGAAGTACTAGTAAATGGATTTCTTTCTTTTTTATTTTCTTTTATTTATGATTATTTTGTAGACACAGAGTCTCACTTTATCACCCTTGGCAGAGTGATGTGGCGTCATAGCTTACAGCAACCTCCAACTCCTGGGCTTAGGCGATTCTCTTGCCTCAGCCTCCAGAGTAGCTGGGACCACAGGCACCTGCCACCATGCCCTGCTATTTTTTTGTTGTTGTTGTTGCAGTTTGGCTGGGGCCCACCAAGCTCAGTATATGGGGCCTGCACCCTACTCACTGAGCCACAGGCACCACCCAGTAAATGAATTTCTTGAAAGTTATCTTTAAAGTTGCTATATCTGGCTCAGCGCCTATAGCTCAACTGGCTAAGGTGCCAGCCATGTACACGTAAGGTGGTGGGTTCAAATCCCCAGCCCGGACCCGCCAAACAACAATGATGGCTGCAACCAAAAAATAGCGGGGCGTTGTGGCGGGTACCTGTGGTCCCA
>NW_003852513.1:1684320-1697870 GCF_000181295.1 Otolemur garnettii
TTTTTTTTTTTTTTTTTGTTGTTGTTGCAGTTGTCGTTGTCATTTAGCAGGCCTCAGCTGGTTTAGAACCTGAGCCCCAGTGTATGTGGCTGGCGCCCTAAACACTAAGCTATGGGCACCGAGCCAGATAACTTTTATTTTAAGTCTTTTTATGTCTTCTCTGTATCTTTCACTAATAATTAATAGTATCAATAGAATTCTATTAATTCTTTAATCAGAATAGGTACATCTCATTTCTCATAAAAAAAAGGAAAAAATGGTTTTATCTTTTTTTTTTTTTAGAGACAGAGCCTTGCTTTGTTGCCCTCAGTAGAGTGCCATGGTGTCACAGCTCACAGCAACCTCTAGGTCTTGGGCTTAGCCGATTCTCTTGCCTCCGCCTCCCAAGTAGCTGGTACTACAGGCGCCTGCTACAGTTATAGCCTCCTGAGTAGCTGGGCAAGCACCCATTTTGGAGGGCAGCACCTGCCCGGCTCCTTTTTTGTTGCAGTTTGGCAGAGGCCAGGTTTAAACCTCCCACCCTTGGTATATGGGGCCAGCATCCTACTCACTGAGCCACAGGCGCTACCTGAAAAAAATGGTTTTAATTGTACAATTGGAAGAGAACAGAAGGAAAGAAACTTAAAAATTAAAAATGATTAAACTGACATTTGCTGAGTATTATTTATTTTCTACAGAGTGATAACTGACTCAATTACTTCTCCTCAACTCTGGAAAAGAAGCTATTTATTATTATCCTCATTTTATATATTAGAAAAAGAAGTGAGTTAGGGTGGCTCACTCCTATAATACTAGCACTCTGGGAGGCTGAGGAGAGATCCCTTAAGCTCAGGAATTTGAGACCAGCCTGAGCAAGAGCAAGACCTGTCTCTACTAAAAATAGAAAAAACTAGCCAGTCATTGTGGTGGGTACCTGTAGTCCCAGCTACTTGGGAGGCCAAGGCAAGAGGATGTGTTGAGCCCAAAAGTTTGAGGTTGCTGTGAGCTATGATGACACCATGGCACTCTACCCAGGGCAACTGAATGAGACACTGTGTAAAAAAAAAAAAAAAAAAAGAAAAGAAAAAAAGAAAAAGCAGAGAATTAAGTAACTGTCAAGGTTACAGAGCTAGTCAATGCAGTCACTAGGACTTTACCTAGATGGTAATGTTCAGTCCCCACTATTTGTCATTGTGAGCTATGGCCTCCTAAATGATCCAAAAATTAAGCATACTTGGTTTGTAAAGCACTGTATAATTTTACAGAACAGATTTATCATACAGATTACATTTTATTTAGGTTAATAATACCTTAACTCATGTTAATAAAAGGCTGGGAAATAGTAGTTTGGTTGCAACCATCATTGTTGTTTAGTGGGTCCAGGTTGGATTGGAACCCACCAGCTCAGGTGTATGTGGCTGGCACCTTAGCCACTTGAGCCACAAGCACCAAGCCAAGAACAGTAGTTTGAAACTGTGCTATGTTGGTGATTTTAATTTTTGTGTGTGTAAACCACCTCCACACTAGGATTAAATGTACAATAAACATTGGTAGATGTTGAGAGAATGTGATTCGAATTGCTTAGGAAAAGTTTAGAAACATCAGCAACTGCCAATCAGCTTTTATAAGTAAAAAAAAAATTTTTTTGAGACAGAGCCTCAAGTTGTCACCCTGGGTAGAGTGCTGTGGCATCACAGCTTACCTCAACCTCCAAGTCCTGGGCTTAAGCGATTCTCTTGCCTCAGCCTCCCAAGTAGCTGGGACTATAGGCGCTTGCCTCAACGCCTATATATTTTTGGTTGTAGCTGTCATTGTTGTTTGGCAGGTCCGAGCCTGGATTTAAACCTGCCAGCTCTGGTGTATGTGGCTGGCACCTTAGCCACTTGAGCTACAGGCACTGAGCCTAAAAATGAATTTTTTAAAAAGGCACAATCTATCCATGGAGTAAGATCCTACCAGCACAGATCAGGGAGAAATGAGGCTGTGCACACACTGCCTCCATCCATCCCACCCCCACAAGGACATCATTGCCACCACATTATTTTGTGTTTTGTGTGAACAAGGCCCTGTCTGCCCCTCAGTCAGTTACTGGCCAAGAAACTTGAGCATTTTGAGGCTTTTATGGTGTCTTCTTCTTTTATTTTATTTTGAAACAAGAGTCTCACTCTGCCTCCCTGGGTAGAGTGCTGTGGAGTCATAGATCGCAACAACCTCCTCCAAGTCTTGGGCTCAAGTGATCCTCCTGCCTCAGCCTCCTGAGTAGCTGGGACTACAGGCCCCCGCCACAAATCTGACTAGTTTTCTATTTTTAGTAGAGTTGGAATCTTACTCTTGTTCAGGCTGAACTCCTGAGCTCAGCAATTCACCTGCCTCAGCCTTCCAGAGTGCTGGGATTACAGGTGTGGGCCACTGTGTCTGACCCTTCTCCTTATCCCTTCTTCTCTTTCTTCCCTTTTTTTTTTTTTTTCTTTTTTAGAAGTAAGATCTCTGTCACCTATGCTGGAGTACAGTGGTTAGCTTACTGAAGCCTACAACCCCTGAGCTCAAGCAGTCCTCCCGTCTCAGTCTCCTTAGTAGCTGAGACTACAGGCACCCACCACCACACCTGGCTACTGCAAGGCTGCAGACCATCAGTCTTTCCTCTCAGCCTCTCCCTCTGACTTCAACCAGCTCTCATCCTGTGGCTGAATCCATTTAACTACATGTCACATTTCAGGAAATTGGATCAATCACAAAAGTGATTTCATAACCTACAACTGAGGATAGCCCACATGCTTAAACACGTGTTAGATGAATGAATAATTGCTGTAGGTGTGGTACTACTACCTCAGGGTAGGGAAGGATGTAAGACCACAAAATCCTGGACAGATTACCTACACCAAATAAAGTAGGATCTCCAGGTGGGGAGTGGGTGGGGAAGCAGCAACATGCTTCAGCAAAAATTGGCCGTATTTCACAACCAGTCAATTCTGGGCTTACAGCCTGGCGGGCACCTGTAGTTCCAGCTACTTAGTAGGCTGAGGCAAGAGAATAGCTTAAGCCCAAGAGTTTGAGGTTGCCGTGAGCTGTGATGCCATGGCACTGTGCCAAGGGCAAAATAGTGAGACTCTGTCTCAAAAAAAAAACCCCAAAAAGATGTTAAAGAAATATAGGTGTCAATATTTAAGCTAATCACATTATATGCACTTGTATGTGTTAAGAATAACTATAATGTGATAACCTACTAGTTAGGCAGAAATATCATCCTCTTCTCCTCTGAATCTCAAAAGCTAATGGCATCACTTTAGATATGCCTTTATAGCCATGACTCATACCTGGCTGTGAGTCACTATCAAGATCTCAGACAAAGCTTGTGAGCCGTCACAGGTTTGTTCTGAGCTTCTCCGTGAAGGTGGCTGTGCTGCTTCTTCAGCTGCAACCCAAACATTTTTTTTGGCTCTTTTGACACTTTTTCTTCTGTGTCTTGAGGAATTTTTAAGAATGATACAACTCAGGGAATGCCAGTTTGTCTTCTTGCATAAATCTTAAATTTTCAAGGATGAAATAAAGACACGGTAAAGCTAATTCAGCAATGTAAATTTGATTGTTTTGCATAAATCCTAAGTTTTTCTGCCTATTACAGGGACATGAAAATTGCTCATTCCTAAGGGAGAATTGCCAGAAAATCATCGGCCAAATCTCATTTTTATTTTTATGTTCTGGTGTTAACAAATGAAAGAAAAAAATCTATCTACACAGTCTCATGTAGGCTTAAAAATCATAAGCATCTTAATCCTTTCTGGTTATTTATTCTGTCTCTGAGATAGAGGGACAACATTGTCACCTATTTTATTGTTGTGTCTTGCTGCTGGGTGTATTACTCTAAACCCTGTTTGGTACAAGTATTTCTGCACATGACTTCTGACTTTGCAGAGGCCTGTGTTGTGGATCCCCTGCAGGGTATAACTGATACCTGTGTGCCCACAGGCCCTGTGTTTCTGTCTAGCACAGCCCTGCACTGGACATAGCGTGCGAGTCGGCAATGCATCTCACCTTGACAGTCCTCACCACTGTTGTTATTGCTTATCTGTCTTTCACCTGATAATCTGCACCTCTTATCTAAAACATCACCCCAATTCAGCAGGAAGTAGTTTGATGACTATGTTGCCCCTCCTCCCATATGCATGGCGCATGGCGGAAAAAATTGACAGTGGGAAATAGATACTATGTAATAGACAAAATAGCATGAAAAAAGGGTAGAAATGTTTTCTGCCTTTCCACAACTACCTTACCCTTTTGAGCACTAAAATCTACATCCCAGGCAGTGGATCACTGCACCTGTGATCATAGCTATCTGGGAGGACAGGAGGGAGGATCCTTTGAGCTCAAGAGTTTAAGAATAGTCTGATCAAGAGCAAAACCCCATCCCTACTAAAATTAGAAAAACTAGCCATTTGAATATGGCAGATGCCTGTAGTCCCATCTGTTTGGGAGGTTGAGGCAGGAGGATCACTTGAGCCCAGGAGTTTGAGGTTGCTGTGAGCTAAGCTGACATCATGGCACTCTAGCCCTGGCAACAGAGTGAGACTGTCTCCAAACAAAACAGAACAAAAATAAACAAATAAAACCTATATCCCCGCTTCAGGCCAGTTTGGAGGAGGGACAGGGGAATGCTCTTTGTTCTTTGTGCCACAGGAAATGGGGTGAATTGAGACAGAAGTCACAAGACTGTTTTAGCCAAGGATGGGATTAATCAGAACCATCTCTTTCAAAGGCTCTGTACCGCTACTCAGAAGCAGGATGCTGGTAATTTAAGATAGGAGTCTGATAGCCTCCTCATTTGCTGGAAAATTAATAAATGTCTCTTTCCTTCTCTTCAAGAAAAAAATAAAACCTGCAAGCACCTTTCCAAAACAAGTATTTATTTTATAATATTTTACTATCACATAGGTGACAGAGCTCTAGCGTCTGAAATTCTACTCAATCACATCACTCTAATTCAAATACTATAAAAACCAGGACACTGCAGTATTCTGAAAAGATGAAATATGCTATTTTCCTTACAGAATTTTAGTTGACTAGCAGGACAGAAATGAAATGAACTGTCCTGGGAGCCTGAAAAATAAATGAGATTTGGAAGGGGACATTTCAATCCATTTTCCTTAATTTATTTAAACTCCCTTGAAGTAATTTTGATCCTATTTTCTGGAGATGCCAAATGAAATAATGAAAGAAAACCAGAATGATTAAATAAATGGATTTCTATGTTTTACACAAGATTATGAACACTTTTAATATCAGGGGTTGTTGATAGGCAAGTAAAAAGCAACTTAAATATATCAGGACTCTTGCTTGTAAAAAGCAAAACAAAAAATTTCAATTAATTTGGCTTTACAATAAAGAAAATGAAAAATAAAAACTTATGAAACTAAAGTAATTATATTTCCGCTTGGATTTTCATAGTTCCGTCAAGGTTATCATTACTCTCTAAGTCAGTACAGTTTATCAATCTAGGAGCCATCCCTTTCTGTCTCCTCCCTTCTCATCTCTCCTGATGCTCATACTTCCAAACCAGTCTGGTCTCTGAGCTTGAGCCATGTTATCAGTTAGTTAACTCAGGCTTTTGTTCTTTCCTTTCCATTTCCCTCTAAACTGTATCTTAGCCACAGCTGAATTAGTTTCATTTGTATTACTGCCTCCAATCTTCAGTAGAACCTCTGTAAGGTGACCACCCACGGGACTGTAACAAACTGGTCAACAAATGGAAGTGGTCAAGCAAGCAGTCCTGCCGCATTGATATGTACACGTGGTGCATGTCTGGCCTATGAAATTAGGTCAACATTAGGTGGTCTATGTAGGGAGATGGCCGACTATGGAGGTTCTACTGTATTTTCATCAAAGTTTCAAGCTCATTTGCCTAGAGTAAAGTACTTACATGTGTATAGGAGTGAAGTGAGCAAATAAGCACAGGTCTTTTTTTGAAAGGGCAGCTTCTACAAAGCTGCAGCCATTGTTGCCCCATCAGCAATGATGGGACAGTGTTGCTAGAAATCCAGTTTTCTCAGAGAAGTCAGATTCCCAGAGTCACTTCTCTGGCCTTCCTCGGAGTGGTAGGTAAAGAAGAGAGTTGTTTTTTGCCTATACATAGTTCAGACAATCTCATGTTAGTTTGGTTTGCTGTAACAAAACACTTTAAACTGGGTGGCTTATAGACAACAGAAATGTATTTCTCACAGTTCTGAAAGGCTGGGAGGTCAAAGACCAGGGTACCAGTTTGGCAGGCTCTGTGAGGACTGGCTTTTAGGCTGTGGACTGTCAACTTCTGGCTATGTCCTCTTATGGTATAAGGGGAGGAGTCTCTCTTGGGCCTTTTTTTTATAAGGACACTAACCCATTTGTGAGGGCTCTACTCTCCCAAGTCCCTCTCAAAGACCCCACCTCCCCACCACCAATCATTACATTTGTGACTAGGTTTCAACATACGAAATTTGGGGGGACACCACCATTCAGACCATAGTAACTGGGCTGGGTAATCCTCTCAGTCCTTGTCATGTTCACAGTCCCTGAAGTGGCCCTAAGTGGTCCTTACAGATAAGTGTCTCACCATCCTGGCTCATCATTCTGGCCAGGAGCCACCCAGAGTAAGTCTATGAAGAAATAACTGTGGAGCATCCCATCTGGACCCAACCAAACTGAACCAACCACTCAGCAACTTTCTCCCTAAAACATGAACTTTAGATAAATAGTTGGTAGTGACAGCAAAAGTAGAAATACAGAAAAAGAACCAACAGAAAGTGGTTGACGATTGCAATCCATTGCAGTAAGGATCAACAAACATCGCATGCTAAAAATAACAAAATCACCTGGGAATAACGCTGCACTGGATGCTGGAGAAACTTCGCGCTTACAAACTTCATTTCAGGTCTACCTGGTATTATACTGTAATTCTCATTCCTCCCATGAGTTCTGGTTAGAAAGATTTTCCTACATGGCCTGGTGTATGGCCAATCTTCTTATCTTCCTTATGGCTCCGTATGCATATCCTTAAGACAAACACCCCATTACTTTAGGTAACCTGAGTGAATTCTTGCAATGAAAATATCCTAACAATGTACACAATGATTCTCTTTTCTTGAGACAGTCTCACTATGTCACCCTTGGTAAAGTGCCATGGCATCACAGCTCACAGCAACCTCCAACTCTTGTGCTTAAGCGATTCTCTTGCCTCAGCCTTCCAAGTAGCTGGGACTACAGTCTCCTGCCACAGCACCTGGCTATTTTTGTTGCAGGTGCCACTGCTGTTTTAGCTGGCTGGGGCTAAGTTCAAACCCGCTACCCTCAGTATATGGGGCCAACACCCTACTACCCATAGGCGTTGACCCTTGCTCTCTTTTTTTAATGAGGTAATTTTACTCAAATCTTTTTTTTTTTTTGAGACAGAGCCTCAAGCTATCCCCCTGGGTAGAGTGTTGTGGCATCACAGCTCACAGCAACCTCCAACTCCTGGGCTCAAGCAAGTCTCCTGCCTCAGCCTCCCAAGTAGCTGGGACCACAGGCGCCTGCCACAACACCCAGCTACTTTTTGGTTGCAGCCATCATTGTTGTTTGGCGGGTCCGAGTTGGATTCGAACCCGCCACCTTAGGTTTATGTGGCTGGCACCTCAGCCACTTGAGCCACAAGTGTTGAGCCCTCAAATCTTGATAAAGTATAAAATGCTTTTCCCAACTGTTTCCCTTCTAGTCTTCTGTCTTTTTCTATTTGTTTTTTTGGGTTTTTTGTTTGTTTGTTTTCTGAAGATAGAGTCTCACACTGTTGCCCAGGCTGGAGTGCTGTGGCATCACCCTCACAGCATCTCAAACTCTTGGGCTCAAGCAATACTCCTGCCTCAGCTTCCTAAGTAGCTGGTACTACTACATGCCTGCCACCATGCCCTGCTAATTTTTCTATTTTAAGAGTAGAGACAGGGTCTCACTCTTGCTCAGGCTGGCCTTGAACTCATGAACTCAAGCAATTCACTCACCTTGGCCGCCCAGAGTGGTAAGATTACAGGCATGAGCCATGGTGTCCAGTCTTTCTGTGATGTACAAAATTATTCTGCAATACTACTAAGAATATTAGTTACTTTAGTAAAAGTATAAAAGTTAATAAAAATGTGCAAATATTTTACAGAATGCATCCTGTCACGCCCAAACAACAGCATCAAATATTTGATGAATTGATTGAGAGTAGCTGCAAGTAGGGATGACTGGATGTTTCAAGTTTTACAAAGAGTTTAAATCATGAGAAAGATGAAAATTCTCCAAGGCAGGAATTATGCTTTAATTCCATGTTCCAAATATTTAAAGATGATTTTGCAGATGTTCTTCATGGTAATGATACAGGAAGAAATAAAAAGGGAGAAGGACACAAATCGAAAGGACAAAGATTCACAATAAAGTGATGATAGGGCAGTGACAGATGGGAGACGGGAGGACCACATATGGTGGCACAATCACAGTGTGGGGGAGGGGTCAAAATTTAAGGTTGTTTTGGGTTGGATTCATTTTTTCAGACAGACACTCACTCTGTCACCCTGGGTAGAGTGCCATGGTGTCATACCTCATAGAAACCTCAAACTCTTGGGCTCAAGTGATCTTCTTGCCTCAGTTTTTTCTATTGTTAGTAGAGATGGGGTCTTGCTCTTACTCAGGTTGATCTCAAACTCCTAAACTCAAGCAATGCACTTGCCTCTGCCTCCCAGAGTGCTGGGATTATAGGCGTGAGCCGCCACCCCAGACACAGTTGGATTCTTAAACTCTGTTGATTGCTTGGCTCAAAATGTTTTCAAAATATGGCCACGTGCGATGGCTCACACCTGTAATCCTAGCACTCTGGGAGGCTGAGGCCAGTGGATTCCCTGAGTCCAGGAGTTCAAGTTCAAATCTGTGACATCTTTTAAAAGAGATTTACCATTGGGAAATTGTGTCACCAAAGCCATTTTGATCCAGTTTGAATTTTGGGGGAATCTTTATTTGTAACAATAGAATAGCAAATTTGTTGCAGTAAGAAATATTTTTGTAACTTATCTATACAGTTGTTCAGACAAAGCAGTTTCTGAATCTAAAATTGAAAGAAACAGAAGCTTGTCAAGGAGAGAGCTGGAGTTTCCAAGTTCTCTGACCTTAAAGATGCTGATAGTGTTCAGAAATTCTTCTTTGAAGAAACATAGCTGTGGGCAACGCCTGTGGCTCAGTGGGTAGGGCGCTGGCCCCATATACCAAGGGTGGCAGATTCAAACCTGGCCCCGACCAAACTGCAACAAAAAAATAGCTGGGTGTTGTGGTGGGCACCTGTAGTCCCAGCTACTCCAGAGGCTGAGGCAAGAGAATCGCCTAAGCCCAGGAGTTGGAGGTTGCTGTGAGCTCTGTGATGCCACGGCACTGAGGGTGATAAAGTGAGACACTGTCGCTACAAAAAGAAAAATACAGCTCAGCAAACATTTACTAGCTCAAGGTGAGGAGAATGGTGGGTGCACCATCTTACAAATAGAATTGCAGTATGTGGACAGCCACACGGGTACTGCGGATGTTACAGCAAACTCTTCCACCACCAGTGTTCCAGATGCTTCTGACCAAACTCCCAACAACTAAAAAATTATAAGTGTTAAGAGCTTGGCTGAAGATGATGTAGAATAAGAAACAAATGACAAATGGCTGGGTGTGGTGGCTCACACCTGTAATCCCAGCACTCTGGGAGTCTGAGGCAGATGGTGGTGGGCGCCTGTAGTTCTAGCTACTCAGGAGGCTGACACTAGAGAATGGCTTGAGCCTAAGGGTTTGAGGTTGCTGTGAGCTGTGACACCATGGCACTCTACTGAGGGTGACAAAGTGAGACCCTGTCTCCAAAGAAAAAAGAAAGAAAGAAATGTCAACATAATAAACTCTCAGTTAAAAAAAGATTATTGGGGGGGGGGACTAATCTTTTATAATAGAATAATTTTTTTAAGAATTTCAAATGTTAGAATTAAATTATAATTTTAAAAATCAATTAACTCTGGCTTGGCGCTTGTAGCTCAAGTGGTTAAGGTGCCAGCCACATACACCAGAGCTTGTGGGTTTGAATCCGGCCCAGTCCTGCCAAACAACAATGACAACTACAACACCACCCCCTCCGCCAAAAAAAAATAGCCGGGTGCTATGGCAGGCATCTATAGTGCCAGCTACTTGGGAAGTTGAGGCAAGAGAATCACTTTAGCCCAGGAGCTGGAGGTTGCTGTGAGCTGTGATGCAATGGCACTCTACCCAGGGTGACAGCTTGAAACTCTGTCTCAAAAAATATATATATAGCAATTAACTCATGGCTTCAAAAAGAAATGTCTTAGCCAGGCATTGTGGTGGGCGCCTAAAGTCCCAGCTACACAGGAGGGCAGAGAGGCAAGAGAATCACCTAAGCCCATGAGCTGGAGGTTGCTGTGAGCTGTGACGCCAAGGCACTCTACCAAGGGCAACAAAGTGAGCTCTGTCTCTAAATAAAAAGAAGTGTCTTCCAATTTTGTAAATAAATAAAAAGCAGTGATATGCGAATTCCAGTCTGTACTTGTGCTATAACATGAAACATATTTGGCTATAATCCAGCACGTTGGGACACTTGAAGCCTGGAGTTTGAGACAGCCTGGGCAACATAGCAAGACCCTATTTCTAAAAAAAAATTCAGCCAGTTTGGTGGCACGCATCTGTAGGCCAAGGTGCTAGGAAGGCTGAGATAGGAGGATCACTTGAACCCAAGAGTTTGAGGTTACAGAGAGTGCTATCCTCTTGCCTCAGCCTCTCCAGTAACTGGGACTAAAGGCACCAGCCACAACACCTTTTTTTAGTAGGGACAGAGTCCCACTCTTCCTCAGGCTGGTCTCAAACTTCTGAGCTCAAGCAGTCTACCTGTCTCAGGCTTCCAGAGTGCTAGGATCACAGGCTTGGGCCACCACACCCATCCTAAACTGGGTTCTATAAGGCTGGACAAGTGAAAGTTTTAAAATATACCATATTCAGGTGAGCTTGATGGCTCACACCTCTAATCCAAGCCCTCTGGGACGCTGAGGCAGATGGATTACCTAAGCTCAGGAGTTTGAGACCAGCCTGAGTAAGAGCGTGATCCTATCTCCAAAAAAAATAGCCAGACATTGTGATGGGTACATATAGGTGCAGAGAAAGACACAGAAAGCAAGTGAGAGAGAGAGTGCTTTTCTTTCTGCCATAAGCTTTGTTGTTTTTGTATTCTTTTCTGTGAATGAATCCTGTCTTACCACTGCCCTCTGGTCCGCAGATACATTCTTTGAATCACCAAAACAAAGAACCTATGGAAGATAAAATTCTGGTATCATATGGGGCTTGTGTCCAGGATTGAAGATCTGTGGCAAGCAATGGAACCACTTTCCTCTATCCTGCTTTTCTCTATAGTTATAATAATGGAGACTAATAATTTTGATGCCCACCAGCCGGTAAATGTGCATAGTGTGGCTGCTGAGCTCCAGGTCCCAGGCAAGGGCTGTTGGGGAAGCAAATGAGGCATTCCAATAGTTGCAAAATGATCTTTTGCAGGCCACCACTTTGAGTCTTCCCACTGGAGAACAGTTTAATCTGTATATTACAGAATGAACTGGAATGGCCCTAGGAGTTTTGGCCCAACACCGGGGTCCAGTTTTACAACCTGTAGCATATCTTAGAAAAGAAACTGGCACCGTGGCCGAGGGATGGCCACACTGTCTATGGGTCGTAGCAGCTGTAGCCCTCTTAACCCCAAAAGCAACCAAGCTAACTTTAGGAAGAGATCTAATTATTTACACTTTTCATGACCTTACTGGACTTTTAAATTCAAAAAGCAATCTTTGGCTGTCAGATAATCACCTTCTTAAATATCAAGCCTTATTACTAGAAGGACCAGTGCTACAATTACGCATCTGTGCTACTTTGAATCCTACCACTTTCCTCTCTGAATCCAATGAGGAAATAGGGCATGATTGCCAACAAATTATAGCACAGACCTAAGCAGCTAGAGAAGATTTACAAGAAACTCTCCTATATAATCCTGAATGTTTTGTATACAGATGGAAGTTCTTTCATAGAACACAGAACTCAAAAAGCAGGCTATGCTGTAGTTACTCAATATGCTGTAATTGAGAGTGGGTGTCTCCCTTCAGGAACCAGTGTGCTCAACTAGCTGAGCTAACAGCCTTAACCCGTGCTTTAGAAATTGGGAGAAACAAATAGAGTCAATATATACACTGACTCAAAATATGCCTTCCTCATTTTACACGCCCATGTTACTATTGGAAGGAAAGACAATACCTAACTTCCAACGACTCCCATAAAATATCATCATCAAATAGACAGGTTGTTACAAGCCATTCATGTTCCACAAGAGCTCAGAGTTATTCACTGTAAGGGACACCAAAAGACCCTAGATGAGATTTCTGAAGGTACCCAACTTGCTGATAAAGAGGCTAAAATGGCAGCACAGAAAGGAATAATCCCCCTTATGGCACCCCTTATTTGAGAGGGATCACTTGAGAATCATGCACCTCAATATACCCCCAGAGACTATTCACTACTTCCATCAGGCTGGCTGCAAAATAGAAGTGGACTTTTACTATTACCTGCTGCAAACCAATGGAAAATACTTAAAACTTTACATTTTGGCACTGAAAGTACCTATCAAATGGCTAAAGCTCTCTTTAATGGAAAAAAAAAAACTTATTAAAAACCATAACACAGATAACAAGGACTTGCCAGGTATGTCAGAGAAACAATCCTTCAAATCACCATCTAGCTCCCCCAGGCATACAGAAACAAGGTAAATAAATATCCAGGTGAAGACTGGCAAATGGATTTCACTCATCTCCCTAAGGTACATTGTATACAATATTTGCTGGTTTTTGTGGATACTTTTACTAATTGGGTTGAAGCATTTCCTTGTAGGACAAAAAAGGCCCAGGAAGTAGTAGATGGATTTAGTAGATGGGATTATCCCCAGGATTAGATTTCCTAGGAGTATGCAAAGTGATAATGGGCCGGCCTTCAAGGCAGCTGTTACACAGGGAATATCATCTACACTGCTCCTGGAGGCCCCAGTCCCCTAGGAAGGTAGAAAAATGAATGTTAAAATCCAAGGACAGTTGCAAAAGCTAACTCAAGAGACTCATCTTCCTTGGAGTAAATTGCTTTCCATTGTTCTCCTTAGAATAAGAAATTTACCTCAGAAACTTGGTTGTAGCCCATTCAAATTATTATATGGAAGACCTTTATAACTAACAATTTATTATTAGATCAAGAAATTTCAGAATTGGGGTCCGGTGCAGAGCGCCCTTCGTCCTGGGAAACGGCATGGCCGGAAAGGCAGCTGCCCCCTCACCTGTCACGCAACGCACGTTCCTGGGGAACCTGGTGCTAAACCATTCGTAGACGACCTGCTTCTGGGTCGGGGTTTCGTACATAGCAAAGCAGCTCCCTCGCTGCTATCTATTGAAAGTCAGCCCTCGACACAAGGGTTTGTAAAAAAAAAAAAAAAGAAAGAAAGAAATTACAGAATTAGTAAGACATATTACTTCTTGTTTTTTTCT
>NW_003852513.1:1698052-1698709 GCF_000181295.1 Otolemur garnettii
TATTACTTCTTTAGCTAAATTTCAACAAATCCTTAAAAACCTCCCAACTACTTTTTCACATTCAACACTGAAGGAGCTTTTCTGTCCTGGAGATCTAGTCATGATCAAATCATGATCAAAACTCTTCCCTCTAATTCATCTTCCCTAAACCCAACTTGGGAAGATCCCTTTTCTGTTATCTTGTCTTCTTCTACAGCTGTTAAAGTTATGGGAATAGATTCCTGGATACATCATTCACAGGTAAAATCCTGGAACCCACCACCTTCTACAGAAACAGACCAGGAAGAGAATCAACCACAGTGACCTACACTTGTGAGCCTAAAGAAAATTTAAAGTTACTATTTAGAAGACAGCAAGAAAAGTGTTAATACAGTTTTCTTTTAACATCACTGACTTTGTTCTTCTCACCTGACACTGTAATGAACCCCCTCCTCTCCCTGTTTTACCCTTGCCTTTTAATGTGCTAAAGATTTGTGTCTTCCAGAAATGTCATCAAGCCACACACAGTGAAGATGGTCCCAGTCCAAGACCTGATTCGATCGTGAACCCCTAGATCTCTCTCCCTCCAGAGAAACCCTAACTGCCCCCTTCTATCGTCGCCTGATTCAGCAGGAAGCAGTTAGATCGAGTCTTCTCCCTCCAGAGAAACCCTAACTG
>NW_003852513.1:1698791-1701347 GCF_000181295.1 Otolemur garnettii
CCCCTTCTATCGTCGCCTGATTCAGCAGGAAGCAGTTAGATCGAGTCTTCTCCCTCCAGAGAAACCCTAACTGCCCCCTTCTCTCGTCGCCTGATTCAGCAGGAAGCAGTTAGATCAAGTCTTCGTCCTTTTTCCCTAACGGCAGTTAGAGTTTCTACTTAGAGAGGGAGAGTTGATATAGGACACATGGCGTCCCAGCCAGCTCAGTGGAGCTGGGGAGAGGGTGGACTGGCTGCTCCGCCTTGGTGATGTTGGTGCAGTGGCAGCAGGCAGAGGAACCAGTGGGCTGGAGGGTAGGTGCTGGACTCCCCACCACTCCCAGGAGGCTCCAATAGCCGGAGGGACCAGACAACTTTGGGGGAGACACCAGCACCGTAGGTTTCCCTCCCCTTACACTTGCCACTCAACAGGAAACCCCCCATTTCCTAGGCCTGGTCAATTTCATGTAAGGTTCTTAAGCCTGGAAATGAAAGGGTTTGTAGCCATTCATTCACCACTCAGTCAGGTAACTACAGAGGGTCCCAGACAGGCTAAATGTAACTACCAAGCCCCGCTAAATGTAACTACAGAGGTCCTCATGCAACCATATATACCCCTAGACAAAGAGCCCAGAGACAGAAACACAGAGTTTTTCTTTCCCAACTTGGGTTTTCTCCCTGCAGGAAGCTTTGGTGTTTTTGTATTCTTTTCTGTGAATAAATCCCATCTTACCACTGATTTGTGGTCCACAGATTCATTCTTGAATTACCAAGACCAAGAACCTACTGAAGATGAAATCCTGGTTATCATCTTCACTTAGTGTGAGAGGTTTGTCTATGGCCTCTCATCCTATTCATGAGGGCTCCAGCCTTTGACCTCCCAAAAGGCTCCTCTTGCTCATATTAAACCACTGGTGATTAGGTTTGAATTCTAAAAGCACACAAACATTCAGACCATAGCAACACTCAGGTGGTCCTAGCCCTGGGAAGATCAGTTTCAAGAGCATAGTGAGTGCTACATTTCAGCTTCCCCTTCTCTTTTTTGATTTTTTTTTTGATTGAGGTGTAGCCCAGGCTAGAGTGCCGTGGCCTCATAGTTCACAGCAACCTCAAACTCTTAGGCTTAAGTGATCCTCTTGCCTCAGCCTCCCAAATAGCTGGGGCTACAGATGCCTGCCACAACACCTGGCTAATTTTTCTTTTAGTATAGATGGGATCTTGCTCTTGCCCAGGCTAGTCTGGAATTCCTGAGCTCAAGGGAACCTCCCACCTCATTCTCCCAGAGCACTAGGATTACAGGTGTGAGCTACTGCAACCAACCTATACCTTGGTACAACCTGCATAGACCTGCTGTACTTGTCAAGAAGGTTTAAAAAATAAGCATGTGGTAAATTATACTGTAGCAGGAAACTGACACAGACAGAAGATTCCAGGCACTAGTTGATTAGAGGAAGTGGGTTTATTCTGGCCGGGGGTAACTTAACTCGGAAGACCTGTGTCTCCAAAACCGAGCCCCCTGACTCAATCTCTTGGCTCTCTTTTGTCCATTTTTTAGGGCGAGAATGCATGTGAGGGTCATAAAACAGAGAAAGACATGACATCATCCTCGAGGTCCCAGGCTCAAGGGGAAGGTCAAATTGGCCCACACCCTTAAGACCGGTTGGACCACCTGCCCTCAAAGGCAACGGAAGTCCAAGGAAGTTACTAGGTTACAAGCTAGGCCCCAGCATGTCAAAGGAGGAACAGAACATAGAGAACAGAAATGCCTATGGCTAGGCTGAGGCCTACACAGGGCGGCTAAGACAGATCCTTTTAGCTCTGCTTTTACTTTCTTGCCTCAATACTATTGTATAGAAAGATGTATGTATAATACATACATGATAATGAAAACATTATCATGTATGTATTATTATAATACATACAGGATAATGAAAACATTAATTTCAAGCTATAGTAACTACATTTTATGAGCAATTTGTCACTATAAACTGGTTACTATTGTGAAAATTTGTGCATATTTTGCTTTTTAAGACAAACTTTATAATTTTAAAATTAGTACATTTTAAAAACAAGTTTTGTAATCAATGCTTAAATATTATGGAAATTTTTACTTATCAAACTAAAATGTTTTGATTTCCTGGTTATGTTCAGTGTTTAGAAGAATCTTATAAATCTGACAGATTACTAATTTAACAATTTTTTTTTTTTTAGAGACAGAGTCTCACTTTGTCACCCTCGGTAGAGAGCCAAGATGTCACAACTCACAGCAACCTCCAGCTCTTGGGCTTAGGTGATTGTCTTGCTTCAGCCTCCTGAGTAGTTGGGACTACAGGCACCCACCACAACACCTATTTTTTTGTTGCAGTTTGGCCGAGCCAGGTTCCAACCCACCACCCTTGGTGTATGGGGCTGGAACCCTACTCACTGAGCCACAGGCGCCGCTCAACAAGTGAATTTTTTTTTTTGAGACAGAGCCTCAAGCTACTGCCCTGGGTACAGTGCTGTGGCATCACAGCTCAAAGCAACCTCAAACTCCTGGCTTAAGTGATTCTCTTGCCTCAGCCTCCCAAGTAGCTGG
>NW_003852513.1:1702293-1704807 GCF_000181295.1 Otolemur garnettii
AAAAAAAAAAAAAAAAAGAACAATTACTGCCACACCAGAAGTTCAACAATAATCTCTGCCTGCTCTTCCCTGCCCCTGGCCTGGCCATTCTCCTGACTGATTTCTAAATCCAACTTCAATTGGGAGAGCTGAGGGTTTGAATTAAAAGGCTTTCTATGGGACCAGCTCCCCAGCCTGAATAAGAGACAGGTCTCTACTAAAAATAGTACTTTGAAGGCTATGTTAACCTGTTTGACGAAAACATTTCAAATGGTATATAAAACCTGTGAGTTATGATCAGGCCAGGGGACTCTACCCATAGCCATACAATGAGACCGTCCTCTCCCCCCAAAAAGTTTAAAGTTATTTGGAAACATTTTTCTGGATATTCAATCTGCTCAACTTTGCTATCAATTATAAAATATATGCTTCATTTTAGGTACTTACATTACAAAGCTAAAAAATACCAGTTAGAGGTTGTAAGGATGCTTAGACCTGTAAGACCATCGCGGTTTCATGTTAAAATTTTGGTCTTTGCAAACAAACATAACAAATACAAAAAAAAAAACTTTGGTCTTGCCAGACTTAGACTGAATTTCAAGTTCTTATGTTAATTCACAGTATGATCTTTGACAAGTTCTTTAGCCTTCCTAATTCTCAGTCTCCTCTCCTGTAAAATGCGGATAAAATACCGTATCCACATATAAGGGGTGTTGTGAGATTCAAGTGAAATAATTTAAAAAGACCTCCTGGAACATTAATTGCTTGATAAATAATAGTCACAATAGCTTTATGTGGGTGAGCACAAAGCAGGGAGATCAGGACAGATTTTCATCAAAACACAGCTAACAAAACAACATCACAAGTTACAGAGCTGTTTCACCTTCTCCCTTTGACACAAGTCAATTTGTTTGCATCTCAAGTATCAGTTACGGTGTCACAATCCCAAACTCTCACAGGCCTTCAAGTACCACGGCGGTATAATTTCGTATTAACGGAGAACTTTTTGTATAGTAAAGAGCCATTCAGACACTCCTTTAATTCCAATTCTCCTCATCAGACGTGATAAGCAGCATTGCAAAACCGAGTAAAAGAAATGTGAAGCACATTTCACTAAACCCAATTTAAACGTAGCCTGACTTTAGTCACTATTGCTAAGCAAGAAATTCTTATGGTTTACGTTAAAACTTTTAAGAAAAAATGATAACGGTATTACGCTGGGCTTGAACTGATACGAACACTTCCCCAAGGTCAGCAGCTGAGGAGGCACCCAAGGCCTGGCCGCCGGCGGACTCCTCCTCCCCTCCCTGCCTCCTGCCCGCCCCTATCCCTCCCTTCTCCCTTCCTCCACCACCGAATTCCGCTAGGATCTCTCCGTGTGACCTGAGCCTAGCTGCACAAGGTGCAGTGGCAAGGACGCCAGCCCAGAGAGGGGTGGGGGTGGTGGGACTGAAACCCAACTTCATTGTTCGCGGGACCAACTCTACCCGTAACAGCCCGTTAGCAGCGCCTGCGCAGTGCGCGCTCTTTGTGCTGGGCTGCAGCAAACTGGTTGTTTGTGCGTCTCTACGAAGCCGCGGAGGCGGGGCCTAGGGGCGGGGCCTGCCCGGTCGCCCTCTGGTTGGGCTCATACGGGGAGGTGGGCGGCCCCAAGGCGGGGCTTCCGATAACAACACTCGGAGCTGGGGCTGTGGCTATTTGTTGCTGCGCCGCCACAGCCCGAGTCATGATCTACGATCTTCTACGGCTCCTGTAGCAGCATCCGCCGCCGCCACCCTGCGATCGCTGGCTTCGCTTCCTTCTTCTCTTCCTGCTGAGCCACTTGCATCCCAGCACTATGACCGTCGTCTCTGTCCCTCAGCGGGAGCCGCTCGTCGTGGGTAGCCGCCTTGCGCCAGTTGGCTTTTCCGCCCGCGGTTACTTCGGGGCCCTCCCGATGGTGACCACGGCTCCGCCGCCTTTACCCCGCATCCCGGACCCCCGGGCACTGCCCCCGACCCTTTTCCTCCCGCACTTCCTCGGGGGCGACGGGCCCTGTGTGACCCCACAGCCTCGCGCTCCAGCAGCTCTGCCCAACTGCAGCCTCGTCGCGGCGGGAGGCGCCCCTCGGGCCGCGCCGAAGAAGCGGCGGAAGAAGAAGGTGCGGGCCAGTCCGGCAGGGCAGCTGCCCAGCCGCTTCCACCAGTATCAGCAGCACCGGCCGAGTCTGGAGAGTAGCCGGAGCCTGGCGACGGGCCAGACGGGAGCTCAGGCGGTCCCGGGCCAGACTGCTGCCTCGAGTCCCGGTCCTGCAATCGGAACCGGGACTGAGGCTGCGAGCACCGTGCCTGCGCCTCTGCGGGCCGCGGCGCCCGGCCAACCCCCGCTCCGCAAAGAGGTAAAGGCCGCGAGGGGGACAGCAAACCGCTGGGGAGTTCTGGCCCTTACACCACCTCGGCTACGCTTTCAGGGTCGGGGGTGGAGGCGGGGTGGGGGGCGGCTGTTTACTCGGGAGGGAAGTTTCCGTGACGCCCGCTCAGCTCTTGCTGAGGGGTT
>NW_003852513.1:1704927-1712870 GCF_000181295.1 Otolemur garnettii
GCGGGGCGGGGTGGGGTGAGGGCCCGGGCCTGCGGGAGGGCTGACGTCAGCGCGCGCTACGTGCTGAGCGCTCCTGCGCTCATGAAGGAGGCAGGCGGGCGAGGGTGGCGGACATGCAAGTGGGGGCGCTGTTTTCGGCTTCCCTTCCCGCGGCAGCGCCAAGCCAGTCGGTGAAGCGCCTAGACGGCGTCCGACGCTCTGATGTGGGGGTTGGAGTGGGCTGCGGGGAGCTCGATTACGTTAGGTTGGATTTTTGCCGGAATGTGAGGCGCCGGGTGTGGGCCGCCCCGGGCGGCCTGACCCACTTTATGGCGGAGCGCGCCGGAACTGCGGACCGGGTTTTCCTGATGTGGCTGGTTTGTTACTTGGTCCGGTTTTTGCCGGAAGTTACCGGTTGAATTGACTTAGCTGCCCAGTTGCAACTGTGTTGGACTAGGGTAAAATGGATTAAAATTCTAAAACGAGGGCGGCATAGTGCAAATCTGCCTCAAAAAGAAAATAATAGCATTATCATTTTTTCTTAAGAGTTTCTGAGACAGAGTCTCACTATGTCACCCCTGGTAGAGTGCTGTATCGTCATAGCTCACAGCAACCTCAAACTCTTGGGCTTCAGCGATTACCTTGCATCAGCCTCCCGAGTGGCTGGGACTACAGGCGCCCGCCACGACGCTCGGCTGTTTCGTTGGAGTTGTGGTGGTCTGGCAGGCCCCGGCTGGATTCGAACCCGTCAACCACTGTACTACGGGTGCCGACCTTAGATCTTTTTTTTTTTTAATTTGAAATTATCTATATTTATTTTAAACAACGTGACATTAATATTCAGGGCTCTTGGCCCGGAACAATCCAGATAATTATTTGGTCGTTCATAAATTGAAATCAGGAGAAACAAGCTTGGGAAAATGAATAGGAGCCAAAGAAGTCCAGGCAATGAACACAATGAAAATCACAACCAAATTCAAGCCAAATAACTGGTTTTATAAGAGTGCTCCTTTTGGTACGGAGGCCATCTATGCTGCTGAAACAGTTATTACTACATAAAATCAAGACCATATACCAATCCTATTGCTACACAATTCACAAGATACTGTAAAGCTCTTTTAAATCTGTCCCTTCCTCTTTTCATCACTGTCCCCAGAGTTTAAGGTTCCATTGAGGGCTGTCTTCAGCATCAAAGGGAGAATGAGGGCCTTACTTCCCACTTAAGACACAGTGAGGCAGGCATTCCTCCAAAATGGGAAGTTGAGATTCTGATCATTCAAGAAAGGGGAAAATGTTGACTTTGAGTAATCTTGTCAATAAAGTTTCATTGACTTAACTGCAGTAAGTTTTTTCCTAATGAAAGGCAGTGAAAATAAGTCACTGCCTTTGATTGAAAGGTGAAATAGAGATTTGAATTTATATAGCTCTGCACTTGGAGGAAAATTGGTAAATTTGCCTGCGGTGTTTCCTTAAGTTATCTTCTTAGGTCTGTGACTCTTGAAATAGTAGTAATAACATAAAATTGAGCTTTTGTTTCCTGGCTGTGAGAATTCCTTTTTTAGAATGGGTATTCAAACCAGGCAGTGCTGTTGGAATGAGTTACCCTGAGTTCCGACTTCTATTTTTGTTTCCTGTTTACCTAACAAACATGTTGGAAGGGCAGTGATCTGGATTACCTTATACTTTTCCACCCATTCGAGACTTCGGTAAGGTCCACTTCTGTTAGGATTTTTTAGTTTAGCATTTAGGCCTGGCTTATAAGTTGCCAGCAACAGTGGTGTGTTTTAATTGGCAAACAAGAGGTATGTATTCTTGGACATCCCAATGACCCAGTGGTAAGTGCAGCAAACATAGTACTTAAGAGATTGAGCTAAAGTCTAGGGAAACATTTAAATAATTATACGAAATACATGATGGTGAGGTTCATAACTGATTGTTATCTGGAAACTATGTATTTACTTTTGTGTTCCTTGTCTTTGTAGGTTTTAAAAACAAAGATGGGAAAATCGGAGAAAATTGCCCTTCCCCATGGCCAGCTTGTTCATGGTATACACTTGTATGAACAACCAAAGATAAACAGACAGAAAAGCAAATACAACTTGCCACTAACCAAGATCACCTCTGCAAAAAGAAGTGAAAATAACTTTTGGCAGGATTCTGTTTCACCTGATAGAATTCAGAAGCAGGAAAAAAAGCCTTTTAAAAATACTGAGAACATTAAAAATAAGCATTTGAAGAAATCAGCATTTCTAACTGAAGTAAGTCAAAAGGAAAATTATGCTGGGGCTAAGTTTAGTGATCCACCTTCTCCTAGTGTTCTTCCAAAGCCGCCTAGTCACTGGATGGGAAGCACTGTTGAAAATTCCAACCAAAACAGGGAGCTGATGGCAGTACACTTAAAAACGCTCCTAAAAGTTCAAACTTAGATATGAGGTTTCACTATGTATGTAAAGCAGGTTTTCCCAAATCCCTGGATTCCTTAAAAGAAATTGGTAACAGATGGAATTTTGCCTTGTTGCAACATACAAGTGCAAAAGATACTGAGTTTTAAAAATTAAATACAAACAGCTTGTATTATATTTTATATTTTGTAAATACTGTATACCATGTATTATGTGTATATTGTTCATACTTGAGAGGTACATTATAGTTTTGTTATGAAAGTATGTATTTTGCCCTGCCCACATGGCAGGAGTTTTGTATATAGACAATGGAGAAATTTTAAGTGTGCTAAAGCACATGGAAGACTGATATATTTGCACAAAGTACTGAGATTTTTTTTCAAGAAACAGCTGTCAAATCTCAAGGTTAAGATCTAAATGTGAACAGTTTACTGATGCACTACTGAAGTTTAAATCTGTGGCACAATCATTGTAAACATGGGGTTTGTTTCTCTAAATTGATTTCTGCCTTCTAAACTGTAATTACTGGAAAATTCCTGTTCCCATTTTACCAAACTTAATTTCTGGTTTTTGGTATATGTCCATTCAAATTTAAAATGCCTCTAATTTTAATGCCAACAAAATTGATTGTAATCAAATTTTAAAATAATAATAATTTGGCCCTCCCCTTTTAAACTAGTCTTGGCTCTTTATGTGTAACTGTTCTTCATGTCTGAATGTGTGACTTGGAGATGTCTGTGATTTCATGTGATGAGATTTTAATGTTCCATTTTAGTGGAAGAATGTTTCTGACTTTGCTATAATTGTCCTCTTTCTGAGATTTAGAAGATCTAACATCACACTTTTAGGAGGAGGAATTCCCCATCTCACAAATGGGGATGGTTTTGGATAAAAGGAAATTTTTTTATTTTTTATTAAAAGGAAATGGTTTGTAATTTAAAATATTTTTATATGTGGGACAGCGCCTGTGGCTCAGTCAGTGAGTAGGCCGCCGGCCCCATATACCCAGGGTGGCGGATTCAAACCCGGCCCTGGCCAAACTGCAACAAAAAATAGCCAGGCATTGTGGTGGGCACCTGTAGTCCCAGCTACTCACGAGGCTGAGGCAAGAGAATCACCTAAGCCCAAGAGCTAGAGGTTGCTGTGAGCTATGACACTAAGGCACTCTATGGAGGGTGATAAAATGAGACTTTTTTTTTTCAGACAGAGCCTCAAACTAACCCCCTGGGTAGAGTGCTATTGCATCACAGCTCACAGCAACCTCCAACTCCCGGGCTCAGACCAGTCTCCTACCTCAGCCTCTCAAGTAGCTGGGCCCACAGGCACCCATCACAACGCCCGGCTATTTTTTTTTTTTTTTTGGTGTATGTGGTTGGCGCCTTAGCCACTTGAGCCACAGGCGCCAAGCTGAGACTCTGTCTCTTCACACATAAAAAATGTTTTTAACAGTGTACTTAACTGTACATTTACACACCATACTATATATTTTCAGTGAAAGAAAATGTTTGGTTTACTACATTTACATTGATCTTGAATTATATTTGAACCAAAACAAGCATAGTTGATACTGAAATAGATGGGAGGTTTTGGATTCTAAAGCTTGCTTAAATATGATGTTTTTGTATTTTCATTTTAAAAAGTACTTTATTCTTAATAGAGTATATTTCCAATTGAGGAATTATGAAATATGCTGTCCCAATATGGGTTTTACTTGAGCTAAGGTTTAGCTCAAAATAACAAAAAACAAAAAGTGTTTTTGAGTAATTACAACATTTAGGCATGAAAAGGAAAAAGATGTGAAGAGGGTATATGATTCTCTAAGGTGGACTAGATAAGAAAGGTATTACTCACCTCAAGAAAAAAAGTGTTAGGTCTTCTGGTATCATTTGGTTCACATGGGAGGAGGAAAGACAGTGTTCTGGATATATAAAAGTGATGTTAGGGACAAATCCTTAGAAGTACTATTGACGTGATAAGCAGTGCCACAAGGGTATGATAACTAAGTCATCACAAAATCTGAGAAATAGTAATAGGTGTGCTGTTTTGTGTATACAGCTCATAACGTTTTTTTTGGCACTGCTTTTATATGTGTAGTTATAGAGAAATTAGCGTATTTCAATATTAGATACAGCTGTTTGAAAATCCATTTAGAGAAAATTAACAAGGGAACTGTCAAGCACCAGTAGTGTTAAGAGGTGACACACTGGTGCCAGGCTCAGTGATACATCGCTATAGTTCCAGCTATTGGGAGTGGATACTCTGCCTGGGCAACTTAAAAACTGAAGAGAATGGTTGGATTACACTTAATCTTAGCCTAAAGGCCAAAAAGCAATGAGAATGATTAAAAATTTCAAAGGAATGACTTAACAGAGGTTATTTGCTTTCTAGAGACAGGTCCCAAAATTCCTGGGTTGAAGCCATCCTCTCACTTCAACATCCCAAAGTGCTGTGATTATATAGCTGGGACCCACCATGCCCAGCCTGGGAAGTAGATTATAATTATATTATAAAACAGGTCTTCATAGGCCAGGCATGCTGGCTTGCACCTGTAATCTTAGCACTCTGGGAGGGCAAGACAGGTGGATTGCTTGAGCCCAGGAGTTGGAGACCAGCCTGAGCAAGAGTCAGACCCCATCTCTAAAAATTTCAGGGTACTGTGGTGGGCGCCTGTAGTCCCAGTACTTGGGAAGCTGGGGCAAAAGGATTGCTTGTGCCCAGGAGTTTGAGGTTGCTGTGAGCTATGAATCCACAGCACTCTACCAAGGGGGATAAAGTGAAACTCTTGTCTCAAAAAAATAATAAATAGGTCTTAATTTAAGAGTAAATAAAATTGGTTGAATTATACTGCAGATCATAATACATTTAGTGAAAAGGTATTTATGAATTTAAAACCTGAATAGGTTCTATCTAGTAAAATACTATTTAGCGGCCCATTATTGTTAAGCCACCTTTATTTTTCACCTATTAGAATCTCTTGAAATACTTTTCTTCCAGTGTTCTTGTAATTTAGTTTGGTTTTGTGGGTTTATAAAGCAAGCAATGTTTGTAATCACCAGTTTCAGGCCTAAATTTAAACTAGTGGCCTGTTACATGTGTGTAAGTGTATGTGAGTGGAAATAACTGTCACATGCAGTGGTACTTCACTAAAGAACAAATACCAGTATGGTTAGTTTTTATACTGAAGTTGTTTTCAGATAAATCTGTATAATTGGATATTGAATTTATTCAAAACCATTAATTTAGCAGGACTTTTATTTGCATTAATTTTGGTGCCAATTATTTTGTAAGTGTCCTTGTAGGCAAATAAAGAAAACAGCAATAAAACATCAAATTACACTAAAAAGAGGTTGATAGAAGCCATTCTTTTCAAACTTTACCGTGATTCTTAGGTACAAATTTTGGGATGGCTTGTATAAAGACTCGAAGTTAAAAGAGTGGAATGTATTAGGCAAGCAATCTATATTTTCTGAGCAGGATCAGCATGCTGGTTTTTGCACATAGTATGTGTAACCACTTGTATCCTTTCTGTATTTTTTTTTTTTTTTGAGACAGTCTCACTAGAATGCTAAGGCGTCATAGCTCACAGCAACCTCAAACTCTTGGGCACAAGCGATCCTTTTGCCCCAGCTTCCCAAGTACTGGGACCACAGGCCCCCGCTACAACACCTGGCTATTTTTTTGTTGCAGTTGTCATTGTTTAGCTGGTGCAGCTGGGTTCGAACCCACCAGCCTGGGTGTATGTGACTGGCCCCAGAACCACTGTGTTAATGGGTGCTGAGCCCCTTTCTATATTTCAGTGCAAAGCTAGTATGCTGTACTAACATGGGATAAATGATTTGAAATGTTTGCTTAGCAGATGAATTCAGCCTAGCTTTTAAAAAACTACAGTACTTTCAGGCGGTGCCTGTGGCTCAGTGAGTAGGGTGCTGGTCCCATATATACTGAGGGTAGTGGGTTTGAACCTGGCCCCAGCCAAACTGCAACAAAAAATAGCCAGGCATTGTGGCGGGCATCTGTAGTCCTAGCTACTTGGGAGGCTCATGCAAGAAAATCTCCTAAGCCCAAGAGCTGGAGGTTACTGTGAGCTGTAACGTCCCGGCACTCTACCAAGGGTGACAAAGTGACGCTGTCTCTAAAAAACAAAAAATCTACAGTACTTTTTGCCTTTACCTGGTCTATGTTGAAAAGCCTAGACTCAATTTGTAATGGTCCCATCCCACTGTTTCTGCTTCTTGGTAGTAGGTCTCAAAATGGATGAGGGGAGGAGGGCACAGCTGGCACCCTCAGGGACAGGGCAGATTTAGGATTGTGTTGGCTGTGGCTGTGCTGACTAGGCACAACTCTTTGAATACTCAGTGCCCCAACCTCCAGTATGTTCTCAAGTAAAGGCATTTAGGTGTCTGAGGCAGGGCCTGGGCTGTTGTAGTTCAAAGCAACCCATTCCCACCCTCGTCTTGATTCTTCCAGAAGCAGTGCTGGCAGAAGCATGGTTAAGTAGTTTGAGATTACAAAAAAAGAGAGGCTTTTGAGATTAAGAGGGCCAAGACAGGGAGTGAGGGCAGACAAATTTTGAGTGGAGACATTAAGTCAGTCTAGGAAGGAGGGGGATGGGTTTGAAGATAAAAAGGAACTGGGTTTGATGTTGGCTTTGTGTATGAGTCACCACCCTTCCTGCTTCACGGATGCAGATACCTTCCTCAGGTACTAATAGATTGGAAACCCACTTTATAAGTTCAGCCCTGGCTCAGCGCCTATAGCTCAACCGGCTAAGGCGCCAGCCACGTACACCTAAGGTGGCGGGTTCGAATCCCCAGCCCGGACCCGCCAAACAACAATGACGGCTGCAACCAAAAAATAGCCAGGCGTTGGGGCAGGCACCTGCAGTCCCAGCTACTTCAGAGGCAGAGGCAGGAGAATCACTTGAGCCCAGGAGTTGGAGGTTGCTGTGAGCTGTAATGCCACGGCACTCTACCCAGGGGGACAGCTTGAGGCTCTGTCTCAAAAAAAAAAAAAAAAAAAGTTCAGCCTGTAGGCTCGGCGCCTGTGGCTCAAGTGGCTAAGGCACCAGCCACATACACCTGAGCTGGCCGGTTCAAATCCAGCCCAGCCAGCCAAACAATAGCGATGGCTGCAACCAAAAAATAGCCAGGTGTTTGGGCAGGCACCTGTAGTCCCAGCTACTTCAGAGGCAGAGGCAGGAGAATCACTTGAGCCCAGGAGTTGGAGGTTGCTGTGAGCTGTGATGCCACAGCACTCTACCGAGGGTCACAGCTAGAGGCTCTGTCTCAAAAAAAGTTCAGGCTGTAATTAGAAAGCTCACTAAATTTTTAGTCACCAATTTTTACCTCTAATAAGTTGTAAATATTAGCTTAGATGAGCTTAGATATCACTGAAATCAACCATCTATGATTCATTTTGTGTATGATTATAAAAATTCCAGGGCTTGGCGCGGTGGCTCACACCTATAATCCCAGCACCGTGGGAGGCCAAGGTTTGCCTGAGCTTACCAAATTTGAGACAGCCCTGAGCTGGGTGAGACTCTATCTCCAAAAATAGCCAGGC
>NW_003852513.1:1713039-1718721 GCF_000181295.1 Otolemur garnettii
AAAAAAAAAAAATAAAAATTCTTAGCATAGGCCACTCAGGGTGCCTCACACCTGTAATCCTAGCCCTTTGGGAGGACAGACAGGAGGAGTGTTTGAGCCCAGAAGTTGGAGACCAGCCTGAGCAACAGAAAGATCCCATTTCCACAATTTTTTTTTAAAAAATCAGGCAGGCATAGTGGTGAGAGGTTCGTTGTCCCAGCTATGCCAGAGGCTGAAACAGGAGGATCACCTAAGCCCAGGAGATGAAGGGTACAGTCACCTAAGATGATGCCACTGTACTCTAGCCTGGGCAACAGAACAAGAACCTGTCTCAAAAAACAAAATTCTTAAGCTATGAAATTAAGAGTCCCTGCCTTTTAGGTAGTAACTGCCTTAGCCACCCCCTACCCTTGTTTGACATTTCTCAGCCCTTATGTGTCATTTTTGAGCAGTATGTCTATAGTTCAGTGTGTGTGTGTGTGTGTGTGTGTATGGGGGGGGGAGCTTATGTTCAGGAACTACAAGGATAAATGGAAGAGCAGAAATTAAGAAAGGACAGACTGAAAACAAGCTGTGGGCCAGGCATGGTGGCCTGTGCCTGTAATCTCAGCACTCTGGGAGGCCTAGGCTGTAGGATCCCTTGAGCTCAGGAGTTCGAGACCAGCCTGACCAAGAGCCAGACCCCATCTCTACTAAAAAATAGAAAAACTAGCTGGGCTCTGTGGTTGGGCACATGTAGTTTCAGCTACTCAGGAGGCTGAGGCAGAAAGATCACTTGAGCTCAGGAATTTGAGGTTGCTGTGAGCTACCATGCTATGGCACTCAGGGTGACCTTGTGAGACTCTTGTCTCAACAAAAAAAAAAAAAAAAAAGCTATGTTCCCCTCTACAACAAATGGCCCCATGAGATAAAAGCAAGGGTAGTCATTGTCTCTCCCAGGAGGTAGGGACTGATGAGTAAGCATTTTCTCTTTGGGACTCAGGCACTCAGAAGTAACATTCATTTGGGCCTGAAAAGATCTGGTGTGTACCTGTTGTCCCAGCTACTCAGAGGCTGAGGCACAGGGATCACTTGGAAAGGGAAAGCTTCTGAAACAGGATGACCACTTAAGGATGATTCAGTATTTCAGCAGGTCAAAAAGGAAAAGGGCCTAAAGGACATTATTGGAGGGAATACAGAGGCATGGGCTTATGTGGGGGGATGTTTGGAGGTAGAACGAAAATTGAGCATCTGAATGGAGAGAGAGAAAAAGGCTTTTAAATAACTAGGATAGAACTAACAATTAAGGCATAATAGTGCAAGGGTATCAGAATTATAAAGGCAGATAAATTTGACATGTTGAACTTTGAGGTGGCTGTAGGACATTCATGTGGAAAGGCACAGCAAAGTAGCTAGAAGATAGGTGAGAAGCAGAGGTACAGCTGTGGAAGACAGTGCACAGAGGAATAACTGCAACATGAAAATGGAACTGAAATATTTTGTCTTCTATGTCCTTCCCTCCATAAGGCTTAAGGTGTAATCCTCTGTTTCCTATGGACTATCAGCTTCATCTGATAGTAAATTAGTTGTTGAATTAGAATGTATTTCCCCATGAAATCATTAAATAGCAGTTCTCAACATACCTATAAAAGTCTGTTAGCAGACAATTCCAAGATCTGAATTCTGATAGCAGAGGCCCAGCTGGTGAAAAGGAGGAATGAAAGTTTCCATCACTTTTCATAGTATAAGATTTGAAATTTAGTGAAACTGATCTTTTATGATTTTTTTTTTTTTTTTTTTGAGACAGACTCTCACTTTGTTGCCTCCAGTAGAGTGCCTTGGTCATAGCACACAGCAACCTCAAACTCTTGGACTCAAGTGATTGTCTTGCCTCAATCTCCTAAGTAGCTGGGGACTACAGGCGCTCACCACAACACGTGGCTGTTTTTTAGAGGCGGGGTCTTCCTCTAAGATACTGTCTTATATTTATTTTTTCTCAAGAAGACACATTAGGGCTTATTTTCAGGGGATGTCTTCCTCTCCATGCCGAAATGCATGACCTGTCACTAGGTCTTACTGGGGTAGGGCTTATATTTAACAAATGCATAGAAATCTTGCTAGAGCATATTTTTTGGGTAGGTCTTATTTTCGGGGAAACAGTAGCGTAGGCTGGTCTCGAACTACTGAGCTCTGGTGACCCGCCCACCCTGGCCTCCGAGCCACCACACCTGGCCCATTTTTTTTTTTTTTTTGAGACAGAGTCTTTGCTGCCCAGGCTAGAGTGCGTAGCCTCTGTCTACTTCACAGTAACCTGCAATTCCTGGGCTCAGGCAATCTTCCTGCTTCAGTCTGCCTCCCCCGCACCCCACTCTCAGTAGCTGGGACTATAGGCACCTGCTTCAATGCCTCGCTAGTATTTTTTTATTTTTAGTAAAGACAGGGTATCACTCTTGCTCTGGCTGGTTCTGAACTCCTGAGCTCAAGGGATCCTCCTTGGCCTCCCAGAGTGCTAGGATTACAGGTACCATACCTGACATTAATTTCTGAATTAAGTAATGGTAGAAAGGGACGATATGGAAGGATTGATAGACATAATCTGCATAGATAATTTATGAAAATCAGATGCACATTTATCACAGGAGGCTACATGTTCTATTCAAGCTCCATTTAATTAGAAGAGGTTAGGAATCGTGAATGTTTAACAATAGCTTAAAAGACAAAATTATGTTCTTAAACAATGATAAAAATACTTCCTTTTTTAGGCAGTGCCTGTAGCTCAGTGGGTGGGATGGCCAGGCACATACACCAAGGCTGGCAGGTTTGAACCTAGCCCCAGCCAGCTAAAACAACTGCAACAACAAAAAGAATAGCTGGGAGTTGTGGCAGGCACCTGTAGTTCCAGCAACTTGGGAGGCTGAAGCAAGAGAATCAATCGCTTAAGCCCAAGAATTTGAGGTTGCTGTGAGCTGTGACACCACGGCACTCTACTGAGGGCAACATAGTGAGACTCTTAAAAAAAAAGAAAAACCTTCATTTTTCTAGTCATTTACACAATACATTTATGAATGTGGAAGAAAAGATTTAGGAAAGTTAAGTAGTTTTTCCTAGTCTAATTTTGAATCTGGTTGTAAAGACATAGGAGATTAATCAAATTTCTCCAAAGATGATTACATAGCTATTGGCTGAATTATTACAGATAGTTTTCTTATTCCAAGATTAGAGTTTGTTAACCTGATTAGTTATTAAATCCAAATTACAAATGGGTTCTTAACACTTAGGATCTTGGGAAAGGGATGGCAGGTCAGGTAGAAGATTTTTGGTTATACTGTTTTTAGGCTTTTTTGTTTGTTTTGTTTTTTGAAACAGCCTTGCACTGTTGCCTGGGCTACAATGCAGTGGCATCATCGTAGTTCCCTGCAACCTTGAACTCCTGTGCTGAAGTGATCCTCCTGCCTTGGCCTCCCAAAGTGCTAGGATTACAGGTGTGTGCCACCATGCCTGGCCTTTGCACTTTCAGGTAGGTTGCTTGGTTATAATACATCTAAAACAACAGGACTCTGGACTGAAACACCAAAGATACACCAAAGATACTGTAAAAAAGGAAGTATAATTTAAGCATTAGCTTATTAAATGACAGATTTCACTTAATGATTAATGTTGACGTTAAGGCCTGAAGAAACTTCAATGAGGGGAGGAAGAAGAGGTAAGCAGAGATCATAAAGATTCTGAAAGAGAATGGTGATAGCTATCCATGGTTTGAGGGAAGTTAAATAAATTATCTAAAGTGGAGTCACTTGAGCTGCAAGCAGCAAAAGGAAATGTGTTTATGAGATACATGTCTCCAAAAAGAAAGGGGATGGCTGAAGGGCTAATAAGCGCTGCCATGACTACAGAGCAGAAGTAAGGCAGCATGCAACTCCTAACATTTGGTTGGTTTCTACTTTTTTTTTTTTGAGACAGAGTTTATGTCACCCTCGGTAGAATACCATGGCATCACAGCTCACAGCAATCTCCAACTCTTAGGCTTACGTGATTCTCCTGCCTCAGCCTCCCAAGTAGCTGGGACTACAGGCGCCCAACACAGCGCCCAGCTATATTTTGGTTGCAGTTGTTTAGCTGACTGGGGCCGGGTTTGAACCCGCCACCCTCGGTGTACAGGGATGGCACTGTAACCACAGTGCTACAGGTAATGAGCCGGTTCCTACTCTTTAATATTGAGTACTTGTGGAGCTAAAGTAAAGCTAAAAGCATTGCTTGAAAGTATTCCTTAAGTGATGCAGTTCCACTTTCCATGATAGGCATTCATCTAAGACCCCACCACCTTTTGCTCAAAATAAAGGTTGCACACGTGTGGCCACAAAACCTCCTTAAGAGTGCCAGCTTAGAGCTCTGCATAAAGTGCTATTCATACTGAGATACATGAGAAAGAAGAAAATGATGTCTGAATGTTTACCCTGTGCTTGGTATTCTGCTGAGCATCTTTCTTAACCCTAAACAATTCTGTAACAAAGATATTCACATTTTACACGTGAAGGGACTGAGGCTCACAGATACCAGGTAACTTGCCTAAGGCTGCATAGCTAGTAAATGAGTTCTGACATCAAAATCCATTAATATCTCACTGAACCACTGGTCTTTAAATTCTTGGGAGTGGTGGACTTATCTGAAAATTTGATAAAACCACATCATCGGGTGGCTCCTGTGGCTCAAAGGAGTAGGGCGCTGACCCCATGTGCCAGAGGTGGCAGGTTCAAACCCAGTCCCAGACAAAGATTGCAAAAAAAAAAAAAAAAAAAATGATCTTTGAGTAATGCATGTAGTAGTTTTCCCGTTTCATTTCATAGGGCCTAGACCTGAAGCTCTGGGTTGATACGCCAAGATTAAGATCCTCTACACCAGACAACAGTGTGTTAAGTAGCATATATTTATCTATACAATTACTTTACCAATCCTACTACCCTGTTTGGAAGACAAATTTATTTTTAAACTCTAAAAAGAAATTAAAATTTTAGCCAGATACAGTAGCTCTCACCTATAATCTCAGCACTTTGGGAGACTAAGATGGGAGGGCCTATTTGAGCCCAGGAGTTTGAGATGAGCCTGACAGACCCCATCTCTACAAAAATAAAAAATTAGCCAGCTGTGATGGTGCACACCTGTAGTCTTAGCAACTCAAGAGGCTGAGGCAGGAGGATCACTTGAGCCCAGGAGTTCAAGATTACGGTGAACTATGACCGTAACACTAAACTCCAGCCTAGGTGACAGAGTAAGACCCTGTCTCTAAAAAAGAAATTACAATTTTAATGTAGTTTAGAAGAATTACAAAATTATTTTAGCATACCTTCCTTTCAACTTCGACTAATTTTTGCCTCTGGCAATGGGACCAGAATAAAAGCAACAATTTTGTTTTTGTTTATTTTTTGAGACAGTCTCACTATGCTGCCCTTGGTAAACTGCGTTACAGCTCACAGCAACCTCAAACTCTTGGGTTTAAGCAATTCTCCTGCCTCAGCCTCCCAAATAGCTTGGGACTATAGGCACCAGCCACTTGCCCGGCTTTTTTTTTTTGTTGTTGTTATTGTTGCTTAGCAGGCCTGGGCCAGGTTCGAACCTGCCAGCCCTGGTATATGTGGCTGGCGCCATAACCACTGACCTACAGGCACTGAGCCAAAAGCAGCAATTTTGTATTTATTTGTAATGCAATAGTATCTTTTTTTTTTTTTT
>NW_003852513.1:1718836-1725940 GCF_000181295.1 Otolemur garnettii
GCGCCCACCACAACACTCAGCTATTTTTTTTTTTTTTTTTTGGTTGCAGCCGTCATTGTTGTTTTGGCAGGCCCAAGCTGGATTCGAACCCACCACCTTAGGTGTATGTGGCTGGCACTTTAGCCACAGGTGCCGAGCAAATGCAATAGTATCTTAAAGTAGTTACATCTCAGACATTACAAATCAAGTCTTGAAATCATTTAATCTACATTTTAAAATAAATTAACCCAGAGCTGTTCATGGTGGTTTCAGGAATTGGAGGCTGCTGTGATTTATGATCTTGCTATGGCACTCCAGCACAGGAAACAGTGAGACCATGTCTCTTATTAAAGAAAAAAAAAATTAGTACAATGGCATAAAATTAAATCTTAGGCTCCAATAAAAATTAAAGCAAATTCTCCCATTATCTGTTAGCACTTAAAGAATACTGGCTACTATATAAAAATTCTTTGTGCACTGTTCACAGCAGAAATGAAATGGGCAGCTGTGGTAGCTGTCTTTATTTTCTTTAACCTTAACTTATCCTCTATGATCCTGAACAAAATGGTGGTAGATAGTACCCTTGCACTAAAGTTGGGAACTACTTAATATCTTTAAAGGAATTGATCAAAGGTATCTAAAATTAAAACATTTGCCTTATTCATAAACAATCTTTGTTATCTCTTATAAGACAGATGTGTTGCCCACTGCACTGAGGGCTTCCAAAGCTCGCTTTCTTAAATGGTCCAAGAAACAACTCTATTATTACAAACTTGAACCCTAGACTAAAGATATTCCCAGAGAACAATTTTCCAGGATACCCACAGCCCATGATTTTCACCCACAGTCACAATCTCATTTTCACTGAAGCCTATAGTCATTTATTTTCCTAAATCTATTCTCCTAATTTCTCTCAGCATTTATGTCAGAAACTTCTGTACATAGGCATGGTAGTCGGGGAGAAGACTCAAGCCCAGTCACTGTCTAGCTCCAAAGTTGAATAGCTCTTGTAACTTAGCCTCTCTGCATCTGTTTCCTCATCTGCAACAGTGTTTACCTGATAAGGGTGCTGTGATAACTAAAGATGAGTGAAGAATCTAAGCTTATAGAGCAGTGCCAAGCACAGAGTAAATCCTCACAAGAGTTTGAGCTGTTATCACTACAATTGTTCCATCAAACCAAATAGTATTCTAGGCAGCCTAGGGATTACAATGGAAAACCAAATCAAAGGATCAAATAGCTCAGGGATATTGTCTTACTAACTTTTTACTAAGATAATTTGTGAACACAGAATAAAGACACTGTCATTAATTCCCAGTTATTATTAAAGATGACTGCATTTATGTGTGTGACCCCAAATACTTAGAAAACATTAAAAATTACTACTAGTATTTATTTTACTTGTTCAGACTAACCTTTAAATTTTCAATAGTACCACATAATTTTATAACTAACTCTTATTACAACTAAACACTTCAAAGAATTGTAGTTTTGAAATAAATCTTGCTATGATTAGAGAAAATCTATTCATAAAGTACACTATACATGAATTTATGGTACGTGTCTAAATATTACCAGCACACAAATTATTGGGTGAAGTTGTTTCTTACATATAGGATCTAAAATGCAAAGACAAATGGGATTTGTATTCAAAACAGATAGAAGCAACACTGCCTTCTAATATACTGAAAATATAAGGCAGATTTTTTTCTCAAGCCCTGTAGATACAAATATTAACTGTATGGGTTGAGAACTTTTAAGTTTCAGTAATATAATTCACCAAAGTATACAAGTAGAGCTCTATAAATATATCTCCTATAATAATCATATGCAAAACCATTTTATCACAAATACTACCAAAACTGTTTGAAAAACAAACTATAAACACATTTTAAAAGAAGTTATTAGTTACAATCACTACAACTGTAATAAATATCAACAAAGTTATTTGGCTTTAAAAAAATGAAGGGCAGTGTAATGTAAAATTTAAATACTAAACATTTGTTTTTTGAAGATGTACTCTTGAGTATCTTAGTACAAGGTACTAAACACTTTCAAAAATAAGAATTGTTCTATACAATTTAAAGGTGCTAGAACTCTAAAAATAAAAAATTAGGCAGATGAAAAGTAGATATGTAGAAATAATGGTATAAAATATGATTCTGTATAAAATGCGTCACTTTTCAAATGGTAAGGCTTATATGAATATTTTTGGATTGCAAGTGTTGTACATAATTTTTTAGAGAATTAGTCTCAAACCATTCCAAATCCAGTATTTCTTAAATATTTTGACATTTTTAAAGTAGACATGGTACAGGATGCCTCTTTATGTCAACTTACCTATACTGTTCTACCCAAAAATATACAACCTTCTTTGAGTGCAGGACAGAATGTATCTTTTCAATGTTTTATCTCTATATAAATTCTACTTTTCAGGACGTCAGAATTCTGTACTATGAACTAATGTCCACCAGACATTAGTTTAAACAGAAAACACAAAAGAGACATAGGTGTTAAACAGTTTAAGTCCGAATTATGCAGTTACACAGTCATAATACTTTTTACATGAAAGTGCTTTAAAGTCAAAATATTTCTGTAAAAGGTAATATTGATATTACTAATACTTGATATCCAAGTAGAATTTTTAAAATTAATGCCATTTTACCCATTTCCTTTGAAAAGAACCCTTCTACCACAATGTAAACAAAAAATGGTCCATAAAAAATGGTGATATTAGACATTTTGTAATTTGTGGTGTGGGCCCTTGATTTGAGACCAAATCTTGATTAATCCAAAGCTAGAGAGATTTATTTCTTCCACATGCCCAACGTAACTAATATCAATTCACATTTTCTGTAATCCTTGAAGAATTTTTATTTAACATGAGAGGTTTAATAACTTAAAGACTACGTAGGGCTCTTTCTGTTGCTGTTCACCAACTGTTTTTATGACGATAACTCTGAGACCTGGAATGTGACCGGAAATGAGCCTGTTTTGCTGATTGTGCTTTAGTCTCAGAACTGGTATACCCTTTGGGAGGTGTACACGGAGATCTTGCGATGGAGTCAGAATGTCTTCCATGTGGTCTTGATTTTGTGCCTGAGCTAGTCTGCTTTTGAGGTGAACTTGATTGTGATTTTCCCATTGACTTGGACCTCTTTTGTAAGGACTTGGACCTTGACCGTCCTCTAGAACCAGAATTCCTTCTTGGAGTTCTTGACTGCCTTGCTGAGGTAGACCGCCTTGGTAGTGATTTAGAACGAGATTTAGAATGGCTGTAAGAAAATCGCCTGTGTCGAGACCTGCAAACATCCACAATGTTAGAGCATATTTTTCACACAAAATAAGAGGTCAAGAAACACCACTTTCAGGAGCATTATATACGTTACATAACGTTAGTTATGTTTTTACTAGATAAGCTAAAAAAATTATAATTTTATTATGTATACTTTTGGTTCAAACGTGAGTATCAAGTTTATAATATTTGTTATACTAGAATATATGACCAAAAAATTTTTAATTTGCTGGATATATCCTAGATGGCTCAGTTCTGGAAAATGACCTGCATATTTAGTCTGAGAGACACAAAAATCTCAAGGAAAAAAAGATTTTAAAAAAGAGAAAGAACAAAAGAAAACATTTAAAGTTTATCAAATAATGCTTATAAAAAGAAAAACCTAGATGCAGGACTTCTAGGTGCTGCCATGAAAGAGCAGCTTATACTAGGCTAACTTCTCATAGAAAATAGCTATATGAAAAAGCTACAACATATTTATGTGGCTCGGCGCCTGTGGCTCAAGTGGCTAAGGCGCCAGCCACATACACCTAAGGTGGCGGGTTCAAATCCAGCCCGGGCCCACCAAACAACAATAATGGCTGCAACCAAAAAATAGCCGGGCACTGTGGCGGGCACCTGTGATCCCAGCTACTTGGGAGGCTGAGACAGGAGACTCGCTTGAGCCCAGGAGTTGGAGGTTGCTGTGAGCAGTGAAGCCATGGCACTCTACCCAGGGGGACAGCTTGAGACTCTGTCTCAAAAAAAAAAAAACATATTTATGAAACAACTGAAGATACTGGAGAATAATCCACATAAGCAGAACCTGCGGAGTTATAAGGCTTGGCTCTTTTTTTCAATTTTAAGACAAAGTTTTGCTCTGTTGTCCTGGGTAGAGAGCCGTGGTGTCACAGCTCACAGCAACCTCAAACTCCTGGGTTCAAGTGATTCTCTTAACTCAGCCTCCCAAGTAGCTGGGACTACAGGCACCACCACTTTTCTATTTTTAGTAAAGACAGGGTCTCACTCTTTCTCAGGCGGGTTTCCAACTCCTAGCTCAAGGGATCCACCCACCTCAGCCTCCTAGAGTGCTGGTTGGTGGTACAGTTGTGAACCGTTGCACATCACTTGGCTCTTATTACCAATGAGGACCATTTTTCAAATGCTAGTATGGGGGCATTGAGCCCAATCAGAAAATGGCTATTAGGACTACCAAAATGCCTGGGACTTAAAAGATAAGGGAATTATAGCCCAAAAGGAACCCCTAAAAGCTGCCTATAAATTCTCCTTAAAGTCACTGGCCATCTTCTTTTTTTTGAGAAAGAGCCTCAAGCTGTCCCCCTGGGTAGAGTGCTGTGGCATTACAGCTCACAGCAACCTCCAACTCCTGGGCTCAAGCGAGTGTCCTGCCTCTGCCTCCCAAGTAACTGAAACCACAGGCGCCCGCCACAATGCCCAGCTATTTTTTGGTTGCAGCTGTCATTGTTGTTTGGCAGGCCCAGGCTGGATTCAAACCCGCCACCTTAGGTGTATGTGGCTGGTGCCTTGGCCACTTGAGCCACAGGCGCCGAGCCTGGCCATCTTCTAATTGTGAGACTTTCACTGGGAAATTTAAGAACTGAGCTGAAATTTTATCAGACACCCAGTGCTGAAGGGAGAAGCTGGAGTTCCAGCCCACAAAAGGTCAAGGAAGCTTGGAAAACTGGAGTTTTCAATGGACAACCCTGAAGGGCCACATTTGGCAGACTAGACACTTGCACCTGCAGGCATGTGCTGATTCTCTGAAGACTGTTTTGCTTATCTGTGGTGTAGAGAAAATTTGCTCATCATCTTTCTTTAGTGTTTTTTTTTTTTAATGTGTAGCCCAAGGCAACTCTTATTCTTCCAATTTGTGGCAGAGAAGAAAAAGGATGGATATCCTGGGGATAACTACAAAGCCAAAATAGATCAGATTTAACAATACCTCAAACCAAGCCTTAATAGAATCAAGGTGATATGCCAATATTCTGCATATTAGAAGAAAACAACTTTCTTTGGAGGATGGTAACACTATGCAGAGCATCTATAATCTTTCATTCACAGTGTCCACCATCCAACAAAACAAATTATGAAGTATATTTAAAAAATAGGCAAAAATGACTAAAAACAAGGAGAAAGGCTGGGCACAGTGGCTTACACCTATCATCCCAGCACTCTAGGGAGCCAAGGTAGCAGGACCTCTTAAGCTCAGGAGTTCGAGACCAGCCTAAGCAAGAGTAATAACACACCTTCTCCACTAAAAATAGAAAAGTAGTAGGTACCTGCATTCCCAGCCACCTGGGAGGCTGAGGCAGGAAGCATCATTTGAACCCAAGAATTTGAGGTTGCTGTGAGCTAGGCTGAGGCCCTGGTACTCTAGCCTGGGTGACAAAGGAAGACTCTGTCTCTCACACATACATACACACACACACACAAACAAAATCTATAACAGAGCATAAAAGACATATAATACACAATCACATAGCCAAGAGGAAAGGCTCAATACAGCAGAAGCAATATTTGCAGAGATAAGTGACCTGGAATGTTCCAAAACTAACAAAAGGCAGCAAATCACAGTTTCAAAAAGCACAATAAACCCCAAGTAGAATTAAATACAAAGAAAACCACACTAGGCACATCACAGAGATTACTGAAACCAAAGTCTAAGAGGACATCTAAAAGCTGCCAGAGAATAAAGATAAACCACCTTCAAAGGAGTAAGAGCAACAGCTAACTACAGATATCATAAAACAACTGAATGACATTTTAAAGAAAGAAAGAAAAAATTCCTGCCAACATAGAATTCTATCCCCAGCAAAAATATCCATCATGAAAATAAAAAAAATTTTCAAACAAAAACTGAGAGAATTCACTGTCAGCAAATGTGTATGGTAGAAATACTAAATACAGCTTGGACAATAATGGGACCCCCTCTCCACCAAAAAAAAAAAAAAAAAGAGAGAGAGAGAGAGGTTAAGAAAAATTATCCAGGTGGTGTGGCATGTGCCTATAGTCCCAGGTACTCAGGAGGTTGAGGCAGGAGACAGGAGCCCTGGAGTTTAAGGCTGAGGTGAACTATGATGATACATTTTAGCCCTGACAGAGAGACCCTGCCTAAAAAAAAAAAGGAAATAGTAAGATTTGGGGCTGGGCCTGGTTGCTCACATCTCTAACCCCAGCACTTTGGGAGGCCAAGGTGGGAGGATGGCTTAAGCCCAGGAGTTCAAAACCAGCCTAATTAACATAGTAAGACACCCCCACACACACACATCTACAAAAGAGAAAAAACAAAACAAAACAAATTAGCTGGGTGTGATGGCAGGCACCTGTTGTAGTCCTATCTACTTGAGAGACTGAGACAAGAAGTTAGCTTGAGCCCAAAAGTTCAGGTCTGTAGTTAAGCTATGATCACACCACTACACTTAAGCCTGTCTCTAAAATGAAAAAGAAATACTAAATGTTCTTAAACTAAGGGAAAATGATTTTTGATCCTTTTTTTTTTTTTTAAAGAGAGACAGAGTCTCACTTTATCGCTGTCGGTAGAGTACCATGACGTCACAGCTCACAGCAACCTCCAACTCCTGGGCTTAGGCGATTCTCTTGCCTCAGCCTCCCAAGTAGCTGGGACTACAGGTGTCTGCCACAACACCCAGCTATTTTTTGTTGCAGTTTGGCCGGGGCTGGGTTTGAACCAAACCCACCACCCTCAGTATAAGGGGCTGGCGCCCTACCCACTGAGCCATAGGCACCTCCCATGATTTTGGATCTTAACACTGAACTAGACAAAGGAATAAAGAACACTGGAAAGTGTGACTGTATTTTTTTTTTTTTTT
>NW_003852513.1:1726033-1737589 GCF_000181295.1 Otolemur garnettii
CCTGCCTCCACCTCCCAAGTAGCTGAGACCACAGGCGCCCGCCACAATGCCTGGCTATTTTTTGGTTGCAGCTGTCATTGTTGTTTGGAGGGCCTGGGCTGGATTCGAACCCACCACCTTAAGTGTATGTGGCTGGCGCTTTAGCCACTTGAGCCGCAGGCACGGAGTCAAGTGTAACATAGAATATATTCTGAAACAAATGCAGTCTCTTAGAAATTATTAAATTTCATTCATGCTATAGATAGTTGTAGAAAACAAGATGGGGAAAATGTCCTTGAAAAAAATCCTAACAGGATGCTGTTTTTCGAATATAGAAAAGGAGGCTGAGGGGCACTTTACCATTCTTTAGGGACATTCTTATATACAAATTCATCGACATAAAGTCAACAAAGATTTATAGGACACCTAACTATGGGCTAGCAACTACTGCACAGCACTGGGGACACACACATGAATAAGACCAAAGTCCTTGTTCCTCAAAGAGTTCATAGTTTACTGCCAGCAACAAACTAGTTTTTTCCTATATCCACTGAAGGCAAAGACATACGACTCTTTTCAGTCCAAGGTAATACCACATATACTATATACTTAAAGTGTATGTGGGGTTACAGGTATTCTAATCCATACACATACATACAAACACACACACACACCCAAAATCTGATGCTTATGAATACCTTGAAAGCTAGGTAAATTTACGTTCTCTAGAATACAACTTTTTAAATGACAAAAACCTGAGTCAGGGAGGATAAACAGTAGTCTTTTCACTAGTACAAAGCAGAACAGCACTGTCTTAAAAGATGTGGTCCTTTCTATTCTTGACACTCCATGCTTTAGGACACTGATAGCCACTTTTGTGTGGTTTTTCCACCCAAGTATTATTACATTACTCTCACTAGAAGGCATAACAATGTGAGTATCTATCTACCTTACTAAGATTAATCTGGAGGAAAAAAATGGTTAACTAAGGCACTGATGATTTGGAGACAACTTAAATTCTTTTTCTTTTTCTTTCTTTTATTTAGATAGAGTCTCACTCTGTCACCCTCAGTAAATGTGGGCATCACAGCTCACAGTAACCTCAGAATCTCGGGCTCCAGTGATTCCCTTGCCTCAGCCTCCCGAGTACGTGGAACTACAAGTGCCCACCACAATACCCAGCTGTTTTTAGAGACGGGGTCTCATTCTTGCTCAGGCTGGTCTCAAACCTGTGAGCTGTGGCAATGCACCCTGTGCCAAATCATTCATATTATATATACCACCCATGTCATCTAAACTTAGGATAAACTACACACAGGTTGAGCATCCCTAACCTGAAAATCCAAAACTTTCTGAGCACCAACATGACCCCACAAGTGGATAATGCCACAGCTGACTTCATGTGACAGGTAGAAGCTAAAACTTTATTTGTCATATAAAATTATTAAAATATTATATAAAATTACCTTCAAACTACCTATTTAAGGGGTATATAAAACATAAATGAAGTTCATGTTTGGAGCTGGGTCCCATCCCTGAGATACCTCATTATATATATGCAAATATTCTCAATTCTGAAAAAATATGAAATCTAAACTACTACTGGCCCCAAGAATTTTAGATAACTTGTACATGTATATACAGAAATAAGTAAAATTCACATTAATCTGAACTGTTGAACAGAACTCCCTTACAACATTCAGGTCCTCTGTGAAGCCAGAAACAGTATGATTGGTATTGGTGTGGCTTTCCTGTACACAAAGCATATAAATGAAAAAAAAATGCACATTAATTTGCTCTTGTGTTTTAAGTTCTATTAACTTTGTATCTAAGTGTAGAAACTATACACGTGGCTCGGCGCCTGTGGCTCAAGCGGCTAAGGCGCCAGCCACATACACCTAAGGTAGCGGGTTCAAATCCAGCCTGGACCCGCCAAACAACAATAACGGCTGCAACCAAAAGATAGCCGGGCGTAGTGATGGGCGCCTGTGGTCCCAGCTACTTGGGAGGCTGAGGCAGGAGACTCGCTTGAGCCTAGGAGTTGGAGGTTGCTGTAGGCAGTGAAGCCATGGCACTCTACCCAGGGGGATAGCTTGAGGCTCTGTCTCAAAAAAAAAAAAAAAAAAAGAAAGAAAGAAACTATACATGTGTATCATAAGCTAAATCTCAAATAGCCAATCAATGGGAAAACGGCTTTCCCTTAGCCATGAGACAAACTGGATCATTCTCCATAAGATGCAATGGAGAGGCTCAGCACCTGTAGCTCAGCAGCTAGGGTGCCAGCCACATACACCAGAGGTGGCAGGTTCGAAACCAGCCCAGGCCTGCCAAATAATAACTACAAGCCCCTCCCCTGCCAAAAAAAAAAAGCCGGTCATTGTGGCAGCAGGCACCTGTACTACCAGCTACTTGTGAGGCTGAGGCAAGAGAATCTTTTTTTTTTTTTTTTTGAGACAAAGCCTCAAGCTGTCGCCCTGGGTAGAGTGCCGTGGCATCACAGCTCACAGCAACCTCCAACTCCTGGACTTAAGCAATTCCCCTGCCTCTACCTCCCAAGTAGCTGTGGACTACTGGCCACAAGGCCCGGCTATTTTTTATTGCAGCCGTCATTGTTGTTTGGCGGGCCCAGGCTGGATTCAAAGCCACCAGCTCAGGTGTATGTGGCTGGTGCCTTAGCTGCTTGAGCCACAGGCAATGAGCCAAGAGAATCTCTTAAGCCACAGCTCTCTATGGAGGGCAACATAGTGAGACTCTGTCTTTAAAAAAAAAAAAAAGCAAGGGAGGTTTACATTGTTACTCTACCAGAGAAGATAATAAAAAGGATCAGTTTCCAAGATATAGTATGGCTACTTCTAAACAGTCCGTCACCAGTCTTGGTAACTAATAGTCCAATCCTGACCTGGGTTCTCTTAGCTTATAAAAGGAGCTTAGAGCTTCCCACTTACCCAAGGACAGGCCAAATCAAAGCATCTGGTTCATATCAGAGAAGAGGTACTTCTCTGACATGTAGGATTTCAGAGCTCTGATGAGGCCTTATTTTCTGGATATCAGGACTTTGAGGTATGAAAAAGTCACAGAACTTAGATATGATTCTCTCTTATCTTTCTCTTCCACTTGGCTGGAGGAATAAGAGCCAGGCCACTTCACAATCTTGTTTTATTTATTTATTTATCTATTTATTTTTAGAGACAGAGTCTCACTTTGTCACTCTGGGTAGAGTGCTGTAGCATCACAGCTCACAGCAACCTCCAGCTCTTGGGCTTAGGTGATTCTTTTTTTTTTTTTTTTGACACAGCGCCTCAAGCTGTCCCCCAGGGTAGAGTGCCGTGGCATCACAGCTCACAGCAACCTCCAACTCCTAGGCTCAAGCAATTCTCCTGCCTCTGCCTCCCAAGTAGCTGGGACTACAGGAGCCCGCCACAATGCCTGGCTGTTTTCGGTTGCATCTATCATTGTCATTTGGTGGGCTCAGGCTGGATTCAAACCCAGCAGCTCAGGTGTATATGGCTGGCGCCAAGCCTAGGTGATTCTCTTGCCTCAAGCCTCCCAAGTAGCTGGAACTACAGGCGCCTACCACAATACCCGGCTATTTTTTTGTTGCAGTTTGGCTGGGCCGGGTTTGAACCTACCACCCTTGGTATATAGGGCTGGTGCTCTACTCACTGAGCCACAGGCACCGCCCCACAATCCTGTTTTAAAAATCAGCGACTTGCTTATGGTAATGAAGCTCTTTTTAGCTCTGGTATGTATAACATATGTCAGACCTTTTACTGTTCTGGGAATTGAGGAACGGAGGAGCTGTGAATGAAAGTGAAAAAGCCTGATGACAGCTTTGAACTGAAGCTATGTAAGGCTGTCTAGCTTAGGTTTTACATATGGTCCAGGAAGCCAGCCTTTTTATTACTCAGGGGGAGGATACTGTTATAAATGCTAAGTATTTTCTTTTTTTTTTTTTTGAGACAGAGCCTCAAGCTATCCCCCTGGGTAGAGTGCTGTGGCATCACAGCTCACAGCAACCTCCAACGCCTGGGCTCAAGTGAGTCTCCTGCCTTAGCCTCCCGAGTAGCTGGGACCACAGGCACCCACCACAATGCCTGGCTACTTTTTGGTTGCAGCCGTTGCAGCCGTTATTGTTGTTTGGGGGGGTCCAGGCTGGATTCAAACCTGCCACCTTAGGTGTATGTGGCTGGCACCTTAGCTACTTGAGCCATAGGAGCTAAGCCCTAAGTATTTTCTAAGATCATTCTTTTTTTTTTTTTAGAGACAGAGTCTTACATTATCGCCCTCAGTAGAGTGCCATGGTGTCACAGCTCACGGCAACCTCCAACTCCTGGGCTTAGGTGATTCTCTTGCCTCAGCCTCCCGAGTAGCTGGGACTACAGGTGCCTGCCACAACACCCAGCTATTTTTTGTTGTTGCAGTTCAGCTGGGTTCAGGTTTGAACCCACCACCCTCAGTATATGGGGCCGGCGCCCTAATCACTGAGCCACAGGCGCCACCTTAAGATCATTCTTTAAGAATGAACACAATTTTGCCTCAAAATGAACATGCCTATGAAAAATTATACCATTAAAACTCAAAATAAACAGTATAAATGTTTATTAATGTAGGCATACCAATACAATTTCTGTTATTATTTCAATAGCTTCAACCATTTAATTAGTTTCCACTGTGATTTACCATTATTCTAATAGAAACAGACTACTGGCTAGCAAAATAAACAACTTGCAAATATCCCCCCCATTAGGACTTTTTATGTCATCTTTAATACTGCCATACTTTAAATTTATTCTTGATAATAACTTACCTTTTATAAGTAAATTGATTTATATTAACTTTGGTCAACCTCCTTTCACAAGAGATGATATTTCTTGTAAGTTTAGTCACTTTTAGAACTTAACATTCCAAATCCTTAGGCTCATTTAGGAAAATTTACCTAAAATTCTTCACCTTGTTTAGTGAGCCTATCTTCTTCTGTGTTTTGCTTTTCCTTTGGCATATATTATCTTCCCATTTACAAAGTTAAAGTTAAGTCTGTCATGAAATAAATACACTGGAAGGTATCCAAAAAACCCAAGTTAAGTAACAATATATGATAAACAGAGAAAAGCATTTCTTTCTACAAAAGCTGATTATTTATGTATATTAAACAAAATGATTCAAGTGGCCTATTTTTAAAATGTTTTCAAAAAAAAGTAGAAAATGTAGTTTTCAATCCTGTTTTTTGTACTCACTCTTTAAGGCTATCAGAACGCCTCCTGTTTCTGCCCCATGAAGAACTCCTACTTCGAGTTCTTCTTTGGCTGGGGCTTCTTGATCTCCTATGATCACTTGGAGAACAAGGATGACGTTCTTTTGATTTCATTTGGCCTGGTGCTAGAATATAAAGAACAAGACTTACTAACATAATTCAGTACCTGAAAACTGCAGTAACAGCCACTCAACTAGTATCATCTTCAGAAGAATTTTATATAAAAAACCCATCATTGCTGAAACTCATTCTGCTGAATAAACAGGAGCTAGTGTTTAGTCGCACTTACTTTTGCGATCACCTTGTGCAAACTGTATTTCAATCTGACGGCCACACACCCACTTTCTATTGAGGTTATAAAGAGCATCTTCAGCATCTCGAACATCTTCAAATATGACTAGCTGTTAAGGACACTTTTAACATCAGATATCAAGTAAAAATATTTCAGAAGTGTTATTTACATGTGAAATGAAATTAATAGAAAAAAGTTCAAGTTATTAAGCTTACAGCTCCAATATAAATAATCAGAAAAAAAGTTTACTTTTTATTGAAAACAAATGTCCCATTATGATGTAGAAAAGTGAGTCTGAAAATAAAAAGAATATTCCTGATAGTCCTGATAGTGGTTAAGAAACAAAATAAAACAAAAAGAACTGAAACGTGTAACTGTACCTTTACAATGTACGTAATATAACATAGCTAGGCAATGTGCAAGTATAATTGGAAACATGTTATGGGGAGGAAGCCCCAAATTGGCCAGTATTATAAGGTAAACTGCTTAGACTCACTCCCTTCTTTCAGATAAAGGATCCATCAGATTTTTCACCGAGTATCAGCATGCAGGAGCTTTTATTCTGAAATTAAAATGACTTTTTCATTAAAAAGCTTTTTAATTATGACATTTAGGAGAAATTACTTACAATAAATAAAACTGCACATATATAAGAGAGTTAAAACAAAAATTGATTTTGTCCTTTAAAAATGATATCAGGCAGTGCCCATGGCTCAGTGAGTAGGGCACCTGCCCCATATAGGGAGGGTGGTGGGTTCAACCTGGGCCCCGCCAAACTGCAACAAAAAAAATAGCCAGGTGTCGTGGTAGGCGCCTGTGGTCCCAGCTACTTGGGAAGCTGAGGCAAGAGAATCACCTAAGCCCAAGAGCTGGAGGTAGCTGTGAGCTGTGATGCTATAGCACTCTACTGAGGGCGACAAAGACTCTGTCTCAAAAATAAATAAATAAATAAAATAAAAACAATATCTACTGGGGCGGCGTCTGTGGCTCAGGGAGAAGGGCTCTGGCCCCATATACCAAGGGTAGCGGGTTCAAACCCAGCCCTGGCCAAACTGCAGTAAAAAAATAGCTGAGCATTGTGGCAAGTGCCTGTAGTCCCAGCTACTGTGGAAGCTAAGACAAGAGAATTGCCTAAGCCCAAGAGCTAGAGGTTGTTGTGACCTGTGATGCCACAGCACTCTTCCATGGGCGACAAAGTGAAAAAAAGTAAAAAAAAAAAAGTCTTTGAACCTACCACTTTAAACATTCCTTTACTTCCCCCACCACACACACACTTGGGATATAAGTATAAAAGGAACATAAAGGCAATCTGTAAACATCTGGAATTACATATATTGGTTTGTAATATCCTACTAAACTTTCTTATCTATATAAATTATATGATATCAAACCTAACTGTAATGGAAACTGGCTATATATATGAAAAGAATTAAACAGCTATTATTTTAGGTTGTTCACTGGTTTAATTTTTTAAAAAATAGCAAACAGAAAAAGCTCAAGAAATGCAATACAAAATGAGACTTAGGCAATTACCTCAATGTCACTTGATCTTGAACCTTGACCTTTACTCTTTAAGGCTTGCAAGATGGACTTTATAAGAGATGAAGAACCAACAAAATCAGACTTGGCTTTGACTCTGGAGCTCTGAGTAAATGTAGGAAAGCTGAGTCTCAGCCTGGTGTTGGCTTTGTCTTTTGCTTGGTAAAGACTTCCCCTCGTCCAGGTCTTTAACTCTGTGTCCACCCTCCCTCTTTACTCCTTGGTGCTTGAACTTTAGGTGCCTTTTGTCTCGGTTTATGCTTGGATCCTAGCTAACAAGTTGGTTCAAACTGGGGGGCGCTTGCCAGCTACAGTGGACTGCTTTAGATTTTCTGAGATAAAAAAATAAACACATGTAATTAGGCAATTTTAAACTCATAACATGCTCATGAATACATATATGTATCAGCACACGTATGCAATATACTCATGAACACAGTAAATAAAGGATATTGAACATAAGCAAATCCTCGTGGGCGGCGAGTGTAGAAGTCAAGTGGAATGTAAACATCTACTATAGGGCCATATCGACCAAACTCACGGCGCAAGTCCTCAGGCCTGAAGTGTTTTAGAAATAAGGCAAAGAAAGATGAATAGCTAGATTAAAATATTTTGCCTACAGAAATCTAGTTGAAACCTTCAAAACAAAGAACATCATCTAGACCAGAATTATCTAAAATTATTTCTTGTAGAAGTCACCCAAAGTTTTCAAAGGAAAGGAATGGAAAAAATTGAGAGGAAAAGAACAGATTTGCAAGTCTCTTTCTTAGACATTCTAATTCAGGAAAGTCTGGATTAGGGACTGAGTTTTGCAAATACTCCAAGAAGTTGTTATGCAAAATCAATTTCCAGAATAGCAAATCAACCTCTGAAAGTTATTACCATTACAAGACTTTTTGTTGTTGTTGAGACAGTCTCATTTTGTCACCCTCAGGAGAGTGCTGTGGCATCGTAGCTCACAGCAACCTCAAACTCATGAGCTCAAGTAATCCTCTTGCCTCAGCCTCTCGAGCAGCTGGGACCACACAGTGGTTCTCAACCTTCCTAACACCGCGACCCTTTAATATAGTTCCTCATTTTGTGGTGACGCCCTCCAACCATAAAATTATTTCTGTTGCTACTTCATGTGTGCAAAACTATGTTTTTCAAAAATATGTGTTTTCCGATGGTCTTAGGCAACCCCTATGAAAGGGTCGTTCAACCCCCAAAGGGGTTGTGGCTCACGGGTTGAAAACCCCAGGACTATAGGCTCCTGCCATAACACCCAGCTATATTTTTTAGAGACGAGGGCTTGCTCTGGCTCAGGCTGGTCTCAAACTCAGGCAATCCACCTGCCTCAGTCCCCCAAAGTGCTAGGATTACCGGTGTGAGCCACTGCTCCTGGCCCACCATTACAAGACTTTACAAACCGTTTCACTAAGAACACATTCATTGGGTGGGGGCCATAGCTCAGGGGGTAGAGTGCCCGCCACCTACACAGAGGCTGGTAGGTTTGAAAATAGCTTGAGCCAGCTGAAACAACAATGACAAGTGCAACAGAAACAATAACAAAAATAGCTGGGCGTTGTAGGGGCGCCTATAGTCTCAGCTACTTGGGAGGCTGAGGCAAGAAAAATCACTTAAGCCCAAGAGTTTGAGGTTACTGCACTCTACTGAAGGTCGTCAGAGCACTCAGTACTGAGGGTGACAGTGAGACTGTCTCAAAAAAAGAAAAAAGAACCTCTACTCTAGAGGTCACAGCACTGTCTTTTTTGAGACAGTCAGACTGTCTCAAACTGTCGCCCTGGGTGGAGTGCTGTGACATCACAGCTCACAGCAACTACAAACTCTTAAGCTTAAATGATTCTCTTTCCTCAGCCTCCCAAGTAGCTGGGACTATAGGCACCTGCCACAACACCTGGCTATTTTTTTTTTTTTTTTTTTTTGGTTGTAGCTGTCATTGTGTTTGGCAGGCCTGGGCTGGACGAACCTGCCAGCTCTGGTGTATGTGGTTGCACCTTAGCTGCCTGAGCTACAGGCACTGAGCCATCATTACGATTTTTATGTTTACTTTAATCTTGTTTTCAGATAGCAAGAATCAGATTCTGAAGAAGTCCTAAAATTATTTCTCAGGCTTTAAAGAAAAAAAACAGATGTTTTCTCATTAAACATAAAGCAATATAACTAACTGTATTCTCAAATTTGACAATTATTTGAGCCTGCTATGTGCCTTCTACTGTGATAGGTTCAGCAGAGGAAATGCAGAGCATGTTTGCTGTTACAGAGCTATAATTTAAATGCAAAGACAAAATATTTAGCAGTAAAACAGTTACACTGCATTTCTGTATTATTATATATTGCTTAGTTTTGTTTTCAGACAAAGTCTTACTCTGTCGCCCTGAGTAGAGTGCCACAGTTCACAGCAACCTCAAACACTTGGGCTCAAATGATCCTCTTGCCTCAGCCTCCCAAGTAACTGGGACTACAGGCACCAGCCAGGATGCCTGGCTAGTTTTTCTATTTTTGGTAGAGACAGGATCTCACTCTTGCTCAGGCTGCTCTCAACTCCTGAGCTCAAGCAATACACCTTCCTCAGCCTCTCAGAGCTAGGATTACAGACATGAGCCACCGTGTCCAGTTTATATATTGTTATATATTAGCCACTGTTCATCTTAAGACCACTTAATTCTTTTTTTTTTTTTTGCATTTTTTGGATGGGGCTGGGCTTGAACCCATCACCTCTGGCATATGGGGCCAGCGCCCTATTCCTCTGAGCCACAGGCGCTGCCCACTTAATTCTTAGATAACCACTCTATGGTTATTTATAGATGAGGACACAGATTAATCTTTCTAAGGTCACTAAGCCAGCAAGTGACAGAGCTAGAACCAAACTTCCACAGTCTGACACTAGTCTATATTCCTAACCACCGAACCATATTGCCTCTGGGAGGTTCCTTAGGCATTCGGCATCAATCTGTGAGCATAAAACGTGTCTCACAAAGAACAGAAACACAGCACTTCAAAACATTGTAAGAGAAGACTCAAAGATGACTGCAAAACTTCTTGGACAAATGGAAGAAGTGTCGGGGACAAAAATTAGAAAGTTGGAAAAGAAAGCTAGAATGGGGAATGAGAAGAAGCAAAATACGCAACTTTCAGGTTTAGAATCTGCAGTGATAGTGCAATAAGAGTTCTATAAGCAACTGAAATTTGTGATTACACAAATGATACTAATTTTATTTTTTCTCAAGACTAGAAGTCAGTGATTACAGCTAGAGATGGAACTTAGGAATTATGTAGATTTAACTAACATTGACTAAACACCCATTGTAAGCCAGGCACAGTCAATATTATGATATACTTTATATCATTTAATATTCATTATAACATGTTTGGTTTGCCTTTTGTTTTTTTTGAGACAGAGTCTCACTGTCACCCTCAGCAGAGTGCTGTGGCATCACAGCTCAAAGCAACCTCAAACTCTTGGGCTTACGTGATTCTCTTGCCTCAGCCTCCCAAGCAGCTGGGACTACAGTTGCCGCCACAATGCCCAGCTTTTGTTGTTGTTATTGTTGTAGTTGTCATTGTTGTTTGGCAGGCCTTGGCTGATCCCAGTGTATGTGACAGGCACCCTAGCCGCTGAGCTACAGGTGCTGAGCCATGTTTGCCTCTCTTGATAGAGTCTTAAGTTTTAGAGGACAAAGACAATGTCTTTTCTTTTGCTTTTTCATTCAGTGAGTGCTGAGCACCTACTTTGTGCCAGGCCCTAGAGATATGGTGGAGAACAAGAAAAACACAATTCCTACTCCCACAGAACACAGACTATGCAGTAAAGATTCTCAACCATTCTTAAATATTGGAATCATCTATGAATGAGATGGTATAGAAACAGACACCCCAGCCTAATCTATTTAGCATTTCCCAGAGTAAATCTCAGTTAGGTTTAATTTATGTTTTAAGGGTTTCACAGGTAATTCTGGAACTAAAGCAAGTGTTTTCATCAGCAGCTCTCTGTACCTTGTACCTGCTGGGCACACAGTAAGCACTTAGTATACATTTGCCTGTCAGTGAATAAACAGCACAACCACAGTTACCATTTAAGAGTTAAGGAGATTGAGGGTAGAGAAGTACCTTGCCCAGATGTTGTACACAGTCAGTAGCAAAGCTAGAATTCAAATGAAGGTATTCTGAGCCAACCAACCCCATCAATCAAATGATGGTACCTCAGAGGAAAGGGATCCTAGGTAATATAAAGGAGGGGACCAGAGTGATGTGTGTCTCTGAGGATTGGTGTCCTGGAAGCCAAGGGGGATAAGAGCCTGAAGGAACAGATCTTCTCAAAAGAACTGGTTCCCATTCATTATCTCCAATCTTAGTGGTTGTTTTGTTTTCATTTATTTTTGCATTTTTGGTGTCATCTACTTTTACATTCAGAAAAGTACAGGGAATAAACACACACCCATGCATCCATCAGCAAGATTTATTTTATCGGCTCGGCGCCTATAGCTCAACCGGC
>NW_003852513.1:1738720-1742068 GCF_000181295.1 Otolemur garnettii
CAGCCTCCCAAGTAGCTGGGACCACAGGCACCCGCCACAACGCCCAGCTATTTTTTGGTTGCAGCTGTCATTGTTGTTTGGAGGCCCGGGCTGGGTTCGAACCTGCCACCTTAGGTTTATGTGGCTTGGGCCTTAGCCACTTGAGCCACAGGTGCAGAGCCGCATTAACATCTTTCAATCCGTCATTCTGAATGAAGTAAATGGGTATTTCATGGTTGTTTTAATTTATTTTGTTTAAATTTTTTTTTTTTGAGACAGAGCCTCAAGCAGTCATCCTGCGTAGAGTGCCGTAGCATCACAGCTCACAGCAACCTCCAACTCAAGCTATGGGCTCAAGCAATTCTCCTGCCTCTGCCTCCCAAGTAGCTGGGACTACAGGTGGCACCACAACACCCGGCTGTTTTTTAGTTGCAGCCCTCATTGTTGTTTGGCGGGCCAGCCTGGATTCGAACCCGCCAGCTCAGGTGTATATGGCTGTCGCCGAGCCAGTTGTTTTAATTTATTAATGACCAGGTGTGGTGCAAAATCTTCTCTACTCCAGGTATGGAGTAGAATTGCAGGGCCCAAGAGGATGTATACAATTTATGCAACTGCCAAGCATTTTACAAAGTGGTTGTAACATTTAATACTCCCATTAGTAAAGAACAAGAGTTCTATGTGGGGGGAATCTTTGTTAGCTCTTGATATTGTCAATCTTTTTAATTTTAGCCATTCAATGGTTGTAGAGTGAGATCTCACATTTCCCTAATGGCAAATGCTACTGAGCACTCTTTTGTGTGTTAACTGGCTATTTGTATACAATCTGTCTCCAAATCCTAAGGTTTAGCATCCAAGGCTTCAACTCACCACAAACAGAGAATATTTTTAAGAACTAATACAGGGTGGCACCTGTGGCTCAAAGGAGTAAGGCACCAGCCCCATATACTGGAGGTGGTGATTTCAAACCCAGCTCCAGCCAAAAACTGCCAAAAAAAAAACAAAAAAACCTAATGCAGTATAAAAATAACAATAATAAAAATGTCAGTTTACATATTATTTACATTGTACTAAATATTATAATATAGAGATGATTTAAAGTATACAGGGGGATATATGTAGGTTATATGTAAATATTATGCCATTTTATATCAAGAACTTGAGTATTTGCAGATTTTGGTATCCCTGAGGGACATCGATGAATACCAAGAGACAAGCGTATATTTTTTCTTTGTGAAACGTTTGAGGTTTTTCACCCATTCTTAATAATATTTGTCTTTTTATTATTGAGTTGTAGAAGTTCTGGAAACAAGTCCTTTGTTAGATACCTTTTTGTGAATATTTTCTCAGTCTGTGGCTTGAAATTTTCATCTTGTGAAATCTAATTTACCAATTTTTTTTTTTTTTTTTGTGGTAACAGCTTTCTTTGTCCTGTAACAAACCTTTGCTTGTCTCCAGGTCATGAAAATATCTTCCTGTTTCTTCTAAAAGCTTTACAGTTCTATTTTATTTTACATTTTTATCAATGATTCAGCTCAGATTAGGATGTGAGGTTCATTTTTCCTACACAGACATCCAGTTGTTATAGTACTAATTGTTGAAAAGACTACTTCCCCCTACTGAATTGCTTTGCTGCCTTTGTCAAAAATCAATTGACTCTGTCAGTGTGGGTTATTTATGGACTCTGTTCTGTTCTATTGAACTATGTGTCTGGTTTTCGGCCAATTATCACATAATCTAGATTAATCTCTTTTCAATAAGTTTTGAAGTTAGAAAGTTTAAGTTCTCTAGCGTCGACATCCTTTTTCAATATTAATATGGCTATTCTATATCCTCTGCATACCAAAATAAATTTAGCGTTAACTTGTCATTTAGGAAAAGCCTTTGATGAGGAATGCCTTAAATCTATGGATCAATTTGGAACAGAACTGATAACAATTTGTTTTCCAAATCATGAATACGGTATATCTATACATTTACTTAGGTCTTTTAATAAAGCTTTCTCTTGGCAATATGTTGTTTTTCATTGCAAAGGATTTTGTACATTTTTTGTTAATTTATTCCTAAATATGCTTTTTTGTTTTGTTTTGGGTTTTTTGGAAAGAGAGTCCCAATCTGTCACCCTGAGTAGAGTGCTATCGCGTCACAGCTCACAGCAACCTCAAACTCTTGGGCTCAAGTGATTCTCTTGCCTCAGCCTCCCAAGTAGCTGGGACTATAAGCATCCGCCACAGTTCTCAGCTATTTTTAGAGACAGAGTCTTACTCTTGGCTCAGGTTGGTCTGGAACCCATAAGCTCAGGTAATCCATTTGCCTTGGCCTCCCAGGTGCTGGATCACAGATGTGAGCCACAGCGCCTGGTCTCTAAGTATGCTTTTTGATTTTATGGTAACAAAATTGTCTTTTAAACTCATTATTTTCCATTGCTGTTAATATACAGAAATGAAAGTTTTCTAAAATTTATACTGTATCCTGATAATTTATTACAGTCATTATTATAGTAGTTTTATTGCTGTTAATTCCTTAATGTCTTCTTTGTAAACAAATATGTCATCTAAGAATGAGGACCAGTTTTATTTCTACCTTCCCAATTTTTGTCTTTTTTTTTCCTTGCTTGTCTTGTTTTTTTTATTAAATGATAACTATATACATTAATGCAATTCTGGGGTGTTTTTTGTTTTCTTTGAGACAGAGTCTTACTTTGCTGCACTGGCTAGAATACAATGGTGTCATCTTAACTCACAGCAACCTCAAACTCCTGGACTCACAAAATCTTCTTGCCTCAGCCTCCCAAGTAGCTAGAACTACAGGCACCTACCACAATACCTGGCTATTTTTTTTAGAGACAAGGTTTCACTCTCGCTCAGGCTGGTCTCCAACTTCTGAGTTCAAGCAATCCACCTTCCTCGGCTTCCCAGAGTGTTAGGATTATAGGTGAGAGCCACCACACCCGGCAGCCATCCTTGTCTTATTCCTGATATTAGAAAGAAAGCATTCAGTCTTCTACCACTAAATATGATGTTAGCCATAGGTTTTTCATAGATGCCCCATACTTAGCTGAAGGAGTTCCCTTTTTATTCCTAGTTCACTGAGACTTTTTATCATGAATGTTGCTGAATTCTGTTTAATGCTTTTTCTATATCACCACCAAACATACAGCCTCATGTACACTGTCACTAACCAATGCAGCTGAATAGTACAAGAGCAGACTGTTGAGCATCTTGATTGCTGCTCCCCACAAAAGATATTATGTATCAAAATGGGAATGCTATATTTGAGATTCAGACATTACTTTGTTCCATTAGTACACAATATTTGACTTTTAAAAACATTATTCCTTTACACAGTAAAAAAGCAGAAATATTATAATCA
>NW_003852513.1:1743297-1744783 GCF_000181295.1 Otolemur garnettii
CCAGCTACTTGGGAGGCTGAGGCAGGAGACTCGCTTGAGCCCAGGAGTTGGAGATTGCTGTGAGCTGTGAAGCCACGGCACTCTACCCAGGGGGACAGCTGGAGGCTCCTATCACAAAAAAAAAAGAAAACAGGAAAGAAGAAAATCAATTAAATTGTACTACCCAAATGAATTACTTTCTAGTCTTTTCTATATTTTCCCTTTCATTTTTTTATACATGTTTCTGTCAATGCCAGACCCCATATATGACAGTGGTTCTGTAAGATTATAATGAAATTGTACTATACAAGTGTCCCATTAAAAAAAATCTTTTATACTGTATTTTTAGTGTACCTGTACTTGTGTTTAAATATACAAGTACTTAACAGTGTTTTACAACTGTCTACATTATTCGGTATATTAGCACATTGCATAGGGATTCAGCCCAGGAGCCACAGGCCACACTACATGGCCTTGGCGTGTAACAGGCTTTACTACGAAGCAGGTTTGTGTTCACCCAGTGATCAGATAACCCACTGACAAATTTCTCATAATTTATGTTCATCGTTAAGCAATACCTGACCATAAGTGAAATCACACTACATGTAATTTTAGACCAGTGATTTTCTTTATAAGCATACTAAAAATATTAAAACTAATTTGAAATGTGTCTAGGTGTCATATAGCTAGTTAACTTGCACTACATGCCACCCTGTTGCTTTTCTTTTCTTTTCTTTTCTTTTTTTTTTTTTGAGAAAGAGTCTCACCATGTCGCTCTTGGTAGAGTGCTCTGGCATCACAGCTCATAGCAACCTTTAACTCTTGGACTTAAGCGATTCTCTTGCCTCAGCCTTCTAGGTAGCTGGGACAACTGTCTCCCACCACAACACCCAGCTATTTTTTGTTGCAGTTGTTATTGTTGTTTAGCAGGCCTGTTTAGCAGGTTTGAACCCACCATGTCCTGGTGTATGTGGCCGGAGCCATAACCACCGAGCTATGGGCACCTAGCCTATATGCCACCTGTATCAAAAGGTTAATACAGGTTACATGTGATGATTCTACTTTCATAATACCACCTACCAGCTATGCAATCTGAGGTAAGATCCTTAACCTCAACCTTGGTTTCTTATCTGTAAAATCAGGTTAGTAAAGATCATATAGGAATATTGCGAAAATTTAATAAGATATGTAAAGTTTTTGTACAGCACCTGGCACATGGAACTTAACAAATATCACTGATTACTGCTTCCTTAGTACAACATTATCTTCTAGATTTTGACTGCTTGCCAGTGGCAGCACTAAAAATTGGTGAAAAAAATGGAAAAGAAAATCAATAAATCTCAATTATCAGTCTCAATTACTCAACAGTGGATTACTCAGACCACAGGTCAGGTGTCACATGCAAAGATGTTCTATTCAGGCTGCACAATGTTTAAACATTTTTAGAATGTGTGGAAACATGAACCTGCCAATATTTTACACTTCTTCTTCTTTTTTTTTTTTTTTT
>NW_003852513.1:1744884-1746475 GCF_000181295.1 Otolemur garnettii
TTTTTTGAGACAGTCTCACTATGTTGCCTGGTAGAGTACCGTGGCATCACAGCTCACAGCAACCTCAAACTCCGGGGCTTAAGCGATTCTCTTGTCTCAGCCTCCCAAGTAGCTGGGAATACAGGAAGCGATTCTCTTGTCTCATCTTCCCAAGTAGCTGGTACTACAGGTGCCCACCATGACGCCCCGCTTTCTTTTTTTGGTTGTAGTTGTCATTGTTGTTTGGCAGGCCCAGGCTGGGCTTGAACCCGCCAGCTCTGGTGCATGTGGCTGGCACCTTAGCTGCTGAGTTACAGGCACCAAGCCTATTTTTCACCTCTTAAACATAAAAATGGGAACTTCATATGATTCAACTTAAGAAATACTAGCATTTTTTTTTCCTGAAACAGTCTTACTTTGTCACCCTCAGTAGAGGGCTATGGCATCATAGCTCACAGCAACCTCAAAATCTTGGGCTCACTCTATTCTTGTGCCTCAGCCTCCCGAGTAGCTGGGACTACAGGCACCTGCCACAATGCCTGGCTAGTTTTTAGAGACAGGGTCTCACTCTCGCTCAGGCTGGTCTCAGAACCAGTAAGCTCAGGCATGCCCACCTCCGCCTCCCAGAGTGCTAGGATAAACACTAGCATTTTACAACTGAGTTTACAAACACAGTATTTGGGTTTCAGACTTCTCTTGAAAATTAGGAAAATGTGGCAACAAGGAGTCCAAATATCCACAGGGCAGCTATCAGCTGAGCCCAGCAGCAGATGCCACTCTCTTTAGATGACACATGTCCTTTTCCATTTGTGGCAGTCCATGTGCCTCATAATCAGATAAGTTCACTGATTTATATTATTGTGTCTGGCCTCTATGGCCATTAGAATTAGAAATTTATGGTTTTTTTCTTTTTCTTTATTGGGGGAGACACTCGGGAGAGGATTCAGCTTGTTCAGATTTCAAGAGATCTGTTTAACTAAGGAATTTTTTTCCACCCTGGCCAAATCATAAATTTTGGTTGGTGTTTTATATGTATTGATAAACAGGTTGAAAGAAGAAATGTATACATTAACTCACAGTCTAGTTGTGACATGTATATTTGTGGTAATCAAATAAAAATACTTAGCATTTATTTACTTCTCAAAGGTCATTATAATACTCCAGGTAACTACAGAATTAAGAGCTGCGTATACCATGTATTTGTACCCGTCTAGGTCCCAGGCCAGTGAAATGAAAAGTCTATTTACGTCGCCCCCTCTTCCCTCCATCTCCTATCAAGAGAGGAGCGCTACAGGAAGAAGTCATTCTCTAGATGGGCGTTTAGCGACTGAGTAGAAAAGAATTCTCGACCGGGAACCGGGCGGACGCAAAGCATCAGAATCAACCAGGTGAGTCCGTCCCGACCGTTATCAATGCTGCACTCAGAACTTTACAGAGAAACGTGCAGCTTTCAGTCCCCGAAGTTATCTTTTGTATTTAGAATAAAACTGCATAAAGAATAACATTTAAGCGCAACATCTGTGGTAGATCAGGACCCGGGAAGGACCCGAAGGCCCGAGTGCGCATCACGTTATAACCCGTTCCCGGGGCCGGGCGGCGACGCGGGGCCGGG
>NW_003852513.1:1747084-1749871 GCF_000181295.1 Otolemur garnettii
CGGGGCGGAAGTGGGGGGCGGGCTGGGGGCGAGAGTGTGGGGGACCGGGCCCGAGGAGGCGACGGCCGCGTGACGCGGGCTGCTGGGACAGTCATTGATCCGTCCGGGACCCTTGACATCTTGGGTTGGCTTATTTGCTTTTTGAATGTTTGGGGCGCAGGACTCAGCCGGCCGCGCCTTGCTGAGTAGCTGAATATCTCCCACACCAAGACGGTTTTCGGGTGGATGCAGGCCAAGCACCTCCACAGTTTACAGTCTAAGGGAGAAACAGAAAACAAAGGAATGAACTAGTGAATACATGCTGTAGAAGGAGTTAAAATGTTGCGCCAATGCGCAAATTCAAATTATACTCCTTCCATTCCTTCAAAATGGTTTAGCCCCTTGGCCGGCACTGTCAGCCAGGGCTGCGCTGTCCATAAAGGTGAACAACACGATTTCCACTCAGGAGTGGCCACTGTGGAGTACAAGTGACCTGACCACCCTGCCCAGCCCACACCCCTTGGCAAAGTCTTCTAGTCGTTGGTTCAGAAGGGCCTGCTGTGGCAGCTGGCGTGGGGTGGGGGCTGGCCTGAGAATAGACCGTTGGGGGAGGCAAGGTGTCTGTCCCCACCAAGGTTCCAATTTGGTAAAGAGGCAGAATCTGATAAGCACACCAGAAAGCTGCAGCAGTGACATGGGCTGTGAGGGGAATTATACCTGCTGAGAAGAAACCTTACTGGGGTGATGATGAGGGGGGCCACAGGTCACTTGACTTTCCTGTGAAGTCTTAAAGGCATAGCAGAAGAATGGAAGAGAGCAGCCATGCCTGGACCAGCCCTGCGAGGGCCTTGAGGCCGCAGGAGAAATGAAAGGAGCCAAAACACAGCACAGTCTAGAGAAGGATCACACCCGGAGCAAGGACACTTGTCGTTGCATTTAGGGCCCACCTGGTTAATCCAGAATGATCTCATCTGGAAATGCTTAATGTAATTATACCTGCAAAGACCCTTTTTCCAGATTAAGAAATATATTGGGGTTAGGATTTGGGCATATAATTTCAGACGGGACCATCATTAATCCACTACATTGACTTTGCAAAGAAAAGAAACTTTGCCTGGTGGGTATTCAGATGTGCCCATTTCTTGACATATTGTTGCATAGAGAAAAAAAAATTCACTAGACTCTGTGTAAACTAGGAACCTATTTACTTTAAAATATATTTATATGTATGCTCAGGTATAAATAGGTCAAGTAGAGATATTATACTCTTAAGTTTTACTTTCTTCTTACCTTTTTACTGTTAAGATTATTTTTAAATTTTTTTTTTTTTTTGAGAAAGAGTGCCGCAAACCAACATGGTGAAGGGGAGTAAACCACAGTAGAATGGGTGGGGACTGAGAAAAATACAGTATAAGAGAAGAGATGGAAATGATGGGATCGGGAGGACTGACTGAGCTGATGGCTACAGCCAGCACCAAAGCACAGTCAGCTTTATTTTATAGTATCTGTACAGGGTTGTGCAGGGAGAAGTAGCATAGACAACATGGGGAAATAGCATAAACAGAAGACATAGTTTTGGTATTACAGTACAATAGGAAAATATAAATAACTACCAAAGACAAACCATCTTGTTAATGGTTTCTGCTCATCTTCGTTAACATATGTCAAGAAGTAAGAAGGGCAAGATTCCAGGGATCTCAGCATAGTTGATCGAACAAAGAACTATGAGACTTGAAGGTTGCCACTTAACTTTGTTTGCATAAGACAAGGAGAAAGAAGGGAAGGATCTCATGGATTTCTACATAGTTAACTAGACAAAGAAAGAGCTATGTGACTTCTGGCAGAAGGAGCATGAAGAAAGGAAAATGGCTGTTTCCAAAAAGAGGAAAAGCAGTTGGGGCCTGCTCTCTACATCAGAGTCTCATTCTGTCATCTTGGGTAGAGTTCTATGACATCGTAGCTCACAGCAACCTCATACTCACGGGTTCAAGAGATCCACTTGCCTCAGACTCCTGAATAACAGGGACTACAGATGCCCACCATAATGCCCAGCTGATTTTTCTATTTTTATAGAGATTGAGGTTTCACTCTTGCTCAAAATGTTGCAGGAAGATGAAGCCCAATGGAGAGAAAGAGCACCCAAACACCACGTTTATAAGAGGAAAGGCTTTATTCATCGGCGGGAGCTTATGGCATAAATTTCCAAATGGCCACACTCCCCGACTGGCTTGGTCTTTCCCTTTTTATTGACAGTCAGGAAGTTCCACCCCACAAGTACCCTTCTCATTGGCCAATCTGAATCAAGCAGGAGATGCTAGTCCAGCCCGTACAGAACTACAGGATTTCACAGAACTTGGACATTTCCAGATTCCAGGGAGTTAAGCCTACAAATTCCCAAGAGCTGAGTCACCATAGAGAGGACCCTGCAGGTGCATCCTTCAGGTTTCCCTGAGAGGACTTGTTCTCCCAGACCTTGCCCTTCTCAGGTATCCTCTCTCAAAGCTGGTCTCAAACTCCTGAGCTCAAGGGATTCCCCCACCTTGGCCTCCCAGAGTGTTGAGATTACAGGTGTGAGCTACTGAGCCTGAACTTAAATTGCTTTTTATAAATATGGGGGGGGGGACCCACAAAATTCTTTACTGTTTGAACAAAGCCTTTGTAGGAGTATGTAAAAAGACTAATGTGGACTGAGAGTGGTTTCTTTCCTGCTCTTAACTGACAGAATTATTGAAGGAAAGGTTCTTCAACTATGAAAAGAGGTTCAGTTAGAAACTTAAACTTTGGCTCGGTGCCTGTGGCTCAAGTGGC
>NW_003852513.1:1751399-1765884 GCF_000181295.1 Otolemur garnettii
ATCCCACAGCACTCTACCCAGGGCAACAGCTTGAGGCTCTGTCTCAAAAATAAATAAATAAATAATAAAATAAAATAGGGGCTCATATGAATTTATTTCTAAAATTGAGGTGTTTACTCCTGAGATCTGTCTCTGTTGAAATTGCTGATGTGACAACTTATTGTCATTTAGAATCTAAGCATTTAGTCTCTTCCATCTCACCTTCTGCCTTCTGCCTGCACCCTAAAATGGGTGTCTCTTACATGCTTACATGCGCTCTCTCTCTCTTTTTCTTTTTTTTTGGAGCCATGTATCTTATATATTTTTTGTTATTCATAAACATCTATTCTAAATGATGCAGGAAATACTCACTTCTCCCAATTTCATCAATAAATTTTGAGGAAATGAGTTTGAATGTGGAAAGTTACTATTTCTGGGTTGTTAGTGGAGTTCAAAATGCAAGACTATCGATATTTATTTTTATTTATTTATTTATTTATTTTTTGCAGTTTTTGGCTGGGGCCAGGTTTGAACCCACCACCTCTGGTATATGGGGCCAGCGCCCTACTCCCTGAGCCACAAGTACCACCCAGTTATTTTTTTTTAATTACCATCAATAGTCAAGTGATGCCAAGGCTGGTTTATAATATCAAGCCACATACTGTATTTATTATTCTAGAGCAATCTAATAGTGTGTGTAGCTGCATAACATTACTTTTCTTCCATTTCTTAAGTGGACGGAGATGAGCTAATTATCAGGCCTGTAATCAAGGAGTCAAATCAGTGAAGACAAGTGTATTCTAATCAGATCAATTAAATAGTTTTGTTTTTGACTGTCATAGTGGAGAACTAGAGCTGATTGAAGATGAAATTGAACTTGGGTATGTATGAGTGAAGGTCTTGAAATTTATGTGCTAAAAACCACTTTGATGAAACAAAATATCAGGATTAACAAAGTCACCAAAGAGTGAATATCACCTCATGTTGCCAACTCACTCTCCAACAGCTGGTACCTCTAGCAAGCCCTGCCCTTGTCTACCCTTTCTTAAAATGTACCATTATGGGGCGGTGCCTGTTGCTCAGTGGGTAGGGCGCCAGCCACATACTCTGAAGCTGGCGGGTTCGAGCCCAGCCCAGGTCTGCTAAACAACAGTGAAACCTAAAACTAAAAAATAGCCAGGTGTTGTGGCAGGCCCCTATAGTCCTAGCTACATGGGAGGCTGAGGCAAAAGAATCACTTAAGCCCAAGAGTTTGAGGTTGCTGTGAGCTGTGATGCCACAGCACTCTACCGAGGTTGACATAGTGAGACTGTGTCTCAAAAAAAAAAAATTTCCTAATGAGCACAATGTAAGGGTATATGGCACACCTCCTGGGTGAAGGGCACAACTACAACAGGGACCTTACCTAACAAACACAAACATTGTAATCTTATCATTTGTCCCCTTACAATAATATGAAAATAAAAAAGTACCATGACAGTGAAGATGGAGAGTGATGTGAGGATTTGTAGAGAATGGATCATAAACATTTTTCTATTGCTTCTGTACTTTGGTTTATAAAATATCATTTCACACAATCAGTCGGAGAACCTATAATTGCATTCTCTTGCGAATTTTATCTCTTCTTCTGTAGCTATAGGAAATCATGTAAAATGCCGTTTGTGTGATAATAATGTAACCAGGAAGGATCAAACTAACTCTTTAAGAAAAGTCACTTCTCCTATATATTTCCTAAAATGACCATGGGTCTTGAAAATGTTGAAGGTGGATATTTCTTTTTAATTAATTTGTCCAGTGTTGATCTATGTATGTTAAGCACAGTGTTAGGAACTGGGAACATACTATGTATGTTACGCATACAGTTAGGAACTATTTTCACCATAGTGAAAATACATTACATCCCTAATTATATCCTATGATATTTTTGCTTTAATGATGTAACTACCATAATATGCTTACATTAAATTAGCTCACTTTTATTTAAAAAATAAATACCACTGCAAATGTTAGTTTTAAAAGTTTTATATATAGAAAGACCTGGAGGAAGTAGTAAAGGCTAAAGACTAGACATCTGGTTGCATGGGTCTGTGTATTTGCAGAGAGTCCACAAGTTGTACATTTGTATGACAGTGTGTGTATTTTACCTTAAAAATATCTCATAATGGGCTGTTGCTAAGTGGGTAGAGCACCAGCCCCATGTACTGAGGGTGGCAGGTTCAAACCTGGCTCCGGCTCCAGCCTCGGCCAAACTGCAACAAAAAATAGCCTGGTGTTGTGGCGGGCACCTGTAGTCCCAGCTACTCAGGAGGCTGAGGCAAGAGAATTGCCTAAGCCCAAGAGCTGGAGGTTGCCATGAGTTGTGATGCAATAGTACTCTACTGAGGGTGACAAAGTGAAACTCTATCTCTTGAAAAAAAACCAAAACTATATATATGTATATATATATTTCATAATTTGTTTAAAAATTAAGAAGAGGGGTGTCTTAGTCTGTTTTCTGTTAGTTTATAACAGAATGGCTGAAACTGGGTAATTTATAAAGGAAAGATATTTATTTCTTACAGTTCTGAGGGCCAAGAAGTCCAAGGCTGGGGGCCACAGCTGGTGAGGGTCTTGTGGCTGGCGGGACTCTGCAGAGCCCTAAGATGGCCCAGCACATCACATAGCAATGGGACTGGCCTGCTTGCTTCGGTCCCTCTTCCTCTTCTTCTTCTTTTTTTTTTTTTTCTGAGACAGAGTCTCACTTTGTCGCCCTTGGTTGAGTGTAGTGGTGTCATAGCTCACAGCAACCTTAAACTCCTGGCTCAAGCAATTCTCTTGCCTCAGCCTCCTGAGTAGCTGGGACTATAGGCACCCACCATGAAGCCCGGCTAGTTTTCCTATTTTTAGTTGAGATGGGGGTCTCACTCTGGCTCAGGCTGGTCTCAAAGTCCTGAGCTCAGGTAAACCACCTGCCTCAACCTCCCAAAGTGGTAGGAGGGTGGCATAAGCCACTGCACCCGGCCCCTCTTCCTCTTCTTTTAAAGCCACCAGTCCCATTCCCAAGATGACCCATTAACTCTATGGAAGCCTGGAAAACTGGTTTAACTGTTTTTCCCTGTATAATGAGAACCATTTGTTCAGCTTTTCCTATACTCATTAATGGTACTTAATCCGAGGAGCTTTGTAAAGTTGTTAACTTACTTATTAGTTGCTGACATTGAATGTTGTTATGAAGAGATATTCTTAAATAACAGTAAGTAATGATGAGTAAACAAAATAATGAGAAAATTGCTAGGGAATTCAGGGATGGGATTAAATTGGTATGAGTTGATGTAATTCATAGGGTTAAAGGCCCTGCCTCTCAATACTGCCACTTTGGGGATTAAATTTCAACATGAATCTTTGAGGAAGCAAATATGAAAACCTTAGCAAGTAGTCACTCACATCAGTGGCAATAAGCTTATAAAAATTGAATCAACCTTTCTCCTGACCAGCTCCACTGACTGTCTGCTTAGCTGCCAGTGTGGATGTTTGCTCGAGTAGCTGGAAAGGTCTCGGAAGTTTCTTGTGGCTAATGGAGGCCTGGTTACCTGGTAGAACCCTGCAGTGGGTTTCAAGTGCAGTATGTTGACTAAAAAATCATGAGGTCTATAGATTTGGAGAGGAAGCTTGATTTCTTTTTTTTTCTCTTTGTTTCTTTTTTGTAGAGGTGGGGTCTTGCTATGTTGCTCAAACTGGTCTCCAACTCATGGTTTCAAGAGATCCTCCCCTGTCTTAGCCTCCCCAAATGCAAGGATAACAGGTGGGACCCACCATGCCACCCAGGGCAGCCGTTTTGACAGGCGGAGAAGCATAATCTGTGCCAGAGACCAGAAACAGGCACTTTGAAGGATTTGTGTTGAATGTGTTGGCCAAGTATGTGTATTTGACAGGTTATAGAAGGAGCTATGGACATTCACCAAAGTGGTCCTGACGCACATGTCCTGTAAAGACATGCAAGTAACGTACAACCCATGTTCATCTCAGGGTGGACACTTAACATTTAAATGCATTACAATGAAGTCTCATATGTGGAAAGGTAACACAGGGACATAAAGACATTCAAGTGCAGCCACTGTAAACTGGTCAGAACCAGTCCATGGTCAATGGCCTCTTATCAGGAGAAAAGTACTGAAGTTAATCCCTTGTCCAATCAAAGCTATAGTTATGATTTGTGGAACAGGGGTCAGTTAGCATCTGGAGGTAAGCTGTGATTATGTCGGGATAGCTTATCTTAAGGCTAGTGCTTGTTTAGCTACTAGAGTAAAAGAAAAAAAAAAACCTATGTCAGTTAGAACATAGTTGGTTGGTTTGTCTATTTTGTTTTGTCAAAAAGATGGGCAATAGTGAACGCTGGTAAAGATGTGGAGAACAGTATGGAGGTTCTTCAAAAAACTGAAAATAGAACTACCATAAGACCCAGCAATCCCACTGCTGGGTATATGTCCAAAATAAGGGGATTCAGCATATTGAAAAGACATCTGCACTCCCATGTTTATTACAGCAGGATCCACAATAGCCAAGATTTAGAAGCAACCTAAGTGTCAACAGTGAAAGAAAGAATAATGAAATTGTGGCACACATACACAATGGAATATGACATAGCCATAAAAAGAATAAAATTCTGCAATTTGCAACGAACGACATGGTTGGGACTAGAGAACATTATTATGATAAGTGAAATAAACCAAACACAGAAAGACAAATCTTACATATTCTCATTCATATGTGGAATCTAAACATTAAAAATATTTGAACTCATGGAGAGAGTAGAATGATGGTTCCCAGAGAAGAGAAAGGGGACAGGGAGGGAAGAGAGATAATGTGGGGATGGTTACTGGGTGGAAATAATTAGGAGAGATATACTGAACAATATTTAATAGCATAATGAAGTGACTATAATCAACAACTAAAATAAAAGAACAAAATTGGAATGTTCCCAACACAAAGAAATAATAAACGCCTGAAGTGATAGATACCCCAATTACCCTGATTCAATTAATTCAAGTTGTATGGCTTTATCAAAATATCACATATACTCTATACATATATATAACTGTTGCGTATGCACAATAATTGAAAACATTTTTAAAATGAAAGAACATGGTAGAGTCCTGTGGAAAACTGAAGCAGAAAATAATTTTCCTAATAAAAGAACCTAATGAAGAGCGATCCAGATCCTGAAGACAAAGGGGATGATGGCGGAGGGACAATGCTGTCCTGACCTGTGAGTCAGCACCCACAAGGGCTTTCCCAAACTACAGCTCCCTTGTTGTCCCTCCAAAAAGTGCGCCATTCTCTCCCTCCATTCAAGTTTCCTATGCTGCTGGGCCACATGCACCCACCTTCTCTCCCACTGGAGGTTCATTTCTGCCCTGGATCCAAGGAGACAGTTCCTATGGATACCTCCTTTTCTGTCTCATCCTTTTTTGGGAACCATTTATGGAGCACTCTTGATAGGCAGGAGTATTCCTCCACCATCACATTCTAAAAACAGAAATAAGTTCCTGTGAAGTTAATTCAGACTTCAACAAATCAACTATTGGAACCAACATAAAGAAACCAGAGACTTTTAAAATCATTTCTCTTCAAAAGGAATTTTTATCTCATTTGTTAGCATTCTAAAACCTGATGCTACTTAGAAGAATACACTTATGCTTAAAATGATATTTGACAGAACTTTAGCTCTTAGGAGAATGTTTTATGAACAGTTTTATATAAATTTCATAATTAAATGATGTTTTTCTATATAAGTATAAACATTGTTTTATTTAATTATATGTTGCAATTTATCAATAACATACAATTCCAAGTGGATTCTGTAGAGTTGGGTCTCAAGCAGGACTGAGCCCTGGCTGAATGTGGTAAAATCAGTTCTGTCATGGAAATTTTGTTAGCTCTCTCTCCTTGTTTGCATCACTCTCCTGCCCCTTCATTCCTGTTTTCTGGGATTATTGTCCAAATAAATCAACTGCATCAAAGAGTAGGTCTTTGGGTTCAATTTCAGGAGAAACTAAGCAAATACACTAGAAATGTACAACCAGCCATACTGTATATAACTGGACCCCTAGGGCCTAGGCTGATTTTCTCTTGCTTTCTAATACAAAGGTTGTCGTTAATGTGGCCAATGTCATCAATAAATGAATTTAGTCATGTCTTTCTGAACATTAGTGCTTGTTGTCAGAGAGCGAATGCAATGAGGATTCCCTCAGCTTCAGGTGGTGGATGCCTCAAGCTCATCAATTACTTAGAACCCTCTCATGCTGAAGGGAATTCCTGAATTACAGTCACATGAAATCAATGAGGTCTGTTGAGGGGCGCCTTCCTTATTCCATTGTTTCTCTGCTATCACCCAGAAAATTATTGGAATCTTTGGTTCTAGTTCTCTTTTAGTAACGGTGCAGTTTTAACCAGTGGTGGCCCCAGCCCAGTAATTTTAAGTAGTTTTCAGCAGGGAAGTAGCCAAAAGCCACACTGAGTAGCTTTAGTGTCTGAGAGCTTGAAGAAGTTCTGCACTTATGCCAATCCTAACAAGATGGTATCACAGACCATCTTGTTAGACCCAGATACATCCCATTTACACACACCGTGACCACAGAGCACAGTACATGAGAGACAGCGCACAGACATAGTCCTTCACCACCTGTAGCCTTTTGGCCAGTACACGCTTTCTTGAACTGAGAGCTTTAGGACTAGAACAAGGGCCTGTTATTGGCATCTCTGAGCGTGCGCACAGTCCTTACGCTGACAATAGGGTTTGACCTTGCAAAAATGCTCCTCAAATGCCTACTAGTAATTTTGGCTCTCCATTCATATTTAGAAGAGAAAAAGCCGCTTACCGTATTGGAAGCTTGTGCAGGATGTGCTAAGTGCAGGCTTCACAGTACAGTTTACTGTACACCCAGTTTTGTTAGAGCCCCAAGTATTAGCATGTATAGATTTTTTTCTCTTGCTCCAGTTTTTTTGTTTGTTGGTTTGTTGTGGTTCTTTGACTTTTAGGAGAAAGGTATCTTCTATTCTGTGCAGATGTTAAGCCTGGCTGCTACTATTTCTAGGTATAAGCTGTGTGGGGGGCACGGGCTAAGGTTGTCATGACTCAGTAAGTACAGTTTAACTTAACCTCCCTATTTTAACTTTTGCCTTAGTTTACTGAAATGTCCCTGCGTCTAGAGCTTGGTTTCAGTTTTCCCAGTGAGATAGCCACCTTCCCCTTCTGGGATGGGAAAGGTTTAGGTGCCTAGGATCAGTGTTGGGTCTGGCATCTAGAGATCTAGCCACTCCTTATGTGGACTTTCAGCTAATCTCGTTTTTAATCCATGCCTCTGCATTAAGGTGACAGGTGTTTTCGACAGGTGTTCTTGTCTGGCTTTGTGGCTTTTCCGCCTACAAGTGCTTAAATTTCAGCTTTCTTTACCTTGTTAAGTAAGTGTCCATGTGACCACCTGCTTGCTGTCTTCCTAGATGTCTTTTACCCATCCAAAAAGACTTTTTTCCGCCTCCCTTGCATGCACATATGCCAACACAACCACACTCTGGCCAAAAACACACAGACGGAAACGATAGAAGAGACCTCTGTGGGCGGCGCCTGTGGCTGAGTGAGTAGGGCGCCGGCCCCATATACCAAGGGTGGCAGTTTCAAACCCTGCCCCAGCCCCAGCCAAACTGCAACAAAAAAAAGCCAGCAGTTGTGGCGGGCACCTGTAGTCCCAACTACTCGGGAGGCTGAGGCAAGAGAATCGCCTAAGCCTAAGAGCTGGAGGTTGCTGTGAGCTGTGACGCCACAGCTCTCTACCGAGGGTGACAAAGTGTGACTCTGTCTCTAAAAAAAAGAAAAAAAATGTATTGGCCCCTTAAAAGGCCTTTAGCCAACGAGGGGTGTGTGTCTCTGTCCTTCTCTTCTTCCTTTGTCCTACTGCCTGGAATGTGGACATGACAGCTGGAATCTCAGCAGTTATCTTGGACTCATAGAGAAGGCTTGAGGAAGGAAGCCACACAGCACAACAGAGCAGAAGGGTGGCCACTTGGTATCTGATGGCATCAGAGTCGCCCTGGGTTAACACCAGGCATCTTTTATATGAGACAGAAATACAATTCTATCTTATCAAGTTACATGATATTTGGGGTTCTGGAGTAAATGTGTCTAAATCTAATTTTTGGTAATTCATCTTTTTCATTTTACCCCTTCAGCCCAATCTTTCTTTTCTTTTTTTATTACAGACAGAGTTTCACTTTATCGCCCATGGGAGAGTGTGGTAGTGTCATAGCTCACAGCAACCTCCAGCTCTTGGGCTTAGGCAATTCTCTTGCCTCAGCCTCCCGAGTAGATGGGACTATAGGCACCCGCCACAACACCTGGCTATTTTTTTGTTGCAGTTTGGCCAGGGCTGGGTTTAAACCTGCCACCCTTGGTATATGGGGTAGGAGCCCTACTCACCGAGCCACAGACGCTGCCCAAGCCCAATTTTTCTGTGGTGGTAACAGAAGGCATATAAAATAATCATGGTAGTTGCCAAAAATAGTTAGCAATTCAAGCCTATTCCTCAAACCACTTGAATAATAATTTCCCCTTGGCCAGGTGTGGTGGCTCACTCCTGTAATCCTAGCACTCTGGGAGGCCAAGACAGGAGGATCACTTGAGCTCAGGAGTTCAAGACTAGCTTGTGCAAGAGTGAGACCCCCTATCTCTACTAAAAATAGAAAAATTAGCTGGGTGTTGTGGTGGGCACCTATAGTCCTAGCTACATGAGAGGCTGAGGCAGGAGGATCACTTGGACCCAGGAGTTTGAGGTTGCTGTAAGCTAGGTTGATTCCATGGCATTCTAGCCTGGGGCAAAGAAGTGAGATGCCATCTAAAAAATAAAATAAAATAAAATAGAGTTTCCCATCTTCCAGCTCAGAGTTCCCTTTGTTCACTGATACTAATAGGTAGGAACAGAAATATGTCTAGAATTTGGAGAGCTTGAAGCTTCTATAATATTGGGGTATCTACATAGGAAGAAAGAGTATAAAATTACAGTTGCATGCAGTGGCTCAGTCTTATAATCTTAACAGCTCGGGAGGCTAAGGCAGGAGGACCACTTGAGCCCAGATTTTTTTTTTTTTTTTTTTTTTAGTTTTTGGCCAGGGCTGGGTTTGAACCCAGCACCTCCAGTATATGGGGCCAGTGCCCTACTCCTTGAGCCACAGGCTCCATTTGAGCCCAGACTTTTTGAGACCAGCCTGGGCAACATATAGCAAGACCCCTTTTCTAAAAAGAAAATACAAAATTACAAATGCAAAATTAAAATACTATTTCCAGATGGAGTTCCCTTGAAGCAAGGACTGAGATGGGGTTTCTTGTGCAAGTGTTTTATTGAGGGTGTTCTCAGGAAATTGTAGGGTCATGAAGGGTACAGGATAGGGTAGGAGAAGCTTGGCAAAGGTGTGGCTTCAGAAGATGCCTAAGCCTCAGCCTGATTTAATGGCAGAGCTTTGGAATATTAATTACCTTGCTGTTAGGCGAGAGCTTTTAGGTATCCATGGATCGGTTACCAGTGTGGTCTGACCTCCCAGACATCTCCAGGGAAGGGGGCTGCCCTAGGCCTGGGAAATCAGTTGGCTGAAGAAGGGTATAGGCGTGGGTCCTCAGTAGTCAGCACCTGCAGTGGCTCTGAGATGAGCCTACTGGCTTGCTAAAGGGGATCAGGAGACCCATAGCTATTGCTGCATGCACCAAAGTAGAGGAAATAGTAATTTTAAATTTTAAAAAATTGATAATTATTGTAAATATCACAAAATCCAGAAAAAATTTGCCATTTCTCTTATTTTTGACTACATAATCTTTGATTACCTCTTCATGTAACAATGGTTTTATAATATAGTTTTCTGTAGGCAGCAAAGAAATTTAGTTATGCATGCTTGACTGAAATTTCTTTTTATTATTGATAATTTAGAGAAGTTATTTTCAGTTTCATAATTTACTAATAGTAATGCCATGTATATTTTTAGGATTATTTTATATTTGGTAAAGCTTCTATGAAATTTTTTCATATATGAGCTGTAAGATTGAAAGGGGTTACAAGTTTTTTGGAGGGGGCTCACTTTGTTGTCCTTAGTAGAGTACTGTGGCATCATAGCTCACAGAAACCTCAAACTCTTGGGTTCAAGTGACTCTCTTGCCTTAGCCTCCCAAGTAGCTGGGACTACAGGAGCCCACCACAATGCCTGGCTATTTTTAGAGATGGGGAGTCTCACTCTGGCTCAGGCTGGTCTCAAACCTGTGAGCTCAGGCAATTCACCCGCCTTGGCCTCCCAGAGTGCTAGTATTACAGGAGTGAGCCACCATGCCTGGCCTTACAAATTTTCTTAAACCGTGATGAATCTTAAATTCTCTTTGAGTTGGCCACAGTCATTAACCAGTTTGCCCTCACTGTCTTTATGTGTATAATGAGTATTTCGTGATCTTTACTGATAAATGTAAATCTTGCCCAATGAGTGACATGTGATTGAATGCATCAGATAGGCCAGGACACAATACTGAATACAGAACTCCACAGTCAGATTTCACATAGCACTGCTAAATGTGATTCTGACAAATAGTGATTGTGATAAATTCTATTTTTTAAAATTCATATTAAAAGAGGGGTCGAACTATGAAACAGTTATAATTGTTTATATACTTGTTTATAGGGCATTGTTGACAGGATGGAACTTCCACTTTGACTAGGAGGATGAAAACTGACTTCTCTGTCTTTAACAAAGTTTACACATCTGGTGATTGGAAGAATTTCCAATTAATTAACTTTTACCTGCCTTCATTTCAAACCTCATTTCTCCTTCACTACCCACATGCTCATCGTGTTGCCCATTGTATGACAACACTGCAGTATGACCTTCAGCCTTTCACCTTCCCTGTCAGGATACCAGGTAAGTCTCTGAAGTAGGTGGCAGGAATATTGAGGGAAGCCATTTCTACAGGTAGGCAGCTGGCAGTGCTTATCTCTATGCAGAAGCGACTGCAACACACACAATCATGTTCCACTAAACCCAAACCAAATGTATGCCCAGCTCAACTTCCTCTTAATCAGACCTCCACATGCTTATGGTCGCTCCAGTGTCAAGCTGTGAGGTCTTAGCCTCTTTGTCAGGCTATGTTGTTAACGTATCTTGCTGACCAGTCACCACATATATAAAATTGTTGAGGATGGAGGAATCCATTTTCATCTTCCTAATCAAAATGAAAGATCCATCCTACCAAGAATGTAATCAATAATGTAGTATTGAGTATAAAGACGAATCTTCACTACCTGCGTCATGTTCACCTAACTCTTACTACTACAACAGAAAGTTTTATTCAAATATATATATCCTCATGATACATTATTTATAAAATGTCTAAGATACTATACTTCTATATTTGTGTAAGTTCCACATTCTATACACTTCAGGAATTCCTATAAGGCAAATATTAGTTTTTTTGGAATTATCCCAGAGCTTTCTGAGACAATGATCCATTTTTGCTCTCCACTTCTCTTCCTCTTTGAGTGTTTGGGAGCTTTCAAAAGTTTTGTCTTCAATGTCAGAAATCCTTTCTTCTGCTTGCTCCATTCTGCTACTGAGGGATTCTACTGTATTTCTCAGATCTTTGAGGGCTGCAAGTTCTTGCCTCAATGTGTCGAAATCTCTGATAATTTTGTCTTCGAGTTCATTGAATTTTTGAGACAACATTTGAAATGCTCTTTGAATTTCTAATTCCAACTTTACCTCCATTCTGTTAATTTTACTTGCAATCCAAATTCTGAATTCAATTTCTGACATCTCAGCCATTTGTTTATGAATGGGATCTTCTGGTGTGTCCACCTTGCCGTTCCTTGGGGGACTTGATCTACTCTTATTCATGTTGCCAGAGTTTTTCTGTTGATTTCACCCCATGATTATTTTTCATCATTTGGCTAGATGAGCAGATAAGGTGAAATTGGATTGGGGGATCCTAGAGTAGTGATTAACCAGCCCTTTTCCCAAGAGCTGGGAATGGTGACTGCAGCTTTTCCCCTACAGCTTTGCAAAGGACCCATACATACTGAGACACTGGGGACCTGCTTGATGTGATGGGGCTAGGTGGCTCTGTTTTATTTTCAGCTAGTCTCTGTCCAATCCTAGTGAATCAGTAACTCTAGGTTGAAGTCTCAGCTGTGGAGAAATACAAGCAACTAAGACCGCCCCCCCCCCGCCCCGCTGTGGGCAACAACTGGAAAAGGAAAATCAAACCTTCCCACAACACAACCAGGGTACCACCTTGGATGGTCCTTGGGTGATTGGCCCAGGTCAAGAGTTCCAAATCAATTGTTCCAGTCAGCACCCAGTCTCAAGTGAGAGAGTTCAAAAGGTGTCCAGCAACTAGATAGCAGGGGTCTGCTGGCAACTCGAGTATGACCCACTCTGGTGTTCCATGGAGTCAGAAGGGTCCACCCAGCAAATGACTTAGTCTGGGAAGGTTGATGTCTCCTTCCCCACCTTGCACCTCTGTCATGCCCGGTCACTGGTAACCCTGCAGGGCTGTGACCCAGTACCCTCCAATGAGCAGATGCACTAGGGGTTTGCACCTGCTAGAGTCACTGGGGGATCTATGTCCCCTTGGCTAGGCCCTACACTCTGCCACCAACTGGCAGGGGGAGCTGAAGCCTGACTACCTCAGGTGCTTAATGGAGGCTGGGGAGTTTCACTCAGTGCCACTCAGTTCCCACCCCTGATTGATGGTGCTGCCACTTATATTCTTGCAGAATTTGCATTTCTGTCCCAGCTATATTCCCCTATGGCCAGCCACTGTTTGAGTTCACAGAAATTGTGACTCAGCCCTGCCCTGTGCTACTACCATTGTGCCAATTCTCACAGAGCTGGCATCTCTGCTGCACTTTTTGTTGGGGCAGATGCAGTTAGAGCTCACCAACAGCTCTCAGTTTCTGCCCTTCCCTGGGCTGATGCTGCTTTTGTCCCAGCTATGCTCCCCTGGGGGCCAGTTACATCTCAGGATCACAAAAGCAGCAATTCTGATTCAGCCACACCCTGGGAGTATGCTGTTTCTGCATGCGTGGATTCTATTCTCCATCCCTGCGACACCCTACCTGGGCAGGTACCACCTCAGGCATACCCTTTGCCCATGGGGCCTGCATTTCTGTCCCAGATCTGTTCTACCCATGGCCAACACTGGAGCGGAGGCCTGGCTCCTTCTGTTTGCTAAGAGAGGCAGGGAGTGTTTCTCCAAAACATCACCAGGGTATGAGCCCTATTGTTCCTGCTGCTGGCTGCTGTGCTGCACCTAGGGGCACCTTCTCTCCCTCTCTTGCATAGCTCTATTGCTCCACAGTCCCCACTTTACACCCATGCCACTGATTCAGCACAGACTTGTAATAGCCCTGTCCACACCTCTCGAGAAAATGCCCAAGAATCTGGACTTCTTGGGGGACAGGCTTCCAGACCATGGGGTGAGAGTGGAGGGGGGTGCTGGGAGTTCAGAATTGTAGGTAGCATATATATTCAGTTTTATGTCTGGCAGGAGAGTGCCATGGCACACTAGTGGGTCCTCTCTGGGGAAGGAGTTCTGGTTTTTAGAGGGTCTCTCCCATGGGATAAAATAGGAGGAGATCTGAACTCTGCTCAATTGTTTGTAGAAGGTACACTGCGAGCTGTTCTCATGGGGGAGGGGACTCCCGTCTGCTTGGTGATGGGTTTTGTACCTATCTCCAAACCATCAGCTTACTTGCTAAACTTCTGTCCTTTAACTCTCCTTCTGGACAGGAGCCTCTGTGTAAAGCTGGCTCCAGTCAGCCATCTTGCCTCCTCCTTGGGCAAGGACTTTTTGAGTGATACCCAAAAACCCAGGCAACCAAAGCAAAATTGGACAAATGGGATCTCATCAAGCTAAAAAGCTTCTGCACAGCAAAAGAAACAACCAACAAAGAAAACAGATAACCTACAGAATGGGAGAATATATTTGTAAACTATTTTTGGGTTTCAGGCAGCAGTCTGCATCCTTAGTTCTTAGGGTGCTCAAGACAGACACCCCAAAGAAAGGCAAGCATGAAACAAAGTTTATTAAGAGAATGATAGGTTTACAGAGTAAGACCAAGATACAGTTTTACAGAGCAAGATGTGTTCACCATAGACAACGATGTAGTGTTACAGAGCAAGATACATTGGCCATATACAATGAATGGATCTTCACTGTCCTGACAAGAAAGGTCCTTGGTTATGGCCAGTGGCTGAGGTCCTGTTTTATACTGTCTGGGTGGACCCTCCTTGTGATTTAGAGGTCACCTAGGAACCAGAATCTTACTGACCATGTGAACTTCCCACGAACCTCTGAAAACTCATGGCAGGGTTGGTGGAGTACAATATAGTTTTAAACTAATGAAGTGGTAATTAGCCTTAAGGCTGTCCTAAGTCACCTTTAAGACTCTGTTGTACCTCTTGCTAGGCCCATGGGCTAAAGAGACTTCTTTTTTTTTTTTTT
>NW_003852513.1:1783283-1793726 GCF_000181295.1 Otolemur garnettii
AAAAAAAAAAAAAAAAAGAGAATTGCTTGAGCTGGAGGCTGCAGTGAGCCATAAGTGTTCTCTATAGTGAGCCATAAGTGTTCTCTATAGTGTTCTCTCACTATGGAGAACAAAACAGAGGGTCCTCTAAAGACTAAAATTAGAACTACTATATGACCCAGCAATGCCACTGCTGAGTATGTATCAAAGAAAGGAAAATCAATATATGGAAAGACATCTGCACTTCCATGTGTGTTGCAGCACTATTCACAGTAGTCAGAATTTGGAATCAACTTGAGTGTCCATTGATGGATAAATGGATAAAGAAATTGTGGTACTGGGCGGCATCTGTGGCTCAAAGGAGTAGGGCCCCTGCCCCATATGCCAGAGGTGGCGGGTTTAAACCCAGCCCTGGCCAAAAACTGCAAAAAAAAAAAAAAAAAAAGAAAAAATTGTGGTACATAAGCACAATGGAATATTATACAGTCATTAAAAGAATGAAATCCTGCCATTTGCAACAACATGGATGGAATGGGAGAACATTATGTTAAGGGAAATAAACCAAGAACAGAAAGACAAATCTCACATATTCTCACTCATATTTGGGAGCTAAATATTAAAAATAATTGATCTCTGGGAGACAGAGAATAGAATGATAGTTACTAGAGGCTGAGAATGGTAAAAGGGTTAGAGCAAAGTAGGCATGGATAATGGGCACAATAGTTCATTAATCTGAAAAAAAAATTTTTTTTTCAGACAGAGCCTCAAGCTGTCACGCTGGGTAGAGTGCCATGGCATCACAGCTCACAGCAACCTCCAACTCCCAGGCTTAAGCGATTCTCTTGCCTCAGCCTCCCAAGTAGCTGATACTACAGATGGCCACCACAGTGCCCAGCTATTTTTTGGCTGCAGTTGTCATTGTTGTTTGGCAGGCCCAGGCTGGATTCGAACCCGCCAGCTTTGGTATATGTGGTTGGTGCCTTAGTTACTTGAGCCACAGGCACTGAGCCTGAAATTTTAAAAATATAGTTAGATATGATGAACAATATATCTAGTCATTTTGTTTGTTATAGCACAACAAAATGACTATAATCAACAATAAGAGTGTATTTTAAAATAACTAAAAGAGTGGAATTGGAATGTTCCTAAGACAAAAAAATGATAAACCTGAGGTGATAGACACCCCAGTCAGCCTGATTCGATTACTTCACATTGTATGCCTGTATCAAAACATCTCATGTACCCTATGAAGATATGCAACTATTATGTACCTGAAAGAACAAGACTGACGTCATCTTAAGCTTAAGTTTCGGTTTCCTTGAAGTTAAGTTTCAAGTTCTCAGAAGTCAGGAGGCTTCCCCCTACCAATCAGAAAGGTGCATGACCTCACATAAAGGTCACTTCCTTTTCCCTTCCCCTCACCCATAAAAGCCTCCTCTCCCTTAGAACAGGGGCCTTCAGCCCTATCTCGCTGTGCCAGTATACTGGAGGCCCAGGCTCGAGAGCTTGAATAAAACTCTCCTGCTTTTGCATCAGACCTTGGCTCCTTGGTGGTTCTTGGGGACATCGTGATCTGGGCACAACATATCCATAATAATTACATTTTTAAAGGGCCCAGTCATAAACAGATTGTATTCGTTGCATCCATGCAGGCATATGTGCACACAGACATGTGGAGAGAGGAAGAGCAGTGGGCCGGCACTGGGAAGGGGGAGCATGGACACACACACACCCAGGTGTTAGTGATTGTTACTTCAGAGCAGTAGTTGTGTGAATGCAGTCGTAACTCAAATATGAATTTTATTATGTTTGTATTTTATGGGCTTTTTCAATTTTTATGGTGAGAGTATTTAAAAGAATAATACTTATAATACTAATAATAATGGCTAATACTTTGGAGCAAGTACATGAACATGTCAGGCACTGCTATTTGCAATGTTTACATACATGACTTTATTTAATTTTCCCAACAACCTACTGGTGAATTTGCTGTATGGATACCATTATCTCCATTTTGCAGATTAGGAATTTTTTTTTTTTTTGAGATAGAGTCTCACTTTATTGCCCTTGGTAAGAGTGCTATGGCATCACACAGCTCACAGCAACCTCCAGCTCTTGGGCTTAGGCGATTCTCTTGCCTCAGCCTCCCAAGTAGCTGGGACTACGGCCGCCCACCACAACGCCTGGCTATTTTTTGTTGTTGTTGCAATTTGGCCGGGGCTGGGTTTGAACCCGCTCCCTTTGGTATATGGGGCCAGCACCCCACTCGTTGAGCCACAGGCACTGCCCAGGAAATTTTTATAATGTTTTACACAGACAAATCAGAACTAAAGAAAATGGCATTTAAAAAGAAAATAAAAGAGCAAAAGGGAGGAGGGAGATGGGAAGAAATAACCAGAATCGACTGCACCTGTCACTTCTTCTCCCCATCCAGGATCAGCTAAATCAAAGTGAAAAAAGAACCTGAATCTTGGGAGGAGACACAGCTAGTGCCATGGCCTGGATGAGCTCCCTGGGCCTTTTGGCTACATTAACACAGGATACACAGTTTAGAGGCCTGTTTTTAAAGTGCAGACTTGCATAAAATTTGTTATCATAACCGCTAATATTTCAATGTCCTCAGCTATTACTTCAACCAAGCTAGAAACTATCCTTATAGTTGATTAGGGTCCCCCACGACCTTTTAACCTGGAAATCACGATGCTGTGGGAGAAATATGGACAGCATTTTGCTGGCTTTGAGACTCTTGCTGGCACTCCTTTCCAGCCATTAAATGTTCTAGCATTGTGCCAGTTTCAATTTATCCAACTGTTTGAGGCTTATTTTGTGTTATATTTACAAAAAGTAAATATTTTAAAAATGTTAACTAGTAAGAAGGACTTAATTTGGCTTTCCTATCTTCTGATCAGCAGAAGTTTCTACCAGTATCTCTTACTTCCTTCTCAGTCCCTCATCTTGTAGCAAAGGCAGAGGGGAAAGGTGCTTTATGCGGAAGACTTTGGAGACACAGTAATTGTATTAATGTTTGTCTAGTGCATTTTCTTTTTTTTAATTTATTTTTATTTTATTATTATTATTATTATTATTATTTGCTGTTTTTGGCCGGGGCTGGGTTTGAACCCGCCACCTCCGGCATATGGGCTCAGCGCCCTACCCTTTTGAGCCACTGGTGCTGCCCTCTAGTGCATTTTCTTGGAAATTCCTAGTTTGCTCCCTGCATCCTCTTCTATCTTCTAGTTTCTAGGTGTGTACTTTTTGATTTTAGACTACATCTGGCCTAAAAATTTGGAGATATAGTTTTTAATCAGAGAATTTTTTTTTTTTTTTTTTTTTGGCCAGGGCTGGGTTTGAACCCACCACCTCTGACATATGGGGCTGGCGCCCTACCCCTTTGAGCCACAGGCGTCACCTGGAGATATAGTTTATTATGATAAAGTACATGCTGCTCAAGAGATAAATGAATACCAGACCTTCGAAGCACTTCACTTCACATTTTTGCTCATCCCCTTAGTTATTGTTTTCTAGGGCTGCTTTCCCAGCTTAAATTTTCCCCTTCCAAGTCACTCGATCCTTCAATGATTTACTTCTCCTGTCAGTATAACCATTATGCACAGTGAATACATATGCATGCACCTTCTTTAGCGCCCTAGCTGGTATCCTGTAGGGTAGCACCCCCCCACACCCAGTGTCTAACACACACCCAGCCACTTACTCCCATGCACTCAGCTGTTAACACTAATACCTGTTATCTTTCCTCCTTTTCTCCATGCGTCCCTCTCCCCTAAACACAGCATTCAGTAAAACTCTATCACCAGGCTAGAATGCTATGGTGTCATTATAGCTCATAGCAACCTCACACTCATGGGCTCAAGGGAGCATCCTACCTCAGCCTCCCTAGTACCTGGGACTACAGGTGTGAGCCACCAAGCCTGGCTAATTATTCTATTGTTTTTAAGATCAGAGTCAGGCCATCTCCAACTCCTAGGCTCAAGCAATCCTCCCACCAAGGCCCACCTTGGCCTCCCAGAGTGCTAGGATTACAGTGAGCCACCACACCTAGCCTTCAGAATTTAATAAATAAATGAATTCAAGGGTGCCAAATACCATAAATAAGAACTATAAGGTGTCAACAGCAGAAATCTAATACATACATACGCTCCAGTACTGGCACGCACACACACACACACACACACACACACACACACGTATACCAGAAGCAGCAGAGATTGAAATAAATCTATCTTTCCTTCACCTCGAGTGACAGCTTTGTTAATGAATAACAAGCAATATAAATAGCAGCTTGTACAAAAACTCTTTTATTATTATTTTTTTTTTAATAGCTGAAAGTCTCATGATGTTTCCCAGGATGGCCTCAAACTTCTGGGCTCAAGTGGTCCTTCCCAGCCTTCTAAATAGTTGGACTACAGGCACATACTGTCATGACCAGCTTACAATCTGTATATGTATTCCTTTTCTGCTGATGTTTATTGCTGTCTGATGAGAGCAAACACGGGTTTGCTGATGTCAGACGGCAGAGTTGCTGCAGTAAAGTTTATCCAAAATGAGTTGTCCTTGTGGGCTCTAGTATGAATAGATGAGTTGTAGATGCACTTACAAATATGGATGTCTGTTACACAGCAGTAGAGCATGGTGACTGAGAGTAACTGCTGCAGCCAGACCCGCTTCTGTACCCACCTGCTATGTGTGTGTGTGTGTGTGTGCATGTGTGGTCTTCCACATGCATCTGTAAAGGGAAGATAAGTAACATTATTAATGTTACATTAACAACCTCCTACTTTGCTGTGAGGCTTAAATGAGTTGATATTTAAGTACTTGGAACAGCTCTGGGCACAAAGTGCTCTGTGAATCTCACCCCTTGTTTTTGCTCCATTAGGCTCTTTTTTCCCCAGCCACCGAGCATGGTAATATTGAATCTCATGGTTACAGAAGGGAATTTTTGCCAGAATACCAGAGTAGGGTTTATTAAGTACAGCCAGTTTAATTTAAGAACATATTTGTTGCCTTTACAGTGGAGTTTCAATTAGGGTGTTGAGAAGGTAGTGTTTCCAAATGACAATGTGACATTCTCCTGCTGTTTTCAGCATGTATAGTAGAACCGTGGTTGCCAGTCTAATAACATGTTGTCTTCCTTTAGACTTATTTTCAAAAATTACATTTGGCTTATTATATGAGCATATTGTCCCCCTTAACCTAGTTGTTACAAATAAAGGAAAGAGATAGTAGTGTATGAAAACCTGATGAAAGCTTTTGGCTCGTATGTGGGAAACCTGAGATTATAAACCTTTGCAGTGGAAACAGGCGTATCACCAACCAGTTTTTCAAACACATGCTTCACTCAGGAGATAAACAAGAGCATGAAACCTGGAAGTTCTTCTACGGGGTAATTTAAAACCCAGTTATAATGTGAACACCAGCTGGACAGATCATGTTACTTGAGTTTAGTGTCAATTAAAATTGTAAATGAAACTAGTCAAGTGTTCCCTTTCAAAGCCCTTACTATTCAAAACAACTGCTGAAATTAACAAAATAGTCTGAAAATTTATTACCATATATCTTTTGTTTAACACTTTCGTCTTATTTTTAAACTCCTTTCAATTTTTTTTTTTTTTTTTTTTGAGACAGAGTCTCAAGCTGTCACCCTGGGTAGAGTGCCGTGGCATCACAGCTCACAGCAACCTCCAACTCCTGGGCTTAAGCGATTCTCAGCCTCCCAAGTAGCTGGGACTACAGGTACCCGCCATGACTCCCGGTTATTTTTTTTTATTATTATTTTTTGGTTGTAGTTGTTATTGTTGTTTGGCAGGCCCCGCCTGGTCTCGAACCCGCCCGCCTCGGTGTATGTTCAAATTCTTAGCTCGACTCCATTCAGATAGACTATGATATAGTAGCTCACACATACTGAGAGATTCCTCTGTAACTCAGGTGCTGTTCTGGACATCAGTAAATTCCAATGAGAAAACTGCCGAGCTTTTGGATAATACAAGGACAGGGAGAAAGGGGCGGGGAGGGACCGAAAATGGGTGCACATACCAGAGCTCTTTGTACAGTATTTCAGACGTCCTCGTTCAGGACCTGAAAACCTAGTACAATTTTTAACCCATATCACTAGAAAAGAGAGCGGCGTTTTTCAGTTCTGTGTTTCACTTGGCCTGTCTCTGACGGTTGTTAACCAATAAAGCCTTTCTCATTCTGCTGCTGTGGGAAATAAGCAACAGTAAAAAAGTGATAGTGATTTTAGAACATAATTCTTTAATTTTTAATTTTTCTTTTTTTATTCGCAGCGGAGCCAAGCGGACAGCAGACAGACCCGTTGCCCGGCACCGCCTTCTTTGCGGCGCCCCACCCTGGGGCGGAGCACCTGCCCGGCCCCGGGCGTGTTCCTGGAGCAGGTTTCCGGAGGCCTTGTACGCAGGCGCGGGGAGCTGCTGGCAGAGAGCCAGCTGCGACGGAGCTAGCAGTCTCCCACTCTGGATAGCATGGGGCCGGGGGAAGAGCGGCCGGTGCAGGCGGGCGGGTACCAAGGGGTCTCCCAGCTGGAGCTGCTGAAGCTGCGCGCCGCGGAGCGCATCGACGAGGCGGCCGAGCGGCTGGGGGCTCTGAGCCGCGCCATCTGGAGCGAACCCGAGCTGGCCTACGAGGAGCACCATGCCCACCGCATGCTGACACGCTTCTTCAAGCAGGAGCTGCCAGCCGCGTCCTGGACGGTGCAACCGCACTACCGGCTGCCCACGGCCTTCCGCGCCGAGTGGGAGCCGCTGAGGGGACGGGCGCCGAGCGCCGCGCCGGGCCAGCTGCACCTGGCCTTCCTCTGCGAGTATGACGCGCTGCCGGGCATCGGCCACGCCTGCGGCCATAACCTCATCGCTGAGGTCGGGGCGGCGGCTGCGCTGGGTGTGAAGGGGGCCCTGGAGGGTCTCCCTGGGCCGCCTCCGCCCGTGAAGGTGAGGCGGGGCCCTGGCGCGGAACTCCATCCGACTACCCAGGCGGGGAGCGACTGGGGAAGGTGGGATCCGGGTGCATCCCGTTAGCCCCTGCTGCGTTTGGCCCCGGGGTAGGTGTTGGGCCGGGACTCTGCCCTATGAGCCTGGCCCAAAGGCAGAACAGAATCCCCCATAAAAATAGGTTATGTGTTGCCAACCTAGCTACGCAGTCATTTGTTTCCTCGCCTGTGATTATAAAGCGCTCAGTATATTCTCCCTTTAGAAAGAATTTAGAACCAAGCCTGGCTGTCCTTACCGGCTACATTTGTTAACAGGCAACTGCAACTTGCTGACCAGGTTGTGCCATCTCTAGAGGAACTAATTTTTGTAGGTGAGAGAGGCTCCGGGAGAAGGTTGAGGTCTAGAACAAGTCTTCTCAAGGAGACCATAAGGATACACCTGCAGGGTCCTCTCCATGGTGACTCAGCTCTTGGGAATTTGTAAACTTCCTGGAACTTGGAAATTTCCAAGTTCTGTGAAATCCTGTAGTTCTGTAGGAGCTGGAATAGTTATCTCCCACCTGATTCAAACTGGCCAATGAAAAGAGTACCTGTGGGGTGGAACTTTTTGACTGTGAATAAGAAGGGAAAGACCAAGCCAGTCTGGAGCGTGGCCGTTGGGAATTCTATGCAGTAGGCTTCTGGCTGGTGAATAAAGCCCTTTTATAGAGGTGGTGTTTGGGTGCTCTTTCTCTGTTGGGCCTCATCTTCCTGCAATATTTTTGGTTCCCTAACTGGGAAGCGAGATCACCCTTGGAAAGAACATGCAGGTGATAGTTGCCCACAATCCTCTGGACACCCACGTGGGGGCCCCTGATAGGCCTGGGGATGTGAACCCCTGAGCTTGCCAGGGAGGCAGTTAGGCCTCCCTGTGTAGGTGCCTGGACTGGGTGGAAAGGACCCCGAGGTGAGAAAGGACCCGGATGGAGGGTCTTCAAGGAGTCAAACACCGGGAGGAACTGGCTTGCAGGAACAGGTACCTATCCAGGGAGACATCTAAGGCAAGGTAAGATCAATCTGGGGCTCCCACTGCAGTTTTAGTGGAAGAAGGAGCCTGATCAACTCCTTGAGCATTAGATTGCTGGCAAGTCTGTTGAGAGGTGTGACTCTGAGGGTAGAGTTGGACCCCCCCTTCACAGGGCCTAGGGGAGTGTTGGTTTGCTTCCTATGGCTAAGTGGCAGTGCAAGTGGGAAATCAAGGCTGCCCAGGTTAAGAAATGGGTTGGAGTTGTGTGCATGTGAGTGTTTGGAGAGTGACTGAGATGGGTGACAATAGGTGGGGTTTCATGCCCCCTCTCTATTCATGGGGTGAAGCGAATGTGTGAGTGTGCCCTTCTTCCCTGCTCCACCTTTGCCCCCTGGCTATTCTGAGAGAAACAAAGTTCCAGGTTTTTCCCGATTTCTGTCTTTGGCGGTGGTCGTGTGGGTCTTGTGGGAAAATGAAAAGACATTAGAAAGGATGTTGTAGTTTTGTTACTGGAATTTCTTCAGTGAGGCTTTGGTCTCAGGAATTTGAGAAATAAGCCCGTGATAAAATGGGATTTTGTTGGACTGAGGGGCATGCAGAGGGAGTGGAGAGTGCCAGAGCTATTGGCAGGGGGGCTATGCCTTGGAAAGTGTTGCGGTTTCGGCAGTCCGGTGAGCTCTGGATGGCCCTTGAAAATCTGGGGGAGAGAGTGTAAATCTCCTGCTGGATGGGGCAGGTCTCCAAAGTGAACAGCCTCTGGAAGAGGGGAGGAGGCCCAGGTTGGAGGTTTCCTGCTTGAGTCTTTTGTCTAGGGGTAAATAATTGGCCCTGAGAGATAGTTCGGCCAGGACTTGGTAGTTGGAAAAATACCTTTACAAACTGAATGGGTGTTCTAGCAAATGAATGAATGCAGCCTCTCACCTTGGACAAGGTTATTAGGTCTTTGCTGCAGTTTTTGCCTGGGGAGAGGATTAGGGTGTGTACTCCTTAATCAGGGTGGAGCCATCCAAAAGGTTTCTGTTTGTTTTGTTCTTGACCTTGCTGGGGCTTAGAGGGTTTGTACCTGGAGACGGGAGTCTGATGTCTGAGCTCATTTGAGCCTGAAAAATGGGGGTTACCTGTCCAGCCCTGAGTGGGAAAATCCTGTATCAATGTTATATCTGATAAAATGTCTCTCATTTGTAAAATGGAATAATTTGGTTGTTTAAACTGTTGGGGAAACTGAGTCTGTGTGAAAGGATAAGATTCTTGCTTTTTAAACCTTCTAATTATCAGTTTGGCCGAGTGAATAGGTGACTTCATAGTGACCTGAGATACTGTTTTGTGGAAAGTGGGAGTTTTTGAGAGTAAGAGAAATTAGACAGAAAGGAGAATGGCATTGTGTAAAGAAAGAATCTTGTGTGATAAATTTTGTCCTGAAACAGAATGATTGTGTAAGAAAGTGAAAGGCAGGGCAAAAGTTAAAGGAGGTTTAGAATGTTTGTAGATTGTCTGTGCAGGTTAAATGAAGCTCATAAAAGAGGATTTGTGAAAGAATTTACATGTGATCCAGTTGACTGTGTATTTCCTTTAAAATCTTTCGGCTTATAATCTTATTTGTACCAATGTTTTAGGCCTTTGATATTTGACAAACCTTCCAAAATCAAAACTCTAAATTTGGGGCTTGGCGCCCATAGTGCAGCAGTTGCAGTGCTGGCCACATGCACTGAGACTGGCAGGTTCAAATTTGGCCCGGGCCAACAACAAAAACAACAACCAAAAAAACCCAAAAAGACACAACTCTAAATTTGGTCTTCTTAAAACATTAAGACCACTGAAAGTCATAGGAAAACAAATTAAACTTATTTGATTTATTAAAAATGTATAGGAAACATTGTCAAATATGAAATGGTGATTAATTTTGTATGGTTTTATATATATATATATATATATGTTCCAATATTATAAAGCATTGGTCTGTCCTCACCTATAAAGCATTGGTCTGTCCTAATATATATTGTTGGCAATAATTTTAGTTCATTTAAAAAAAGAAAGTGTTTTTATGTAACTGACTGAGTCCAAAGTTTATCCTAAAAACAAAAAGAAATACTAAGAGAGGCTGACGAATTCTCTCGAATTCAAATTCATGATGTCTTTGGAAATTGACTACCTTAGGACTAAAAGCAGATTTTTGGAACTTTCATTGGAAAGTTAACATGTCTATGAGTATTGCTAACCTAACTTCAAACAGAGCAGAAATCAGTTACGTGAAACTGGGCTAGTTTGTTATGGCTTTCTGTTTGAAATATTGTTGATTCTTTCGGTGTTCTGTTTTCCAGAACTTAAGAAAACCATTTTCTGTCTTTTGAGCTATTTGTAGCTTTTCAAACAATGTATGTACTTAGGAGCAGAATTTAAAACATGTATTTTTTCTCTCTCCTTGATTTCTCCAGAATGTACAAGCCATTTGTAAGTATTTTTAATTTCTGACAATACAGTTATTTGCATAAGTTCAATA
>NW_003852513.1:1794155-1806027 GCF_000181295.1 Otolemur garnettii
AAAAAAAAAAAAAAAAAAAAGCCCTTAGGAAAACTGGCCAGATACCCACCTGTAACATTTCCTGATCTGTGGTAAGTAACAATGGTCACTTGCTAACGGGTCCAGGAATCGAAATGTGCTTGGGGGCCTCGAAAAGAGGAATTTACCCACTGCATAGAGGTATCTTATGGCACAAATGAAACCTGGGCTCATGAAAGGCTTTCAAGAAAGTCCAGCCTGAGATTCCTTATAAAAGGTTCCAGCAAAGCCAATTTTAAAGGAAAGAAGTGCCTAGATGGTTAACAATTAATTATTCTTACTGCGCTTTATGCAAATAATCAGTATACTGAAGGTACAGTTTATTTTGGCAACTGAGTTGGTTCTGCTATAATTTGTCTTTAGTAAAGAGAGAAATTGGAGAGAGAAAAATGATTCAAAGAGAAAAGAGGCTATGACAAGGCTATTAAATCCCAGCCTTGTCTGTACTGTCAGCTCAGAAAATGAAACATAACTGTTTTACTAAGTTAATCTGTTAAATGGGACTTAAGAGACTGGCCAAAGAGTATAGAATTATATATAGTAGTTATATTTACTCTAAAGCCTTAAGACTCAACAAAGGTCGCCAATTGGCTACACTGGAAAAATTTGTGCAGTGTTAAATGTTATCTACTGTGTCTATATAGATACTTCAGGAAAAATTAAAACCTAAAATGAGAATTTCCCAGTAAATGGTGTAACTGTAACACTGCATCCTACTGTGCCTAATCTGTATACTCTGCTGAGTCTGCTGCCAGCAGAAGCCAAGTGGCTTACTTGCCTGGACTAAAGAGATGAGTTTCTCAGTATAAGGCTGGCTCTGGGTAGCCAGAGGCTGTTTGTTTTTCCAGTGGGAAAGACCAGACACGGAAACTGTGATCCAGTACACATGGTCCAGGTTGCCATAGGGTTCAAAACACCCACAATTTTTGAAGAAGCACTGGCTCATGATCTCCAGCTGAGGAATTAGAATATGTGCTGTTCCAGTATGTCAGTGACCTCCTTTCAGGGCAACCAACCCAGGAGGCCTGCACCCAAGGCATGGACTGTCTTTTATGACATCTAGAGGTATGTGGCTATAAATTGTTCAAACGAAAGGCCTAGATTTGCCAACAGCAAGTATGTTATCTAGGATTTACTGTCCAGCAGGGGTAGAGGTATCTAGGCATGAAATGGAGGCAAGTCATTAAATTGCCTCCTTACCCCCATGAGCCAAAAGCAGGTTTGGGAATTCTTAGGTGCAGTCAACTTTTGTTGTCTTTGGATCCCCCACTTAGCTGTCTTGGCTAAGCCCTTGTATGAGGCAACTAAAGGAGGAAAACAGTAACATGCCTTCTCCCAGCTAAGGATGAGACTGATAAATGCACCTGCACCGGGGCTACCAGACTTGGCCAAGCCCTTCCCTCTGTATATCTCAGAGAGAGGAAAGATGTCTGTAGGTGTGTTAACCCAGCTGGTTGGGTCCTGGCCAAGACCTGTAGCTTACCTCTCTAAGCAGTTGGATGGAGTGGTAAAAAGATGGCCACTCTGCTTAGGGGCTTTAGCCGCTGCGGCTCTCCTTGTGCAAGAAGCTGATAAGCTGACTCTAGGGCAGAATCTCAGAGTGAAAGTACCCCACTCTGTGGTCACTTTAATGGACACTAAAGGACACTTTTGGCTCTCTAATGTAAGAACACCCTGAACCGAGCCACGCTTCTTCCAGTCAGTGGAAGAGAGACTGAGCATGACTATATAGAAGTTATAGATAATGTGTATTCTAGCAGACCTGACTTGCATGACCAGCCTTGGACATTTGCAAACTGGGACTTGTATGTAGACTGAAGCAGTTGCATGACAGTGCAAGGTGAGCGGCAAGCTGGGTATGCAGTGGTTACCTTAACAGAGACTGTAGAGGCTAAGTCCCTACCCCAAGGAACGTTGACTCAGAAGGCTGAGTTAATTGCCTTGACTTGAGCCTTAGAACTAAGTCAAGGGAAAAATGTGAATGCTTTTCTGACTCTCCAAGTACATGGGGCATTGTACAAGGAGAAGGGACTATTAAATTCTGGGGGAAAGGACATTAAGTAACAGCAGAAGATACTTCAGTTGCTAGAAACCCTGGAAGGTGGCAGTGATGCACTGTCATGAACATCAAGGAGATGTTTCCACCTTCACTAAAGGGAACACTAGGATCGGTATGGAGGCAAAAAGGACTGCATCCAAACTGAGTGGCTCCCCTCATCCTGTGGGTTCTGGAGCTCTCACCTATCTACTCCCAGGAAGGGAAGAAACAGTTGGCAGAGGAGAGGAGCCAGGAAATGGAAGGAGAATGGATAAAGATGGCAGATGGACAAGTAGCAGTCCCCCAGGTTCTAGGAGCCACCATGGTGACAGGAGTATTTGATGAAGTTGGTGGGCCAGTACCTCTACATCTCCCACCTGGCAGCCCTGGCCAAAACTGTCAGTCAATGGTGTGTCACCTGCAGCCAGTTTAGCGCTTGCCAAGGACTGACGGTACCCCCAGGAATCCAGTCGTATGGAGCAGCGCCCTTCGAGGACTTCCAGGTAGACTTTACTAAAATGCCCAGGTTTAGAGGGAACAAGTACTTGCTGGTGATTGTCTTTCAGACTTGGAATAGGTAAAAGCCTTTCCCTCCAGGATAAAAAAGACTCCTGAAGTAGCAAAAGTATTGCCCAGGGAAATCTTCCCATGGTTTAGGTTGCCACTCTGGGAAAGACTGAACTGAATAGACAAAAACCCTAGAAAAAGTAGCAAAGAAAATCTCCACTGGGTAATTATGTTCTGTTTAGTCTTTTGTGTCTGTACACCCTTTCTCTCTGAAGAATCAAGGGGACCAAGTCTAGGTCCAGAATCAGAATCTGGTCCCCCTGAAACCAAGGTAGAAAGGACTTTACACCATCATCCTGACCACATGCAAGCAGCAAAGGTAAAAGGAATACTCATCTGGAGTCATCACAGCTGGCTGAATAGGGCTTCACTGGCCCTTGGAAAGTAAAGGTAACTTTGAAGATAGTCAGCATGCTCTGCTCCAGCCACACACGGGGAGCTGGCTGGTCAGCGCACGGCTGAAGCCTGAGGAAACTCCTCGAGGGACTTGTCTGTCTTAATTGGACTTTGGACTTTGGGAAAAGACAGGGGGTGGGGGGGGGGTGTCACAGGGAAAAGTAAAATCTTGCATGTATATTAGCCCACCACCACGGTACTATTAAGACCTGAGTAGAGAACCCAAGAAGAGTCACAGTCCCTGAAACCTCAGTGCTAAAAAGTAATTAATATTGGCACCTGCAGAAACAAACTGATATTGAGACCCCAAATTAAAATATATTGGAGTGTCAAAAGGAGGGAATGAAGAGAGGATACCCAAGAAAGGTGAGGTCTAGGAGAACAGGTCTTCTCAAGAAGACCACAAGGAAACACCTACTAGTCCTCTCCATGGTGACTCAGCTCTTAGGAATTTATAAACTTAACTTCCTGTAACTTGGAAATTTCCGAGTTCTGTGAAATCCTGTAATTCTATAGGGTCTGGAATAGCATCTCCCGCTTGATTCAAACTGGCCAATGAGAGGAGTACCTGTGGAATGGAACTTTTTGACTATGAATAAAAAGAGAAAGACCAAGCCAGTCTTGGAGCGAGGCCATTTGGAATTCTTCTATGCTGTAAGCTCCTGGCTGGTGAATAAAGCCCTTCTTCCTCTTAGAAAGGTGGTGTTTGGGAGCTCTTTCTCTCCATTGGGCCTCATCTTCCTGCAACAGTAGGGAACTCCACAGCCCCTCTTTATTAGACTCCAAAACAAATATTTTGTTTGTGGCGTTCATAGGAGCTGTTGTGATTCACATAATGGGGATTTGGATGGGAAGTGCTCAGTCTTGGAGCCACCAGACCAGTGGTGGGGATGCAAACGATTATTTACTGCACAGATGAGCTTATCCTTCAGTCTTCATTTTTATACCATGGTTTGAGAAATAACCAGTTCTTTAAACTGGGAAATGTGTTTTATGCTTGTTGTAGGGCAAGTTTGATTTTGCATGACCATTTTCCAGATGGTGTGTTCTACATTCTGTAAGCTACGATTCAGTCATCATTCGAGTTAAGGGAGAACCAGATGTTCTAGTATTCTTTAGCCCATTATTTCCATTGTCAGTAACTTTTCTCTTATCCTAACAGTTCCATCTCTTGTGGCTTTTTCTCTTTGGCTGTCTTCTCTTTTCTGCTTCTGGGGGCTTTTATTGTGCTTGGTTAGGTTTCTGTTTTGGGGAGGGAGGCATCGGTTGCCATGTCATGGAACACTGGAGAGATGCAGAGGTTAATTCATGAAAGGTCATTAAGAGCTATCAGCAAGATATTTGATGACCTAAGGGTTAAGGGTAAAGGGCAGCTTAATTTAGGAGTTTGAGTACTTTATAACTTCTAAAGAAAGCTAGACTTTGGGAAAAGTAAAGATTTACAGTTTCGAATGGCTGTTCTCAGTTTTAGCAAGATTAAGTTATATCTTATCTAAAAATGGAATTTAGATAATAACGCCTTTTCAAGCCAAGACATTTTTCCTGCTTGTTTCACTGTGTTCTTATACATGATCTTGAGAGTATATTAGCTATTTATAGGGGGTTTTTTTGGCTTTTTATTATTTGAAAAAGTTAAGCTTAAATATCAAAGTAAAATGTTTATTCTGTAAAGTTCTTTTTTGTTTAATTAGGTATTTGGTGACCAATTAATCTGTCTGGTTGAACTGGTAGAATCAAATCAGTAAGTTTGTGAATAGTTGGCTGTTTCTAACCAGGGTATTAAGATTGGTTGAATGTTCATAAAGGATTAATGAGACAAGACCTTTTACGTAGGTAGCTTAAGGAATCAGAGTTCAGGCCTAAAGGGCAGGGCATCTAATCTCAGCTCTGCCTGAACACTTGCTCTGTGACCTGAGGCAAAAAAGACTTCACTCTATTCCTCAAAATCACCCCCCCCCCATGGTGATGTGGCTTGCTCTTGCTTACCTGCCTGATAGGGTTATTGTGAGGATAACCAGTAAGTCATTAGAAAGTTCCTTCCCAGGCAGATGCTTAGGAGTTACTGTGTACATAAATTAAAAGACTTAGTCAAGAAGCTTTAAGAAATAAAATCTTAACAACTTTTGAGGAGCTAAATATGTAGTATTTAACTTTTTGTATTTGCCATTAGTTATGTAAAATTGACTTATAAAATTGGAAAGATACCTGTATTGTCTGAGTAAATACTTTGCACCAAACTGGTATAGCAGTGTAAGTTAAATTTTGTGATTAATTCAGTACCATGTATTTATGTCCACTGCATATCAGAGATCTGTTCGTAGCTTAAGCAAGGACTTTAACATAGCTTCTGAATACATATGCAAAGGAACTTGTCTGATATTTTCCTTCTAGGATTTTGTTGTTTTGCTCTGACATGGATATTTCCATCTAGATAATCGTCCTGGGAACCCCTGCAGAAGAAGATGGTGGTGGCAAAATTGATCTAATTGAAGCAGGGGCTTTTAAAAATCTTGACATTGTTTTTATGGCCCATCCATCCCAAGAGAATGCTGCTTATCTACCAGATATAGCGGAACATGAGTAAGTGATCAGTTGAAGATAAACTTCTTAGAAGGAAGCAGATTATAGAATACTTTTTATGTCTAAACCAGAGACTTGACACCCCACATTTATGCATTTAAAAAGCAAATTGAAAGATAATGGTAGGATGTCTTTTTTTTTTTTCTTTTTTTTTTTTTTTTGAGACATGGTCTCAAGCTGTCACCCTGGGTAGAGTGCTGTGCCATCACAGCTCACAACAACCTCAAACTCTTGGACTTAAGTGATTCTCTTGCCTCAGCCTCCCAAGTAGCTGGGACTACAGGTACCCATCACAACACCCAGCTATTTTTTGGTTGTAGTTGTCATTGCTGTTTGGCAGTCTCAGGCTGGATTCGAACCTGCCAGCTCTGGTATAAGCGGCTGGCACCCTAGCTGCTAAGCTACAGGCACCGAACCAATGGTAGGATGTCTTGATTTCCATTGGATGACATTTGACAAACCTCTTCTAATTGAGATTTATTGTAGTGTTTATAATTGGAGTATTAAAATACATGGGGTCCCAACAGTTGCCATACATAATAGGGAAAATAGGAAATTATAGCTAAATGTACCTTTATTTACAAAATATTCAGAACAAAATTTTACAAAACACAGTAGAACCTCTAAGTTGATCATCCTTGGGACTATAACATGTCAACATACAGAGGTGGTCAACAGAAGGAACTGGCCTACTGTACTAATCCAGACTTGAATGGTCTGTGAAGATTAGCTTAACTTAAGGAGGGGGGCGACGTAGGGAGTATCCTCTACAGTATCCTCTACGTGTTGACCACCTCTTTTTTCAGTTTCAGATTAATATGAGGGTACAAATGATTAGGTGACAGTGTCTGTGTTTGTTCAGTAAGGTCCCCTTTGTTGACCACCTTTCCCAGTCATGGTGAACATGTTACAAGATAGCCATCGTCAATGCAGTTTTTCCTAAGTGTGGTGACTTTCAGAACAGACTATAGTAGCACCTATTAGCATAGGAATAGTGAACAGAACATGTTGACACTTAAGTTTTGTTTTGAATTATCTGAAAGTGATCTGATTTCTGGAAAACATCTACCCATTGTCTTTAACAGATAATTCTGTTACCTTTGGAAAGAAAACAACACTTTTCCATTTTATTTATTTTGAGTTCTCTGCAGAGGGGATAAATTACCTCCTGAGAGAGAACCAAAAATCTGAAAATCTATGGATTTTAGTGGAACTTGTCAGTGTATGCTTTTCAGAATTGTCTGGTACTGCAGCCTTTTATCTTTCTCTGCACTGAAGGGCTCACTTTTTTCAGTATTTGGGAGCATGCCTCATTGAAGTGATTTGAATTCTTTTTTTGCAGATTTTTGGCTGGGACTGGGTTTGAACCCACCACCTCTGGTATATGGGGCCGGCACCCTACTCCTTTGAGCCACAGGTGCCACCGGTGATTTGAATTCTTTACATAAGAAATTTTGACCATAGTTATGGTCACAAGGAGCCACTGCACAGCTGTATCCAGAAAACTGTATGTTCTCTGAGGTAGCTGGGTACCTCGGGATGGTGGTGGAACCACCCAGCAGTATTTCTGGGTTGTGTTCCGGTATCTCACCTCTCAGCAGCCTCCTGAGCCTTGTTTTCTGAGGGTGATATCTTAACTATTCTGGAATCCCTACTGTGACAGGGACAGGAGGTGTCTCTCTCTGGCTGGATGGGGCCTGTTTTCTGAGGGTGATATCTTAACTATTCTGGAATCCCTACTGTGACAGGGACAAGAGGTGTCTCTCTCTGGCTGGATGGGGCCTGCACCTCTAGGCAGACTTCCCAGCTCATTAGCCTTCTTGGACTGTCTGCATTCTAAAGGTAGCCAGGCCTCTTCTTAGTGTCTGACTTAGCTTTTTCTTTGGTCATCTTTTAAGATGGAAAAGAGAGCAAGATCAAGGATTTAATTTTTAAGAAACTACTAATCCATTGATCTTAAAATTGTTTTTTCCTGTTCTCTTTTCTTCTTCCTTTCCTTTCCTTTTCCTTCCTTTTCTTTCCTTTCTTCTTTTCCTTGCTTTTTTTTCTTTCCCCCTTTTTAGACATGATCTTGCTTTATCACCTGGGCTATGGTGCAGTGGCATCACCATACCTTACTGTAACCTCAGACTCTTGGGCTCAAGTCAATCCGTCTGCCTCAGCCTCTGGAGTAGCTAGTGCTACAAGGATGCATCACTATACCCAGCTAAGTGCGGTATTTTTTGTAAAGACAGAGTCTTGGTATGTTGTTCAAGCAGTCTTCCCACCTTGGCCTCCCAAAGTGCTTGGCTCATATCTTAAAATGTTATAATTTTGGATGCTTTTACTTGTTTTTGTTGTGGTAGTAGAATGTTTAGACTCAGTTAAAAAAAAATACCCTTAGCATTCTCAGGAGTCCTGAATCTAGCCCATTAAAAACAATCAGAGTGGCTTTCTATTAATCTAAATGTGAGTACTGTTAATTAGGTTTAAAAAGTGTCTAAAGCTTGGTGCCGTAGCACTGTGGTTACAGCACTGGCCACATACACCAAGGCTGGCGGTTTGAACCCAGCCCAGGCCAGCTAAGCAACAATGACAACTACAACAAAAAATAGCTGGGCGTTGTGGCGGGCACCTGTAGTCCTCGTTACTTGGGATGCTGAGGCAAGAGAATCACTTAAGCCCAAGATTTTGAGGTTGCTGTGAGCTGGGACACCACAGCTCTCTACTGAGGGCAACAAAGTGAAACTCTGTCTCAAAAAAAAAAAAAAGTGCCCTCTAAGCAAGTCAGTTACGGAGCTTCATAAGAAACTGTTTAATATGCAGACAGCCCTCGTCAGTATTTTAGAACATTAATAAAATATCGGTCAGGGCTCAGTGCCTGTGGCTCAAACAGCCAAGCTGCCAGCCATATATACCTGAGCTGGCAGGTTCAAATCCAGCCTGGGCCTGCCAAACAACAATGATGGTTGCAACCAAAAAAAGCTAGGCTTTGTAGTGGGCGCTTTTAGTCCCAGCTACTTGGGAGGTAAAGACAGGAGAATCGCTTGAGCCTAGGAGTTGGAGGTTGCTGTGAGCTATGATGCCACAGCACTCTACCCAGGGTGACAGCTTGAGACTCTGTCTCAAAAAAAATACTGGTCAGGAACAACTGACTTAATACTAGGATCCTATGGTAGCATTGCGAATATAACCTGATTTTCATAGGTTGTCTTAACCTAATTCAAGTATTATCTGCTATTATGCCTGACCTTCTCCTTCCTAAGATGGAATTTCTGAGCTTGTACAGACCTTTGATATAGAACTGTCACAATGCGATGTGAAAAGAAATAGGAGGTTTTTTGTTTTGTTTTGTTTTTTTGTAATTCCAGCACCTAATGTGTATTTATTTGAATTAAATTGTGTACACATTTAGGCCAGAGTGGTGGCTCAGGCCTATAAAACCCTAATGTTTTCGGAGACCAAGGTGGGAGGATTGCTTGAGCTCAGGAGTTTGAGGCCAGCCTAAGCAAGAGCAAGATCCCCTCTCTCCAAAACAAACAAACAAAAAAATTGCCTGGTATAGTGGCACATGCCTATAGTCCTAGCTACTTGGGAGGCTGAGGCTCCCTTGATCCCAGGTGTTACAGGGAGCTATGATTGCACCAACTCTAGCCTGGATGACAGAACAAGACCCTATCTTAAAAAATAATTATGCTTGAATTTAATCTGTGCAGGAGATTGATTGAGCCAAGTTCACTTTTTCTCCTTTTTTGGAATATTTCTTTGTGTCAGGTACTGTGTTACGTAATAATAAACTGTAGCTAAAGTAAGTAAATTACAGTGTTATTACTACAAATAATGTGCCAATCAAAAGTCTAGCAACATGAATTAATTTTGAATAGTAGTTGGATAATTTTAATTACTTTGTTTTCTTATTTTAGTGTTTTGGGGAAACATAGTCACAAATGGATTTTTATTTCTTAGTGTGACTGTGAAATATTATGGAAAAGCGTCTCATGCTGCTGCTTATCCCTGGGAGGGAGTAAATGCGTTAGACGCTGCCGTTCTGGCCTACACCAATCTGTCCACATTAAGACAGCAGATGAAACCCACCTGGAGAGTTCATGGTGAGAATGTGCTTAATATATTCCAGTGCAATATAATTCTTTAATATTTGATTTGTAAAAAAACATTTAGAATCATTTTATGTACTTAACATGAATATTTTTAAAATGTGACACATTTGCAGAAATTCATGTGATAGAACCTAGGATATAGGTAGGTAGGAACTTTGTCTGCAGGTGGGTATGAAGATAATTTCACTTACTGTACATAAATGGAATGGTCGTCTTTGAGTAACAAAGATAAAGGTTTTATGTAAGAAACTACATTCTTTATGTGGGTATTTGAAAATTGGAACTTGATAACAAAATTTTGTCACATCTATTTAAAGTAATGACTGCTGGTTTAATTTACTCAGATGCCCAATATTTTATATACATTATATTTTATATAATATGTATCATATATTATATATGTTACATATATTTATATATAATCCTGCCTGATATTTTTTACAGTTACATGCATTATTGTGTGTACAGTCATAAAGTATAATCTTTAAGGCACACATTTATTTTTTAGTTTATTTCCTTTTAATTTAGGAAATTGTAATACTTGAGTATCTCTTTTTTTGGCCAGGGCTGGGTTTGAACCTACCACCTCTGGCTTATGGGACCAACGCCCTACCCTTTTGAGCCATAGGTGCCGCCTCCTGAAGATTCTTTTTTTTTGCAGTTTTTGGCCAGGGCTAGGTTTGAACCTACCACCTCCGGATATGGGACCAGCACCCTACTCGCTGAGCCATAGGGACCACCCTTGAGTATCTCTTTCTTTACCTGGTTTTGCTATAGGAAAAAGTCAGTTTGTAATTGCAAAAAAGTTACCAGTTTTGCTGTCTTAGTTGCTTTAAAATGAACAAACAGGAATATTGTGAGCCACATGAGACTAGATTTTGTGTATCTATACACTCAAAGCAGAGTGGGTGAACCTCTCTCTGTTCTGTATGTTGATAGTACTTAGTGGCCCTTGACCTAGTTTCTTCTTGGCATGAAAATTATTTCCCATTTGTGAAATGTGGATAATTAAAAATGGCAATATGGGAGACTTTCTGTATTTGTGGGTTTCCCATGGTGGATTCAACCAACTACAGATGGAAAATATTTGGAAAAAACAGTAACAATAATAATACAATAATAAAATAATACAACTAAAAACAATGTGGTTTAACAACTATTTATATGGTATTTATATTAGGTATTGTAAACAACAACAACAAAAAAAAGAAAATGATTTCCCTAGAGCTAAATGCCATTTAAAATATTCATGAGATTCTTGAGGTACAAGCATAGTTGTAGAACCTCCTATCATTAGTTTTTTTTTCTTTTTTCGTGTCAAAAGTTTATCAAAATGTACAACTGCAGTAGAGCCTCCTGAAACAAAAATTTTCCAGAAAGCTAAGTCTATTTTTTTGTAGTTATATGATTTCTACCTGTTTCTTTATAATCTGGATCATACTTTCTTAACATTATTATAAATTCCTTTGAATAAAGTACATATTATTTTATTTTTCTCCTGTTAGCCAGAAAGTATCACCCTGTGTATGTTGTACAGCATATCAAAACCTTTGATTGGTATATTGGTGAAGCTAGTAAATTTAAATTATTTTTCTTTGTGTATATATTGGCTGAATAACTTAACAAGTATATTTAAGCTAAAAGAACTGTTCACCAAGCTTAATTTCAGTAATTTGGTTTTTTTTATAGGTGTAATAAAAAATGGTGGTGTAAAACCCAATATCATTCCCTCTTATTCTGAATTAATCTATTACTTCCGTGCCCCCTCGATGAAAGAGCTTCAAGTTTTGACCAAAAAGGCAGAAGATTGCTTCAGAGCTGCAGCTTTGGCCACGGGGTGCACAGTAAGAAGTCTAAGGGTGACCTAAGCTATGATTAGAGGGGTTTAGACTGTGTTGGGGCTGGGGCTGTTTAATGAAGTTAGATTGAAGCCTGACTTGGCCTTTGATTTGGTGGTATCTTAAACATGTAGAATGAATTATCCAAATGGTTACTATGAATTAATTTTTACACATTTTACTGAATGTGTGCAGTAAAGAAGACTATAGATCTCGGTTGAAATAGTTCTCATATCCTTCCTCATTGGCATTTATGCTTTTAGAATTGCCTTATATGGCTCAGCGCCTGTGGCTCAAGCGGCTAAGGCACCAGCCACATACACCTAAGGTGGCGGGTT
>NW_003852513.1:1806521-1813273 GCF_000181295.1 Otolemur garnettii
GCCGAGCCCTGTGAAGGGAGCTTTATGGCAGAATTGGCCAAAGCTATTTTTGGTAAAGTTATAGATGTGCATAGTAGTGATATAATACTTAGGGCTTGCTGGAGTGGAAGTTAAACACAGAAGTTAGTTGAGAGGTTCTGTCGATTTAACCCATAAAGCCAGAAACATGTAAGTACCAGTGAGGTATGGTGTATGACGAGTCCTAGAATTATATAAAATGCAAATCCTACCCTGGAGGTAGCCCATGAGTCTAGTTGGAGAGACAAGATCTTGACCTGCGCTCTCAGTTGAGTTCTGTAACCTTTAGAAATGTTATTTAATAGCTCTGGGCCTCAATTTTTCTCATTTGAAAAATGGGGGTAATAACATAGTCTGTTTTAGGGTTCTTACAGTAATTAAATGGGATAATGTTTGCGAGGAGCTTAGGCATAGCCTTCAGATGCATTATCTTATTTTTCTTTGTCCTTATTAGTCTAGAGATGTCTGATTTATTCCCACAGTAGCAATAATTCTCAGTGTGTGCTGAGTGTCCTAAGAGTAGTGTGGAGAGTGTCATGAGAACTAGAAGCAGCAAAGAGGTGGGGCAGGGCTCTAAGGAGGGTTTCGTGGAAGACCGTGGACCTTTAGAAGATGATGATATTTTCAGACAGGTATGTGAAGGACAGAGAGTGAGTGCTCTCAGATGGGAAGCATAGCAAAAATGAGGATTTGAAAGCTCTTGCTGTGTTACAGTAATAGATAAATGTGAGAGCAAAGCCTTAACCTCCTGTGCCCTTAGGGAAGATATGGATGGACTTGGTGAATGAGAACTCTAATGTCCTTAGCATACAGCAGTAAATACTAATCATTTATTCCCATATTTATTTATAATTATGAATATAAATATTCTTAATATAATATACATGTGTATGGGCAGTGCCTGTGGCTCAAGGAGTAGGGCGCCAGCCCCATAGATGTTACTAAAAATAGAAGCAATGTCATCTCAAGAATAGAAGAAATGTTATCTCTGCTTTTTTTTTTTTTTGAGAGAGTCTCAGGCTGTTGCCCTAGGTAGAGTACTATGGCATCATAGCTCACAACAACCTCCAACTCCTGGGCTCAAGCAATCCTGTTGCCTCAGTTTTTTGTTTTTAATAGAGACAGGGTCTTGCTTTTGCTCAGGCTGGTCCTGAACTCTGGAACTCAAGCAGTCCACCCGCCTCGGCCTCCCAGAGTGCTAGGATTACAGATGTGAACCACCATGCCTGACCTCTCTGCTATTTTTTGATTAGCTTTTGCTAACATTGATACTCTCTTTAGGTCAAGGGAATATTGCCCATTTTGAATTAATCAAAACTGAATCTTTAAATCTACTTAACTGCATATGAACTGCTTCTGTGTTTATTCACTGTTTCTACCACTGAACTGTCAACAAGGAAGGAGGACTGTTGTCAGCCCTCCTCACGGGGAGTCTCCTTGCTTCTCTTAGCCTTTCTGTCTTACAGACCAGGCAGTGGCGTCATGTCAGTCTGTGTATTGAGTGTTAGCGAGGGCGGCTTTCTCTGGCTCCCTTTCTCTTGGAAGCTGAATCCTGGAGCAGTGTTTCTCGGAGTGTGATTTTTAGACTACTTGATGTTAGTTAAAATGGACATTTTTGAGCTATCCCCTAACTGTGTGTGGGACTAGAGTTGATATTCCTGGTTAGTGAAATCATGTGTTTGGTACATATATACTGATAAAGGAGATTAGGTCCTCGGGATGCTTGTAGAGAATACATTTCTTTTAAGACAAGAGATTTGAGAGAATCTATATCTGGAAGGGAAAATGCCCCTTCTGAAAATAGCTTCCCTTTATAGAACCATCTCTGGTTTGGAAACTAGATAATGAATTTGTTGAATTTTTTTGTCCTAATTTTAAAACTTGTTTTGCAATTTTTTATTAGGAATTTTTTTTTATTATTGTGAATTTTTTTTAATTTCAAAACTTGTTTTGCAACTTTTTATTAGGTGGAAATTAAAGGTGGAGCACATGATTATTACAATGTCCTTCCCAATAAGAGCCTGTGGAAAGCTTATATGGAAAATGGAGAAAAGCTGGGGATAGAATTCATTTCAGAAGATACAATGTTGAGTGGCCCTTCAGGTAATTTAAGTTCTTTTATTAGATATTGATCTATTTGAGGAAGAGAAATACCATCTTTGGTGAAATGGTTTTGTTTAATGGTTTGAGAGGCAGGGAGATATTGCTAATGTTTTTAATGATTTTTTCACAAACATAATGATTAAGCTAAAGAAATTAATAGACTCTTAGTGAGTACAGAATGTCAACTGGCAGACTTGTGGTTAGAAATAGCCAGACTACTTTTTGGTCTATATTCTGAATATTTCTAGTGTTTAAATTTGTGTAGTTCTAATTTTTAAGTAAAGTGATAAAATGGGAAATAGAATTTTAATTCATTCTTAGTCACGACAATAAGCAGGTTAACTAAGTACTGAGTTATCTGGGGGCATTTTTAGTTTTTGAGGAGCAACAGACAGAATTTAAATCATAAGTATTTTTGAGGGTTTTTTTTCCTTCTTAAGAGAATACTACTACTAATACTTTTGCAAGTTAGAGATCTACCTCGTATTTAATAATAGATGTTGATGAAGTAGACCCCAAAGGACTTGGCAGGAAAAACGGGGTGCTGCTGTTATTCATTGAGAAAAGGAGTTCAGGAGAAAGCAGGTCGGGGCAAGATGGGTTGATATAAATTATCAGCATGTTAAATTTGAGGCTTTTTTTTTTAAGCTGAGGCTTTCTAAGCGAATCCATTTTGTACCTGTTGAATCTAGAACCCCAAAAGATGTCAAGTCTGGAGATTTAGGAATTGATATATGGGAGGTAGGTGAAGACATAGATATTGATGAGGTTGCCCAAGTACATCAAGGGAGACGCTGCACCAACACAAGACCCTGAGCGTTGGCAGCACTGAAGAGACAGGCGGAGGAAGGGAGCGAGAGAAGGAGGCGAGTGGTCAGAGAGAAAGCCAGTTGAAGGGACTGGAGGACAGGGAGCCGGCAGGGTAGAAAACATCTAGAAGGGAGGAGTGGTGAATCATGGCAGGTGCCATAGAGATGGAGTAAGGTAAATATGGTTTAGTGTCCACTGGACCAATAACTAGAAACTTGCAGATTGTCTAGAGAAAATAGTTGAAGACTGGTGGGACCGGATGCTGGATCTCACTTCTCTGCCTACTGTGTTGACTTGTGAAATACTAGAGATAGCAAAAAGAGACTATTCTTTTCTGAGAAAGTTAGCTTTAAAGGAAAATAGAATGGATACAAGATGAGGGAGATGGAAAAGAAAAGATATAAAGATTTTTTTTTTTTTGAGACAGAGCCTCAAGCTGTCACGCTGGGTAGAGTGCTGTGGCATCATAGCTCACAGCAACCTCCAACTCCTGGGCCCAAGCGATTCTCCTGCCTCAGCCCCCCCAAGTAGCTGGGACTACAGGCACTTGCCACAACACCCGGCTATTTTTTGGTTGCAGCCGTCATTGTTGTTTCGCGGCCCCGGCTGGATTCGAACCCGCCAGCTCAGGTGTATGTGGTTGGCGCCTTAGCTACTTGAGCCACAGGTGCTGAGCCAAAAAAGAAAAGATTTTTAATGGAAGATACTTGAGAGAGGTAGATGCAGGCAAGTGCTCAGGAGGTTGTGGGGAGCGATGGTGAGTATTGAGCTGACAGGCTGGAGGACTGAAAGAATTGGCACCGAGAGGACTGGCTGGGGCATCAGAGTTGGGTGTTTTGTTTTGTTTTGGTTCTTTTCAGAGTAGCAGTAGGGCTCAGCTCAGCACTGAAGACCGTGCAGCTGCTGTCAAGGCAGCCTACTGGGCCTGCACTCTGACCCTGGCAGGCTCCTGCAGTCCATCTGCAGGAGGGAAAACATGTGCTCAGTTTGGGTTTTATTTAATAGACAAAGCAATGCAGTAGAATAACATGGCTATAATTTGGGTTTGATTTTCAGGCTTTAGGGTCTATCCACAAGTAAGATCTTAAAATGTGCTATAGCCTTTTGTCCATCTTGTCGTGGCAATACCATCACTGTGTATGTAGCTTCAGTGTGTGGAGCCATTTCTAGCACAGTTAAGTGCTTTGTGTATACTTTGTAAAGCAGTACTTTTTTACAAAGGTCAAGTTGCTCCAAAGCCTGGCCTCCATTCCACCTTTACCATGTAACTAGTAGTTATGGAACTATGGAAACTCTCAGTGTTATGTTCTTTGGAGCTTCTGATCGGGGACGCAGGGGAAAGAACTGCAGAGGGAATGAATATTCAAGGGAGACCGGGACTCACTCTGGTCGGCGGCCCAGCTAAACTTTACTGATTACCTTATATACTTTCCAACATTCAGTAAGAATTTAACACATATACAAAGAGGTGAAGTAACATTAGGAAGCTACCATTTAAGATTACAATTTAGTGTGAAGGCTGAGAAACACTTATACAATTGATTTTGTTTAAAGTAAAAACATTAGGGAGCCTGGCTGTCTGTCCTTGCTGGCCCAAAGTGAAGTTACACATTATAATGCTAATGAAGGAGGAAGACAGAGAATAGAACCCAATGCTCAAAGACCGGTCTGTCCACCCCCAGCTTCAACCTCGGCTGTTTCTCCACACCTCCTAGGGAGAGTCACTCTGCATATTCCTGCATTTCTATAGGCAAGTACAGAAGCTCATCCTCAAGGAAATGTTTCTTAGAAACAATCTCCTGAAGGAGCACATTGAGGCGAACTGCCATGTCTTGAGCAAGGGGAGCTTATCTCCTACAGGAAACATTATTTAATATCTTGTAAGCCCTGGTTTCTTCATATAGGAACTGTTCAAAATGTTAATATTTATAAAGCACTTAGAATTATAATTGGGACTTGGTAATTGCAGATAAATGTTTGCTACTGTTACGTATTTTGCTTCTTTTATTCTATACCACTTATTCTTATATAATCTACCTTTGCCTGGCATGGTGTTTGCCACATAGTAAACACTCAGTAAATAGCCACTGAGTAAATATAAGGCTTTGTTTTTAGTGTGATTTATTCAACAAAGGTTTGTGTGCTAGTCACGTGAGAGGCTAGAGGAATGGTGATTTAAAAGACCATTCCTTGCCTTGCAGAGCTTTGTAATCTAGTTTTCAAATTAGACATTAACCAAATAATCTAGTAACTAAAAACTAAAATTGAAAAGTGGAATGAAAGAGAGTATTTCACTTTTGTGAAAACCTGTGCTGGAGAATTTGACCTTACTAGGGAGGTAAAGTAAGGCTTTGCTGAGGAAATGACACTTAAAGGTGGTATCTGAATGTTAAGTAGGGGTTATGTGGTGAAGAGGAGATTTCATATATGAAGGTCCTGTGGTAGGAAGGAGAGTGGCGAGTGTCCAGAGTGGTTGGGGTGTAGGGGTCAGAGGGAGCATAGTATGTGATCACACTGAACAGAGGAATGGAGGCTCAGCTCCTGTAACTCAGTGGTTAGGGTGCTGGCCACATACACTGGGGCTGGAGGGTTCAAACCCAGCCAGGCCTGCTAAACAATGACAATTACAACAAAAAAGCCAGGTGTTGTAGTGGGCACCTGTAGTCCCAGCTACTGGGAGGCTGAGGCAAGAGAATCACTTAAGCACAAGAGTTTGAGGTTGCTGTGAGCTATGATACCACAACACTCTACTGAGGGTGACATAGTGAGACTCTGTCTCAAACAAATAATAATAAAATAAAATAAAAAAAGAAAAAAATATGAAAAAACTTTTTTTCTTTTGCTGTTTTTGGCCGGGGCTAGGTTTGAACCCGCCACCTCTGGCATATGGGGCTGGTGCCTTACTCCTTTGAGCCACAGGTGCTGCCCAAGGCTGAAAAACTTTGACAAATAGGGTAGATAGTGCTAGACCAATTAAGAAGCTGTTATATGTAATATTAGTTCAGCCAAGAGATGATGGTGTGGACTGATTGAGGATAGGTGTTAGTGATGATGATGAGAAGAGCATTTTGAGTGTGAGATATTTGGGAGATACTATTGGCAGGTGGAGTGGGGGCAGAAGAACAGAAAGATCATAGATTTAACTTTGGATATAAGTTTAAGTTTGTTCTACCCTGAAGACAGCTAACAGGCAGTATCAGGCTGGCAATCGGGTGTATGAGCATGGAACACAGCAATACATTTGAGTTGTATTTTGAATATGGTGCTTATGGACAAAATCTTGACAAAATGTGAAGTAAGAAGACAAAAGGATGTGGTAACTAATGTTTCATGGTCAGATAAAGGAGTCTGCACCTCAAAGACAGACAGAAGAAGAAGGGTCAACAAAGAGGCAGAGGGAATCCAAGTCCTGTGTCACTGAAGAGAGGACAGGCCAGGCAGCAGTGTGCACCAGGGACAGGGCAAGGGCGGGTCTCTATGACCTTCGGGAGAGACATGGCGGTGACTGATACAGGTGGATGCTGAGATCGAGGGCTTGCGGGAGGGGAGGTGGCAAGAGCAGGAGCATGTGGGTAGCCCCCAGAATGTTCACTTCTCTAGATCTCTTCTAACAGGATGTAGAACTAGAGCAAGTACCCGAATTCCGCCTGTCACTTCATAATTCAAGACTATTTAAAACCAAATGTACTTTTCTTGCCTTTTGTGTTCCAAGGATCTACTGATTTTGGAAATGTGACTTTTGTGGTTCCTGGAATTCATCCATATTTTTACATTGGGTCTAAAGCCTTGAATCATACTGAGCAATACGCTGAGGCTGCAGG
>NW_003852513.1:1813581-1824287 GCF_000181295.1 Otolemur garnettii
CACTGGATGTTATTTTTAAACCAGAGTTGCTGGAAAAAATCAGGGAGGACTTTAAATTAAAACTACAAGAAGAACAATTTTTAAATACAGTAGAATAAAAGGAGGATGTAGTAGCCACCTTTGAATCATTAAGAAGCCACGATGATTTTTTTAAATGAAGGGGAGGACATGCTTGATTTTTCAGTCCTAAAGAAGTCAAATTTCTACTACCTGATAAGTAAGGACAGGATGTGGAGAAAACGTATTACCTCATATCTAAAGTGAAAATTTTTGCAATTCTATGCTTGATGGAATTGTGATATTTCTGAAGCCAGTTTGTGGTGCCATTTCTTAAATAAGCTGAATGATATACAGTTTACGAATGATAATACTTCATAAATTTATATGTTATATCTATTTTTTAAATCAAAGAGATTTCAAGCCTTCTATTCAGAAATGACATCTATAATCCTGCAATCAATCCATGGCTAGACATCCACCCAGAAGAAAAAAACAATCATTTTACCATAAGAATATTTGCACTAGAATGTTTGTCATGGGTCAGTTCACAATCACCAAGATGTGGAAACCATCCAAGTGCCTATCAACTCATGAATAGATAAATAAAGTGTGGTATATGTATACCATGAAATACTATTCAGCCATAAAGAAAGAGACTTTACATCTTTTACATCTACCTGGAAGGATTTGGGGAACATCCTCCTAAGTAAAGTATCTCAAGAATGGAAAAGCAAGTATCTAATATTCAATACTAACATGAAACCAATAGATGAGCAGCTACACACCCACATGAGAGAAAGACCACAATCAAGTGGGGGGGAAGGACCGGTGTGCTGTCCCCTAACGGCCACAGTGTAGGGGTACAGGGCACACCTCTTGGGTGAAGAGCTCAACTACAACTTGGACTTTACCTAACAAAGGCAAACAATATAACCTAATCATTTGTACCCTTATATCAATCTGAAAAAAAAAAAAAAATCTTATATTCATAATTGACATCCATGAGAGTGTTTTGTGGTTTAGGGTGGTAAACTTGTTCTGTAAACTGCTGTATATATATGGTGTATTATTCCTCTGCTGGGTTATATATTTGAAGCCAGAATCTTTTTAATATGCGTGTGTATGGGTATTTTAAAATTCTTACAGTACCTAGCATAGTAGCTTATCTGTGAATATTCAGTACTTTGAATACATAAATATTGCTTTCTTTCTTGGAATCATCAAAGTTTAAAATAGCTTTGTGCCAATACCATGCTGTTTTAGTCACTATGGCCTTGTAGTATAGCCAAAAGTCAGGTAGGGTGATACCCCCAGCTTTGTTGTTATTACTAAGAATTGCCTTGGTTTCTTCTGGTTTCATACAAAATGAAGAATTATTTTTTCCAAATCTTGAAAGTATGATGATGATATTTTAATGGGCATTGCATTGAATCTGTAGATTGCTTTGGGTGTATAGACATTTTCACAAAAACAGAGACATTGACATTTGGAACCAAACAGAAAACCATGAGATGAAACTAACATCTTATAGCCACCTGATTGATCTTTGATAAACGGAACAAGAACATATGTTGGGGAAAAGAAGAATCCCTATTCAGTAGATGGTGTTGGGAGAACTGGATAACCACATGTGAGACCTGCACCTCTCACCACTTACAAAAATGGATTAAAAATGGGTAAAAGATTTCAATCTAAGGCCATGAAACAACAAAAAATCCTCAAAGAAAGTATGGGGGAAACACTTAATGATATCGGCCTGGGGAAAGATTTAATGAAGAAGACTTCGTGGCAATTGCAACAAAAACAAAAATTAACAAATGGGACTTAATTAAACTGAAAAGCTTCTGTATAGCTAAGGAAACAATAACCAAAGCAAACAGACAACCTTCAGAATGGGAAAAGACATTTGCATATTATGAATTGGACAAAAGCTTGATAACTTTAAGAGAACTCAAATTAATCAACAGAAAAAGACCCCAAAATCTCATATCTCTAGGCAAGAGAGATGAATAGAACCTTCTCTAAAGAAGACAAATGATTAACAAACATATGAAAAAATGTTCATCATCCCTAATTATCAGAGAAATGCAAATCAAAACTACCCAGAGATAACACCTAACCCCAGTGAGAATGGCCCACATCACAAAGTCTCAAACCTGCAGATGCTGGTGTGGATGTAGAGAGAAGGGAACACTTTTACACTGCTGATGGGATTGCAAACTAATACAACATTTTTGGAAGGAAACATGGAGAATCCTCAGAGAACTCAAGCTAGACCTCCCATTCAATCCTGCAATCCCACTACTAGGCATCTACCCAAAGGGAAAAAAATCCTTTTACCACAGGGACACTTGCACTAGACTGTTTACTGCAGCTCAATTTACAGTTGCCAAAATGTGGAAATAACCTAAATGCCCACCAATCCAGGAATGGTTTAACAAGCTGTGGTATAAGTATACCATGGAATGCTATTCAGCCCCTAAAAAGATGGAGACTTTACATCTTTTGTATTAACTTGGATGATGGTGGAACACATTCTCAGTAAAGCATCACAAGAATGCAGAAGCAAGAACCCAACTTATTCTACTCTAATATGAAGGCAGTAGATGAGCTAATACAAGGGGAGGGGGTTAGGAGAATGAGCAGGTGGGGGGAGGAGAAGAGGGAGGGGGATGGCGGTCACTGTGTGTGACACACCTATTGGGTGCAGGACACAATTACAAGAGCTACTTTACCTAACAGATGCAATCATTGTAACCTAATTCTTTGTACTCAGTGAATCCCAAATGATAAAAATAAATAAGATTTAAAAATGAAATAGCTTTGTGGACAGATCATGATCCTAAGAGTTTTAATGTTGGTTGTAGCCATCCCTTGTACAACATGGAGAAGAAAAGAGATATTTAGCATTAACTTGTTTCAGGTACACTTTAGAAAACCCAACTCATTTTTTAAAAAGGATAGACTGACTTACTGCAAAGTTTAAAATTATATGATTTTTTTTTTTTTTGAGACAGAGTCTTAATTATGTCACCCTTGGTAAAGTGCTATGGCATCACAGCTCACAGCAACCTCAAACTCTTAGGCTTAAGCGAGTCTCTTGCCTCTGCCTCCCAAGTAGCTGGGACTACAGGTGCCTGCCACAATGACCGGCTATTTTCTGTAGCAGTCGTCATTGTTGTTTAGCTGGCCTGGGTGGGGCTCAAACCCACCGTTCTTGGTATATGTGGGTGGCGCCATAATAACTGTGCTACAGGCACCGAGCCATAAAACTTTGATCTTTTTTTAAATCCTGAATTAGTTTCTGGCCTGAACTGAAGGCATAGGCAGACCTGCTAGTGGTAGCTTTGCTTTGTGGAAAGTGTTGTCGATGCCCTATACTTGAAAGCCTTTCCCTCAAATACCAGCTTTTGGCTATGTTAAGTTAATAGACTTTAACAGGTATAATCTAAATTAAGGGTCTAAATATACAAATTGAAAATGTTTTCAGTGACTTAATTTTAAAATCAAGCCTTAATATGAGCCCTGTATTAAATATAATATTACAATATTATAATTAATATTATATTAATTTACTAATATAAAACAATTTATTTTATAATTTATATTATTGTAAAATATTTTATAATTTATATTTATTAATATAAAATTTTCATTTATAAATTGAATAAAACAATTATCTGCTACTATTGATTACTAAGTTGTTATGTACCTTATAAAATTAGATATAGCTAATAGCATGCCTCATAAAATTTTTGGATGGCTTTTCAATATTCTTCATATTATATGAACTACTCTGGAAATTTTTCCCTTTTAATTGCCTTTCTTCATAAGAGCTAGGGCATTAGTGTAAAATAGAACGTTTTGTTTGTTTACAAGTACTGGTGTAAACTTAAGAGTGCTTAGATTCCCCACAGTTCTCCTAAAGGACTGTTAATTTATTCAGAATTGTGTTGGTACATTAACAGTTACAATTTCAGCAGTTGAATTCAATGAACATTTGTCAAGGATTTCCTATTTCCAAGCACTGGGTGTAAGAAGAAGAATAAGTTATGGTCCATGCCTCAAAGAGCATATGATTAGTGGTAGTTCTCACAAGATTTACTTCATCTCAACAACACTGGCATTGTGGGAACATCCAAAAGCTACAGTCTTGAAAATCATGGTGTCACAGCTCACAGCAACCTCAAACACTTAGGCTGAAGCTATTCTTTTGCCTCAGCCTCCCAAGTAGCTGGGACTACAGGTGTCTGCCACAACGCCAGGCTCTTTTTTTGGTTATAGTTGTCATTGTGGTTTAGCTGGCTCAGGCTGGGTTTGAACTCGCCACCTTCGGTGTATGTGGCAGGCACCATAACTACTGTGCTACAGGCAGCTGTCCATCTGCCTCAGCCTCCTGGAGTGCTAGGATTATAGGCATGAGCCACTGCGCCCATCCTTAAAATATTTTAAAATAACCTGAGTCACTTTAGTCTGTTTGAAAAGAAGAAAGTGTTGTGAAAAGTTTTTTTCTTACAGAATGGTTATTTGATTTTATAATGTGTTCTTTAAAAAAAAAAAAAAAAACCTTTCTGATGGTGTATAAAATTTCTGAAGTTTTTGTCTGAGTATCTCTTTAGTTTTTCAGAAAATATCCTACATAAGTACAAGCCTTTAGAGCTATCAAAGTAAACTTTTATTTTAAGGTAAACACTATCTTTGTGCTATCTGGAAACTCTTTATGAGGCATAATAAACTATTTTTTTACATCAAGCATTTTGCTATCCAATTCTATAGTTGAAGAGATGTGTGATATATATACAGTTGCTATTTTCAAGTGAGCAGTCTACTAACCGTCAGATTGTAATAGTTTTTTTATAGTATTTCAACAGGTATCTATTAAAACGTATAAAACATTATCTCAGTGATAATAAATGTTTAATAGTTATCTTTTTTAAATGACATAAAATAAAAATATGAAGATAAATACAATTATCCAAGTATATGGTCATATGTTATAGTTCTCTTATTTGTCAGTATTGTAGATACTGGTTTGCTTTTCAGCTGTATGATATCATTTTATTTTATTTTATTTTTGAGACAGTCTCTGCCACCCTGGGTAGAATGCTGTGGTGTTACAGCTAACAGCAACCTCAAATTCCAGGTCTCAAGCTATCCTTTTGGCTCAGAATCCCACGTAGTTGGGACTACAGGCATCTGCCATGATACTGGCTAGTTTTTCTCTTTTTAGTAGAGACAGGGACTCGCTCTTCCTCAGGCTGGTCTCTGACTCCTGAGTTCAGGCAATCCCTCTGTCTTGGCCTCCAGAGTGCTAAGATTACAGGAGTAATCCACCTCACCCAATCCAGTGTCATATATTTTAAAAACAATAATTTCACGGGTGGTGCCTATGGCTCAGAGGAGTAGGGTGCCAGCCCCATATACCAAAGGTGGTGGGTTCAAATCTGCCCCCAGCCAAAAACTGCAAAAAAAAAAAACAAAAAAAACCAATAATTTCACTTAAAATGAGTATTTTACTAGTCTCAGAAGTTGAAAATAGCAATGCAAATTGTACATGGTAGGAGTTAGATAAAAAATTATAGTATTGAATTTCCCTTTAAAAAATTTTGCAACTCAAATACAAAGTAATGTCATATAATAATGCAAATGCAACAGAAGGTGGTTTTTTTTGAGATAGAGCCTCAAGCTGTCCCCCTGGGTAGAGTGCTGTGGCATCACACTCACAGCAACCTCCAACTCCTGGGCTCAAGCGAGTCTCCTGCCTCAGCTTCCCAAGTAGCTGGGACCACAGGTGCCCGCCACAACGCCCAGCTATTTTTTGGTTGCAGCCATCATTATTGTTTGGAGGGTCTGGGCTGGATTCGAACCCGTCACCTTAGGTGTATGTGGCTGGCACCTTTTGAGCCACAGGTGCCGAGCCAGAATGTGTTTTTAGATCCTTATCAGTGGCTAAAAACACGTGCCTCATAAGAGAAATTTTGTAGGTGTCTTTGTTTAAACCAGCTTTCAAAATAGAGCAATAGAGTCAAAATCTGTTCTTTTAAAACTTTGTAGAGACAGGATCTTGTTATATTGCCAGGAGCTGGTCTTGAACTCCTGGCCTCAAGTAATCCTGTCTTGGCCTCCCCAAGTGCTGGTGTTACAGGCATGAACCACTGTGTCTGGCTCCTGTTCTTCTTTTTGGTGATTAAAGTGTAATATTAGTGTAATATTTGGTTAGTTCGGTGGATCAAAGCATCTAATCACCTTTTAAAAAACCCTTAGGAATATACTGTAGAAAGGAGTATCAGGTAAGGGTTTTACATATACAAGAATCTTATTTAGGTTAAAGGTTAAGTAGATATTACCCCCACTGGATGAACAATTGTATTTGAGAGCCAGAATTTTTTTGTTGTGTTAACTCATCACTGACAGTATTCTGTTTAGCTCAAGAGAATGGAAAGTGGACAAAAATCTGCATATTTTCCATTGAATGTATGGAAGTTTCATAAATTCATACATTGTTATGACTTTAAACGATGTGGCTTCAGGATTAAGGACAGCCTCATGGATGCCATCGGAATTGACACATTCCTGAAGAAAGCCTGTGTTATGGTAAAAGAACCTTAAAGAGTTTGATATGATCTTAAGTAGCCCTTGACTTAGAGATAAAAAGTTTGCTCCTTAAGTGAGAGTAGGGTAGGGTGACACCTTTGAAGTTAACTTAGATGCAGTTGAAACTTAAAGCTTTAAATGAATTATCTAAGCCCCATTATTCTCTGAAAGTTGTGTAGTGATACTAAATCATTGTTTCACCATCACCTTTCTTCAAAGGGAGCAGCTGTTTGGTAAGCCCTCCATAGTTTCTGGAGGACTTACATCTTTTGCCCACCTATCCCAGATCACAAAACCCTCTAGAGTGGATTGTATTTTCTTTTAAGAAAAGGTCCTTTCCAGGTAGAAAGATTGCAACCACGGCTTTCTTGCATTTTTATTTCTAAGGACAGTAGAACCTCTGTAAGTTGACCACCCACAGGACTATAACAAATTGGTCCACACACAGAGGTGGTCAGCATAAGAAGTAGGCCTACCATACTGATTCATACGTGTGGTGCATGTCTGGTCTCTGAAAATTAGGTCAACTTGAAGAGGTGGTCAGTGTAGGAAGGCAGTCAGCTAGGAAGGTTCTATTGTATTTTCTCCAAGCAGATTGGAGTCCATGTTCCCTGGCTTCTGGGGTTGTCACTAGGCCACCTGCCCTCTCCCACTTTGTAAGTTCTCCTGGCCTAGGTATGAATTCTTTGGTTTCATTGATGATGATGAGCCCTGGGATTCTGAGTTCAGTCAGCCTGTGTCATGTCTGATCAGAGAAGTCCAGTCTTGGTGGTGAATGAACCAGGAATCCAGCAAGAAGTAAAGAAGGGTGTTGTGGGAGAAGTTGCCTGGGATCTTCCTGGGGAGCCTCACTGCACTGCACTTTATTTCCTTTATTATATATCTCTGAGACTCCCCTACATGGTTTCTTTCTTTCTTCCTTTCCTTCCTTTTCAGGCATCACAGCTTATCGCAACCTCAATCCTTGGGCTTAAGCAATTCTCTTGCCTCAGCCTCCCAAGTAGCTGGGACTACAAGCACCTGCCACAACACTCAGCTACTTTGTTGTTGTTGTAGTTGTCATTGTTTAGCAGGCCTGGGCCAGATTTAAACCCTCCAGCCCTGGTGTATGTGGCCAGTGCCCTAGCCACTGAGAGACAGGCGCTGAGCCGTGGTTTCTTTCTTAAACTAGTTTGAGTGGGTTATTGTTCATACTATCAGATGTCAATAAGGAATAGTTTAATACTCAGTCCTGATTTTAAAGTCTTGAAAAGCTAGGGGCCTAGAATCACACCCTGGTGATGTAATAAAATTGCTCTCAAATTAACGTCCATTCTGTGCATTCGTTGTCAACATAAGACAATAGAGTGTGATGAGAGAGTTTATCATAGTATTAATTTAATTTTCTCCACTACTGGGGAGATTGACTTGTGCATTCATACTATGGAATGATTTTAATGGCTGTGAAATACCATGGGAAGTTTTACTAGAAAGTGATCTTGCTGTGTTATGGAAAAGAACCGAAACCAATTTGTACATAATATATGGAAAAAAGATGGGAAATACTGCTTCTTCTCACTAGGAGGATTAGGAATGAGTTTTGTCTTCCTGCTGTAACTTGAACTTTCCAAAGTCACCCCTACCCCCCAAGAAGAAAAAGGAAAACAAAAGAAAATTCACTTCCCAAAGCAGCACTGAAGTCTCAGGTATAACTCAGATTTATACTCCCTCAGAATTAAAAAAGTTCTAAACTAAATTTTGTGGTAGAGGAATTTTTTTAAAATATTCTGGAACGGCTTCTTTGCTTACTTGTCATAGCAATGCAGGTTTGTTTGCTGTTCATGGCAAAGCTTTCTTACTCTGTAAATCTGTCTTTCTCTTAAACTTTGTTTCATGCTTGTCTTAAAAAAAAAAAAAATAGCCAGAACAAGCATTTCTTCCTATTTTAAATAGACATTTGTATTCTTTAAGTTGGGCTTGGTGCTTGAGGGTGTAGATTTTAGGGCGATAGTTAACCAACTTCTTTGAGATCAGCAACTCAGCTATAGCTCTTAACACAGCACTTAGCACATATAATAAGTATTCAATTAATAGTGAATAAGTTGTTGAATATGTAAATGCTGTACTCATCATCTTTCCTGAATGACTCTCAAGTATATGGTTATGAGAACCTGGTTGAAAGCTTTGCTGCCATGAATGTGCATAAGAGTTAGCTGGGGATCTTGCTAAAACACAGGTTCTATATAGATCTGTGATGCGACCTGAGATTCTTCTTTCCTAACTTACTCCTAGGTAATTCCAATGCTACTCTGGGGATACTTTTGAGTTGTTTGTATTTATTCCAATTAGAAATAGGTGTAGTGATTACCCAGAGTGGAAATCCAACTTAAGGGATGCCATGATAATTAAATCATATTATGGAACAGTATTGCAAAATAGGAAAATAGTTCTGATGCTGTGCCTTAAATCTTCAGTTTTTAGATAAAACTACCAAATATATTTGAGTATAATTGAACCATATCTTGTAACTAAAGGCCATTTTCCAAAGACTAAGCCAGCAACTTTATAGCTTGGTTCATATTAAGTTGTAGTTGCAGTATTTTGGAGAGAAGCCAGGTCATTAAAACTGATTTTTTGGGGTGGTGCTAGTAGCACAGTGGTTACGACACTGACCACATGCACCAAGGGTGGTGGGTTCGAACCTGGCCCTAAACATCAATGACAATTGCAACAACAACAACAACAAAATAGCTAGGCGTTGTGGTGGGCACCTATAGTCCCAGCTACTTGGGAGACTGAGGCAAGAGAATCGCTTGAGCCCCAAAGAGTTTGAGGTTGCTGTGAGCTGTGATGCCATAGCCCTCTACCCAGGGCAACATAGTGAGACTATTTCTCAAAAAAAAAAAAAAAAAAGGTGTTTACACCCAGATGTATAACATAAGAAAATAGTGCCAATTTAGGATAAAGATTGAGAAGTTTTCAGAGACCATTTTTTTTGTTCTTTCATCGTGCTTCAACTGTTTCTTTGTACATGTTCTAGAATTGAGCAGTATAAAGTTGATTGTTTTCTAATAGAAGGTATAATAGAAAGAAACCACTAGAAAATTCTAAGTGGAATCCTATTATAACATGCCTGAATGAGATTTAAAACCTGGTTTTTGAATGAAGGAAATCTTGGCATTGTAGCCAGTAAAATTTCCCAAAGTAACTTCTCTCTCTTTATTTAATTCTCAAATAATTCCATTGACCCTTCACCCTGAAAAAAATGTCTTTTTCTTTGGAATTCTTTTTTTTTTTTTTTTTTTGCAGTTTTTAGCCGGGGCTGGGTTTGAACCCACCACCTCTGGTATATGGGGCCGGCGTCCTATTCCTTTGAGCCACAGGCACCGCCCCTGAAATTCATTTTTAGGAAAATTTGTTTTGGAAATTACATTCAGCTAGATTCTGCATTGCAAATAAATAAATTGAACACTATATTTTATATTTGTTGCTTGAATTTTTTTCTTGCTCCAGTGGTTTTCGCCCAGTATTAATGACCACTTTTTGAAATGTCAATAAAATACTAAGCCAAAGGAAATGAGGGGAATTGGATAGAATTTACTTTTTGTATCTCTTATGGCATTCATTGCTGTTCCCTATCTTATTTTTTAGATCAATTAGATCTTTAAATGGTTTAAAGGGCTTTTACTTATCAGAGAATCACAAAGTTAAGAAAGGTACCTGAGGGTTCAGTCTACAAGATGCCAAAGCAGCCATTCAATTCAGCATGGCAGTCAGATGTCCAGCATTGTATTAATTCAGAAGATGCTGCCTAACTTTGTCTTTTAAGCCTTAGGATGATAATGGATATTGCCTAAATTTTATCTTGCAGTCACTAGGGCTGCGTTTAACTCACATTGGAACTGAAAATGGAATGTTTTTCTTTTTTGTTTTGTCCTAACTAGATTCTGAGTTTCTGTCAGAAGTTTCTACTTAGTTTTGTTCTTTTCCTTCATTAGCTTCTTAGCCCCCAAATCTCACTGTGCATTCCTCACTGTGTTTGTTACTTTAAAATAAATGGTTTCTGTTCTTGAAATTTAGAGTCTTTAATACAAATCATGCTGGGGTTTTTTGTTTTTTGTTTTTTTTTTTTT
>NW_003852513.1:1824608-1838702 GCF_000181295.1 Otolemur garnettii
AAGACAGAGACTCACTATGTTGCCCTTGGTAGAGTGCTGTGGCATCCCCATAATGCCCAGTCATTTTTTGTTGCAGCTGTCATTGTTCCGGGTTTGAAACCGACGTCCTCAACTAACCGCTATGCTAGGAACACACCAAGCCTCTTTCACATAAGTTAACCTCCTGTAGGCACAGATTTGGTTCTCAAGGAGATCCAGTGATCTCTATTCACTTCTAGTGCCAGCCAGATTCCCTGCTGTGTTCACAGTAGGAACTGAATGTATACAGAGCTATAAATGCTATTTGAAGAAGCCCACAAAACTTACATGGATATGTAAATTGTTTTTGAAATAATCAGAGGGCATTACAAAATAATCTGGTCTTAACAAAAGTAAGGCTGTCTCCTTCCACTAATACCAGAAATAATTGAAAGAAAATAGATTAATTGCAGGATATGGAGTTGAAAATTGAAAGCATCCTTTTCGTCTGACAGTAGTGAGAATACCAAAGTGAATCAATTGCTCTTACTCTAAAATTCTTGATATGCACATCAGACCATGTCTTTCTTATTACTTTAAGTACTGAGATTTCTCATACATAGAAATCCTTAAAATTTAGCTGTAACACTTTTCTTGATAACAAAATGAAATTGTTCTGTGTGTGGGTTATTGTGACTATTGTGATTGCAGCCATACACAGTGGGAGGCTCCATGGTGAAACTCGGGGTCTCTGTTCCCAGATGGTGGAATGTAGGCAAATGGTAGGGCCACATCAGCAACTCTCCACTTTCAAAAAAAAACCATAAAAAGCTGAAGGATTGGGGATTGGTTTGTTTTTTTTTTTGATTTTTGGGTTGTTTTTTTTTTTTTTTTGAGACAAGAATCTCACTCTATTGCCCTAGGTAGAGTGCTGTGGTGTCCCAGCTCACAGCAACCTCCACCTTCTGGGCTTGGGCGATACTCTTGCCTCAGCCTCCCGAGTAGCTGGGATTACAGGCGCCCGTCACAACGTCCAGCTATTTTTTGGTTGCAGTTTGGCTAGGGCTGGGTTCGAACCTGCCACCCTCAGTATATGGGCTGGCATACTACCCACTGAGCCACAGGCACTGCCCTGGACTGGGAATTTTAAAAAACAAACTGGCCTTTCACCACAGGTAGTTTGAAGAATTACTAGTCTAGAATGTTGCCTGCTACAGAATGAATGAATGAATAAAAAGATGCCATTGGTTGGTACAAATGTTTCCCAATGCTAGTGTTTCTGTGTCTGACAGTTTGCCTCTCCAGTATTTAGCTATTGTCTGTAATAGGGTGAATAAGCACGGGGAAGGAGTCTTCTCACCTACTAACCTTGATTTCTGTGGGCCTCTCAGTCAGCCTCTTATGGCTTTTAAAGGTTTCCTCATTTAGATTTAAATGAAATAACATGAAATTACATTTTGTGAAAAGGGTTCACAAATGTGAGGTTTCATTGTTACTAACATAGCCATGTTTTATTCTTTCTAAGATCTAACATCTCTATTCCTCTCATAACTCTTACGAGTTATGAAAAAAAAACAAGAATGTTGGTTAGGATAATATAACACAAGAAGCGAATACTGCTTTTAAGTAAAAGCTGATACTAAAACTCCAATTCTCTACTGGTTAACACTTCAGCATGTCTCCAAGTCGCCCACAGTGGACCATAATGATAAGAGACCCTCAGAATCCTAAAGTGCCTTCTGAACTAGTAAAGTGTATTTTATGGTATTTTAACCCATTAATTATACCATGGACATAGTACCTACATATTAGACAGTATTATTAACTGAATCTTCTTGTTCATGCCAGTAAAAGTTAGTTGTATGATAGATGCTCACATATATGATGAGATTTTCTCCAAATTTCTCCATTAGAAAAGAGGGAGTTGCTTTACATTTAGGTCCTTACAAGGTCATATTATAGAGCTGTCTCATTCCGTAACTCTGACACTGAAGTACTGCCTTGGGAAAACACATTAGCATGGAAATTATTCAATTACTACTACTACTCTTAAATACTCATAGAGATCATTGATCACTTTCATAGCAATACTGTATGAAATTATGTTGTAAAACTCAGACATAAACACCTATAAGACTGATGAGGTATGCTGTTATGCAAATGGTAATTTCCATGAGTGTTTGTTAAGGAATGACTTGTGTTTCACCCTACTCCTTCCCACATTCTTATGTTGAAGCCTTAACTCCTAATGTGACTGTATTTGGAGATAGGTCCTTTAAAAAGGTAATTAAGATTAAATGAGGTCACTGAGATGGACCCAGTATGACTGGCATCTTTATAAGAAGACACGAGGACGTGTACAGAGGAAAGACCACGTGAAGACAGTGAGCAGGCAGCTGTCTGGAGGTGAGGAGGAGAGGCTTCAGGAGAAACCAAGCCTGCCAACACTGGGATCTTGGGCTTCAGCCTCCAAAACTGAGAAAATTGTAAGCCCACCTGTCGAACTTTGTTATGGCAACGTTAGCAGACTACTAGAACATCCTGTATGCTGATGCAAAAGGTAGAGTACCCAAAACCAGGCAGGTGGTGTTCAGATGGTGTGCCCTGAAAACCTAGATGGTTCAGAGTGGCCCCAGTGATGAGAAAGAAGACAGTAGCAAAGATGCTTGGAAGAGTTTGACCACAATTGTTCTATAAAAAAGGATGGGAAAAAAATGTTTATAAAATAATGTTTTTAGGCTCGGCGCCTGTGGCTCAAGTGGCTAGGATGCCAGCTACATACACCTAAGGTGGCAGGTTCGAATCCAGCCCGGGCCCACCAAAACAACAATGATGGCTGCAACCAGAAAATAGCCAGGCGTTGTGGCGGGCGTCTGTGGTCCCAGCTACTTGGGAGACAGAGGCAGGAGACTCGCTTGAGTCCAGGAGTTGGAGGTTGCTGTGAGCTGTGATGCCACAGCACTCTACCCATGGGACAGCTTGAGGCTCTGTCTCCAAAAACATAAATAAATAAATAAATAAATAATGTTTTTAGGGTGTAAGCCCGAGCACTCTGGAAGGCCAAGGTAGGTGGATTGCCTAACTCAGGAGTTCGAGATTAGCCTGAGCTAGAGCAAGACCCCTGTCTCTAAAAATAGCTGGGCATTGTGGCAAGAGCCTTTAGTCCCAGCTACTTGGGAGGCTGAGGCAAGAGGATCACTTGAGCCCAAGAGTTTGAGGTTGCTGTGAGCTGTGATGCCACAGCACTCTACCAAGGGCAACAGTGAGAAGAATCTTAAAGATTCTTTAAAGATTCTTAAAGATTCTAAAGAATCTTAAAGAATCTTAAAATAAAATAACAATTTTAAATACAAAAAGTTAACGTATACTTATTTCATCTATAGTCCTTTACTTACTCAAGTTTGCCAAAAATCTTTTGTCTTGATGTGATTTTATTGGGAGAAATGAGAGATAGCCTTGTAATTAGGATTTATGTAAATAGGTTTTTTAAATTAGAATAAAGTACAGTCCTGCATATGTAGAAAAACCATGATATTTAGTATTGATCATCATTCAAATTAACTTTGACATGAAAATCACATTTATTGTATATATAATTCATTTTTAAAGTCAGTTTCAAATAAGACAAATGCCAGTGGGGTAAGTTTGGTGGGGGTTGGTCTATATAGAATATAGGTATGTAGTATGAATAACATTTTAAACTACTGCATCGAATTAGAACCTCTCCTTTATCCCATGCCCTCACTCAGGCCCATCCTTCTGCCTGTTTCATGGAAAATGTTGGTATTCAGCGGTATGAATGGAGATGTTCAATGATATTTTCCCAGTTCTATTGCTATTTGCTGTTCTTTTAAGAAACCACGTGAGTGTTTCTTATTGTGAGTTACATGTGGTTTCAAATTTCCTTGGAATCTTGTTCATACAGGAGAAATCATTCTCTTTTCAAGTTCCTCAGTGAAGCGATCATATCACTGACAAAGGACTTCAGGGATATGCTCCAAGGTGGAGGTACATGAAGTGGTGATTGTAAAACAGGAAACACTTAAACACACGTTTTCTAGCCTGGTTATCTCCATGACAAAACACAAAAAGCATGCACATGTTCTTATCTCCAAAGTTTCCCTACTAGGGAAATTTCCACCAAAACTGGAAACAATTGCACTAATCTAAAGTGTTTTTCTTGTGAACAGATGAACTCTTGTGAACTGCAGCATGTAAGTGAATGTTATTGCCTTTTATTAAACATGGAGAGATGCATAAAAAAAATAGGTAATAGAGTATAAACTGAAGCATGAGTTCCTGCCATACTGGGACTCGGGTGCAAATGAATGTTAGCTGCTTCTGGAGTCCATCTAGTCTGAAGAATATAATGACTCGCACGTAAAGGAAATCATTCACGTGAGCAGATCCAGGGCCTTACAGGCTGAACTACAGCGCGGCCCCAGACACCAGTGGTGTGGTGCTTCCAGGGATCTGGGTCACAACGTCAGTTGCCACAGTGTCATATTCCTGCAGCATGTAATATAATGCTGGGTGTACAACAGATGTTTAATAAATGCAAATTAAGCCAACAAGTGTCTTGTCAGCCTAGCTTTGGCAAGCTGGAGCGGGACGGTGGAACCCCAGGTGGGTACTGGGAATTTTCTTTTAATCTATCTTTAAATTCTTGTTCATTACACAGATATTCCTGTGGTGCATACCGCGAAAAAGGTGATTCATAGAATTACAGGCATCTATGAGAAAATCGACCAGTATATCAAATTGAATAGAATGTACGCCCCGGGGAAGAAGATCCTGGAGTACTTGTCGATGGCGTGGGTGTCGATGCGCATGCTCACGTAGCCGCGCGGGCCCTTCCTCTGCGGCGAGCTCCGCTCCGAGGCCAGGCTCAGCTGCACCATCATCCGGTCCGGCTTCTCCCCGGGGTCCGCATCCGCCATGTAGCCGTCCAGCTCCGTCGCCTCGGCGTCGCTGTAGCCGCCGTCCAGCATCACGCGGGGCGGGGGCAGCCCGCCGGCGCAGGGCAGCTGCGGACATAGCAAACACAGGCGAGGCTCGCGCCGCCCTGGGGACTCTGCGCTGCAGGGAGGTGCCTCGTCCTGGGTCCTTTCATTTCCAGTTTGGGAAGAGGGCAGGAAGGGAGTGGGTGTCCCTGTAAACTTCCTAACAGAGCACGTCTCCATTTTTGTTGAACTGGAGGACTCTAGGTAACACTTAGGATTCATCACAGTGTCACGCCAGAGACCGACAAGGAGGTCCAAGATTACACAAATCCACGCGTTCTCCATGAGATCACAAACAGATACAAGCCCTTGATAAACATGTTTACACATCACGCTAGAGTGTGGGGAGAGGGCTGGAAAGGCATTGTGGGGGCACATCACTGCTACGCGATTAGAATTTTCTGGAAGAGATAACCAGTGAGCAGCAGAATGGAGGGACAAAGGAAAGCCTGGGAGCTGGATGGGGTCACATCGTAAGGAAAATTTCCTAGAATAGGAAATGTTCCTCTCTGTAAATTGTGCATTCCACCAGGTTAAATCACCATTTTTCTCCTGGGATTCCCTCGCTAAACCGACACCACCAAGATGTCCCTAAGACCTACTAGCAGGTCTTTGTCACACTGGCTTTAGCTGCCCCAATCTGTGGAGGGTGCTAAGTACGTGCCCAGTAAACCGACAGACGGTGGGGCCCACAGCACATCTCACACAAACCTAACACGCACGATGTTGTTTGCTGCTCACAGCAAAGCCGGGACGTCAGTGCTACTGGGGACCCACCCCCCCGCAACCAGGCTCCAAGTCACCTTCTCCCGCAGCTTCTGTTCCTTGCGCTCCTGCACCGTGGTCAGGTAGTTGACAGCCGCATACTCCAGCACCGACAGGAACACGAACACAAAGCTGACCCAGAGGTAGATGTCCACGGCCTTGATGTAGGAGACGCGGGGCATGGAGGCATTCACGCCAGTGATGATGGTTGACATGGTCAGCACCGTTGTGATCCCTGCAAGGCGTGAGAAGAGAAATAAGCATTTGTGTGTCACTCCTCAAACACCCAACGGCTTTACGCCTCGTTTGTCCTTCCTCTTTCCTCTACCTACACTCTCTCCACCCTTGCCCCTCTGTCTAGCAACACCCCACTCTATCCTTCCACAGAGAACCCCAGACATTTTGGCGTTAACGCATTTCTCTCAATTCAATTTTTAGAAGAGATTGCCTATAGGAGCAGGTATGTTTCTTACAACCACTGCCCTATCAAGGGGGGAAACAGGTGCACGAGGTTTATCTTAATTGCTGTGGAGTCTAGCGTCCCAGCCATGTTAGCAGTTGTCAGGGCTCCCCTGGCCAACACCCCCTCTGCTGCCCTGACTTCCACTCAGTAATGTCCACTCCAAGACTCAGAGGTCGATTGTTTTTTGAGACAGAGTCTCACTCTGTCACCTTGGGTAGAATGTAGGAGCCTCATAGCTCACAGCAACCTCAAACTCTTGGACTCAAGTGATCCTCCTGCCCAGCCTCCTGAGAAGTTGGGACTACAGGCGCACCACAATGCAGACTATTTTTTTCTATTTTTCGTAGAGATGAGGTCTCGCTCTTGGTCAGGCTGGTCTCAAACTCCTGAGCTCAAGAGATCCTCCCGCTTCGGCCTCCCAGAGTGCTGGGATTACAGGTGTGAGCCGCTGCCCCTGCCTGTCAGAGGTGAATTTTACTAAGGATGATCATGTTAACTACATCTATAGGAGACAGATTTCAAAACTAGAATGTGTGTTTACTTATCACAGTAACTGTTCAAGCTATGGAACAACTAGAGGCCAAGGCATATGTCTGTGGAAATTTCCCCAGGATTCCGAATTAAGCTTGGAACATTTATTTGGCAAACATCAAATCACAGAGGATTGGGGACATCTTAAGGGCCAGCTCCAATCCAGTTTCACTAAAAACAGCAGGTCATACTGTCCCTTGCAGCTTCTAAGCTGTCTGAGCCTTGGCGATATGTGTGATTAAGTAGGTCTAATGTTCTGAGTGAGGGCAGGTGGCGGTTGATGGGCACTTGTAGGATGGGTGTACTCAGACTCAGGCCTAAGAATTATTGGGGGACTTTGTTGAAAATGCAGGTTCTTGGTCCTCACCCAGAGATTAGGATTCTGCAAAGACCCAAGACTCTTCTTCATTTTTTGACAATTTCCCTCAGAGATTCTTTTACAAAGATCTCTTGTACTGCCATTCGAAAAGGCAGTATTTATTTATTTTTATTTATTTTATCTGTTTTATTTATTTTTTATTTAACTCTATTATAGAATATGATTCATCTTACAAGTGAACAGAGGAAAGGCATACAGACCAAGGGTGCCACCCTAGAGCTCCAGGTGGGCTGTTTGGATGGCACCCTTGGGGGCCTATAAGGTTTTGCTACATAGATTCTTATTTTTATTTTATTTTACTTATTTATTCATTTATTTATTTATTTTGAGACAGAGCCTCAAGCTGTCACCCTCGGTAGAGTGCTGTGGCATCATAGCTCACAGCAACCTCCAACTCCTGAGCTCAAGCGAGTCTCCTGCCTCCACCTACCAAGTAGCTGGGACTACAGGTGCCTGCCACAATGCCCAGCTATTTTTTGGTTCCAGCCATCATTGTTTGGTGGGCCTGGGCTGGAGTCAAACCTGCCAGCTCAGGTGTATGTGGCTGGTGCCTTAGCCGCTTGAACCACAGGCGCCAAGCTGCTACATAGATTCTTAATTATGGGATGTTACTTGCAATTAAATACCTTGGAGTTTCTCCAGTTGCAATGCTGAGAGGATGTAGAGCCATTTGAAAAGAATGATTTTATCTGCAAGAAATTACTGATATTGGAATGTGTACTTGAGATATTTCTTACCTAAGGGGACTCTGGCGGGCACAGCTCTGCGGTCAATCCAGAAGGACACCCAGGACAGCATGACCATCAGGGTGGCCGGGAAGTAGGTCTGGAGCAAGAAGAAGAAGATGTGTCGCCGCAGCGTGAAGTTGATGTACAGACGGTTGTACCAGCCTGGGGATCGGGAGGAAGAGACAGCACACGTCAGCACTGCTCAGCTCCCTCAGGAGACAGACTGTGTTCAGGGGATCAGAAGTGCCTCAGACACTCCAACATGATCTCATCACATCTTTAACAGATGCAGGTGAGGAAAATCCATGGAATTTAGTAATCCACACCACCTGGGTGAACCCATCTCAAGAGATTGTTGGCCCCTGTTCTGTACACAAAGGGAGCCCCTTAAGAAGGTCATTTAAACTCTCGATAGTCAAAATATGGTCTACGGCCCAGTAGCTTCATGACCAGATAGGTGGGAGCTTGTTAGAAATGCAAACTCTCTGCTGACAGCATGGCTCATGCCTGTAATCCCAGCTCTCTGGGAGGCCAAGGCAGGAGGATCCCTTGAACTCAGGAGTTTGAGACTACCTTGAGCAAGGGTGAGAACCTGTCTCTACTAAATATAGAAAAATTAGCTGGGCATTGTGGCAGATCCTTGTAGTCCCAGCTACTTGGGAGGCTGAGGCAAGAGGATGGCTTGAGTCCAGGAGTTTGAAGTTGCTGTGAGCTAGAGTGATACCATGGTACTCTAGCCTGGGCAACAGAGTGAGACTATCTCAGAAAAAAAAAAAAAAAAAGCAGAGTCTAGGGCCCACCCTTCTACTTAACAACATTCCTCAAGAAATCTGTATACATGTCAAAGTTTGAGAAGCACTGATAGGAATTTCTTTGTGGGGAGAAATGTTTTAAGTTAAAATATAAAGCTAAACACTACGTGTATTAGGAGTATAGTCAACATTCCCCAGGGGAAGCTCTGCTCAGCTCTGCTCTGTGAACTTTACCAGGAAAACATGCCTGAGGGAGGTGGAGGGAGGGAAAAGGCAAAGTCAGGGTAGGTTTGGGATGCCTAGGACTGAGAGTAAAAGGTGGACCTGGCGGCATTCACTTGGAAATTGGCACCCTGGGTGACTGGGGACATGTCTCATGGTACCAGAAAGAGATTGTGGGAGCATTGTCAAAATACTGAGGATCAAAAGAACCAGTGTGCCCTGATTAACCAATCCTGTGGGTAATGGACACAGGGGACAAGGGTGTGGATTGTGACCCTACCCTAGAAGTGAGCCAATGCTCTCTCTTACAGATTAGGACAGTGATGTACTTAAAAGACTGCACTTTCCCATGCAATCAGTCAGGCAAGGTCTTAGCAATGGAAAACACATAAGAATTTGAGGAAAATCATCTTGAAAGGTGAGTAGTCAAAAAAGAGGCAAGGGATAGAGTGAGGTAGCCTCAGCTATTTACCAGGTAAGTAGCAATAGGCAGACTCTCAAAAAAGTCACAGGCAATAGGAAGTAGCAAGCCTGACCAGACCCTTGGTTCAGAAAACAACAGCCAGCCCCACAAGGGAATAACCATCAGGTCCTGCACAGAAGCTTAGAAGAGAGTGATAAGGGGTTGTGCAGGCAGAGTGGCAGGAGGGGACTGCATGGGGCATCCCAGTGGCTGTCTGCAGTAGGGAGAATGAAAACAGCAGACCAGCAGTGGAACGCCCTCCTTGCTGCAGAGGAGGGGCCTCTCACGGGACATCAGGGCTGAGATGCCACCTACCAGGCCACAATCCAAGTCTCAAATAAACTTATCCACTTATATTTGAGTCCCACCAATATTTTCTAGGTTTATACTCCTGATGGACTGATGGTATCAAAAAGTCATCTCTACCCAAGGCTTGACACCAGAGATACTTCCCTTAGGATTCGTGTCTTTAGTTTCAGATGCAAGTGATACAGGCTCTACTTACTTGACAAACAATTTATACTTGCCTGCCAGCTGAGGATGAACCTCTGTGGGCAAACTGAAGCCCCAGCCACTCCCCACTCACCTGTGCTGCTATAGAAAGCCAGTTTAGTGGTGGTGTGGAATTCCTGTATGAGAAACTGGGAGAGTGAGATCCGCTCATCCGTCTTTAAGGAGTCATTGCCCTTTTTCCAGTATAGCATGAGGTCGTCTTCCGTGTAGGCATCTGAAAGGAAGGGACAGGCTGACTGTGGGGGTGTGTGGAAGCTGTGTCCCGATATCCTGCACAAACTATTGGGATTGTGATACAACAGTTTGAATAAACAAACCACAGTCTAAACAAAGTGAGACAAAATCCAAAATGACCCCAAATGCTCCCCAGTCTTTCAAAAGTCATCAGAGCAAAGCTCTCAAGCCCAAATGTTCATAATTCCTGCAAAAAGGCACCGCCCACAAGTCAGTCTGGTGTTTACCATGTTAAATCAAATGAAATCACTATTTTTTAGGTCAGATTTCACATGGTTCGCTCTTATAAACCAGGGGTAATTTAGCCCTTGCTTTTCTTTTTTCAAAGTGTAGCGACTCATCAGTTGATGGTAGATGCCCTTGGCTACATTCTAACAAGAAAGGACCACACAGAGATGGGAACAGAACAAGTCCCTTCACTATAGGCTGCCAGCAAGTCCCACCCATGGTGAAGTGGAAGTGATTCCCTGATGATCACCCTCTTGGGTGCACCATGTCCCCCAGCCCCACCATGTCAGCTGAGTATGTGCCTTACTGCAAGTGGACATACTACAGCCTGGGCGCAACAGAGGTCAGACCTACTGGAGTAGCCAGTCCAGTCTTCCCGTCTATGAGCAGCTCCTTCTAGGCTTCTCTGTTAATATTTTATTCTATTCCTATTTTCCAACCCATGACCTGTGTGATAGTTGGTCACAGTTTTTCAATCAAACACTTATAAGGCATTCTGTAGCTGTGGATGTGACCAGTGTCCACAACCAAGGGACTTTAGTGTACATACTGCTGAAGCCAACACAGCCACCAGTGGGCTTCAGAGGAGGTGATTCTAGCTAAACCCTGGGCTGGATCCAATCAGGTAAAAAGCTTTTTTTTTTTTTTTTTTTGAGACAGATTGTCACTATGTCGCCCTCAGAGTGCCATGGTGTCATAGATCATAGCAACCATCTCTTGGGCTTAAGCGATTTCCTTGCTTCAGCCACCTGAGTAGCTGGGACTACAAGCATTTGCCACAGTGCCCAGCTATTTTTGGTTGCAATTGTTATTGTTATTGAGCAGGTACAGACTGGGCTCGAACCCACCAGCCTTGGTGTATGTGGCTGCACCCTACTCACTGATCTGTGGGTGCAAAGCCAGATAAAATGTTTTAAGAACATAGCTGAGACTTCTAGAAGAAGAAATTCCACCTGTAGTTTGCAAAAATGTATGTGATGCACAAAAGTTGTAAATTTTCACAAAATCCAATTTGTTGGTGGGGTGGAGCCAAGATGGCAGACTGCAGCCAGCTTTTTGTAGAAGCTCCCATCCAGAAGGAGGCTCAAAGGACAGAAGTTTAGCAAGGGAGCTGATGGTCTGGAGAGGAGCCAAGAGAGAAGATTAAAGAGCACACTTCAATCTTCCTGAGGCGACCTGCGACCCCAAAAATACAATCAAAAGGTAAAAAATCCACCACCAAGCGGATGGGAGTCCCTTCCCCCACAAGAAGGGCTGGCAGTTTACTCCATGCATACAAGCGAGAAGAGTTCAAACATACTCCCACTCTATCCCACGGGAGAGACCCCCTAAAAACTGGACCTCCTACCCCTGCTGGCGTGCCATGGCACCCTCCTGCCAGGCATAAAACTGTATATATTCCCCACCTGCAACATTGAACTCCAAGGATTCCACTCCCCTCACCCCAAGGTCTGGAGGTTTGTTACCTACGGAGTCCAGATTCTTGGGCATCTCCTTGAGAGAAGTGGAGGGGAGAGGGCTGGTGTTCCTCTGTGCTGACTATGGCACAGGAGTAAGGAGAAGAAAATTGGCTCGGAGGAAGCTGTACAGCAACAGTGGCATCCTGAGCTGCAAACTGACACCATTCCAGATAGGCGAGCCACATCTCTCTGGGCAACTAGAGGTTCCGGACAGTAGCCACAGGCAGAACGGACTTGGTAACTTTCATAAGTAAAGAGACCATTAGCACCAACCTTCAGGGGAATATTGCTGAGACAAAGGCAGGGGGCAGGCAGAGGCTGGAATTGACACACACCTGAGTGTAAACTCTAATTGCTTGCTGCCCAGAGCTGAGTTCCTCATCAACTCTAGCAGTCTCTGACTTGCAGAGGAATTCAGCCAGGACAAAAGGTGAGGGGCTGGAATTGAGAGAACTTTCACAGCCTAATTTAAACATGCAAGGCCCTCCTGCCAGACTCAGATTTTTGGGCAGTTGCCTACTGGAGTGAATAAGGTCACAGACCTGGGGGATTACGAGTGACTGAATACAAGGTGGGATAGGAGGTATTAACCTTCCCAGACTAATCCATTTGCTGGGTGGGTCCCTTTGCCCTCACAGAGCACTGGAGCAAGTTATATCTGAACTGTGAGCAGACCTCGCTTATCTAGCTGCCAGAGACATTTGGACTCTTCCACCTGAAACTGGTGCTGACTGGGACAATTGATTTGGACCCCTTAAACCAGGCAGACCACCCAGGGACTATTCAAAGGGGCACCCTGGATGTATGGTTGAGGGAAGGTTTGATTTTCCTTGCCAAATTGTTGTTTGTGGGGGGTAGGGTGACTTAATTGCTGGTATTTCTCCACAGCAGAGACTTCAACCAAGATAAACTGAATCACTAGGGTAGGACAGAGACCAACTGAAAATAAGACAGAGCCACTTAACCCCACCACACCAAGCAGGTCCCCAGTCTCTCAGGCCGTAACACTGTATGGGTCATTGACAAATCTCAAGGGGAAAAGTCAAACAGGGTAAAACAATCATGGGGCGGAATCAGTGGAAAAGCTCTGGTAATATGAATAACTAGAGAAGATCAACCCCCCCCCAAGAAAGGATGTGGCTGGTAATATGAATAACCAGAGTAGGTCAACACCCCCAAGAAAAGATATGTCAGACAGAACTGAAGATTCCCTATATAAACAGATGGCTAAGATGTCAGAAATTGAATCCAGAATTTGGATTGCAAATAAGATGAATAGAATAGAGGCAAAGACAGAACTAGAAATTCAAGGAGCATTCCAAAAGTTCACTCAAGAATTCAACAAATTCAAAGACAAAACCACCAAAGATTTTGAAACATTAAGGCAAGAGATTGTAGCCCTCAAAGATCTGAAAAATATGTTAGAATCTCTTGGAAACAGAGTGCAGGAGGCAGAAGACAGGATCTCAGACGTAGAAGACAAAGCTTCTGAATATGTCCAAATGTCCAAAGAGAATCAGAAATGGAAAGCAAAAACAGATCATTCTCTCAGAGAGCTCTGGAATAATTCAAAGAAAACTAATATATGCCTCACAGGAATCCCTGAAGGCGACAAAGTTGCTTCGCAAAACACAGAGGCTCTTCTGTATGAAATTATGAAAGAGAACTTTCCAGATATGTCAACAGATTCTGAAATTCAGATTTCAGACAGCTTCAGAACCCCAGCACGACTCAATCCGAATAAGACATCCCCCAGACACATCATAATTAACTTCACTAAAGTTAATATGAAAGAGAAAATCTTGAAAGAAGCAAGACATAATAAAACCATAACCTACAAGGGGAAGAATATTAGAATAACTGCAGATCTCTCTGCTGAAAACTTTCAGGCAAGAAGAGGGTGGTCATCGACATTTAATCTCTTAAAACAAAATAACTTTCAGCCCAGGATTCTGTATCCAGCTAAACTGAGTTTCATTTATGATGGAGAAATTAAATACTTTAATGATATCCATGCATTGAAGAAATTTGCCATAACTAATCCAGCTCTCCAGGATAGTCTCAGACCTATTCTCCATAATGACCAATGGAATCCACCACCACAAAAGTAAACTAACTCAGAAACTATTGATCAAACTCCAACTTCTACAGTGGTGAAAGGATTAAAAACGTCCACTGGATTTTTGAACAACTCGATACCTAAAATTTTATCAGGCTTATCAATAATTTCAATCAATGTGAATGTCTTAAATTGTCCTCTAAAGAGGCACAGATTGGCTGATAGGATACAGAAACTCAGAATCTCATCTTACCTTAAAAGACAAATATAGACTCAGGGTGAAGGGATGGTCATCTATATTCCAGGCTAATGGAAAGCAGAAAAAAGCAGGTGTTG
>NW_003852513.1:1840256-1841378 GCF_000181295.1 Otolemur garnettii
TATAGGGTCAGAAGAGATTAAACTTTCACTCTTCGCAGATGATATGATTCTATATCTGGAAGATACCAAGGATTCTACTACTAAACTCTTAGAAGTAATCAAGGAATACAGGAGCGTCTCAGGTTACAAAATCAACACTCATTAATCAGTAGCCTTTATATACACCAATAGCAGCCAAGCTGAAAAAACAGTCAAGGACTCTATCCCGTTCACAGTGGTGCCAAAGAAGATGAAATATTTGGGAGTTTACCTAACAAAGGACGCAAAAGACCTCTATAAAGAGAACTATGAAAGTCTAAGAAAAGAAATAGCTGACAATGTTAACAAATGGAAAAACATACGATGCTCATGGCTGGGAAGAATCAACATTGTTAAAATGTCAATACTACCAAAAGCATTATATAATTTTAATGCAATCCCCATTAAAGCTCCAGTGTCATATGTTAAAGATCTAGAAAAAATAATACTTCATTTTATATGGAATCAGAAAAAAACTCGAATAGCAAAGACATTACTCAGGAACAAAAACAAAGTAGGAGGAATTATGTTACCAGACCTCAGACTATACTATAAATCGATAGTGATCAAAATAACATGGTACTAGCACAAAAACAGAGAGGTAGACGTATGGAACAGAATAAAGAGCCAAGAGATGAATCCAGCCACTTACCGTTATCTGATCTTTGACAAGCCAATTAAAGATATTGAGTGGGGAAAAGATTCCCTATTTAACAAATGGTGCTGGATGGTGACCTGTAGAAGACTGAAATTAGACCCACAGCTTTCACCGTTAACTAAGATAGACTCTCACTGGATTAAAGATTTAAACTTAAGACATGAAACTATGAAAATACTGGAAGAAAGTGTAGGGAAAACACTTGAAGAAATAGGCTTGGGTGAAAATTTTATGAGGAGGACCCCTCAGGCAATTGAAGCAATGTCAAAAATACACTATTGGGACCGGATCAAACTAAAAAGTTTCTGCACAGCCAAGAACACAGTAAATAAAATGGGTAGACAGCCCTCAGAATGGGAGAAGATATTTGCTCGTTATGTCTCTGACAAATGTTTAATAAGCAGAATCCACAGAGAACTCAAACGTATTAGCAAGAAAAAAACAAG
>NW_003852513.1:1841589-1849303 GCF_000181295.1 Otolemur garnettii
ATTCCTTTTGGAAAGACATCTGGAGAACACTGAGAGAACTAAAAATAGACCTGCCATTCGATCCTGCAATTCCTTTATTAGGTATATATCCAGAAGACTAAAAATCAAATTACAACAAGGATATTTGTATCAGAATGTTTATTGCAGCCCAATTCATAATTGCTAGGTTATGGAAGAAGCCCAAATGCCCACCCAAAAGCCCAAATGCCCATCAACTATTTATGGATCAATAAATAGTGGTACATGTACACCATGGAATACTATGCAGCCCTAAAGAAGGATGGAGACTTTACCTCCTTCGTGTTTATATAGATGGAATTGGAAAATGTTCTTCTTAGCAAAGTATCTCAATAATGGAAGAAAAAGTATCCAATGTACACAGCCCTATTTTGAAACTAATTCATAGCTTTTATAGGAATGTCATAACCTAATTATAGCCTTAGAATATGGGAAGGGGGTGGGAGAGACAAGGTGAGGGGGTGAAAGGGGGGAGGGAGGGTGGTTGGTGGGGTCACCTCTATGGTTTATCTTGTAAGAGTACAAGTGAATCTTTCTAAAAGCAGAGTATGAATGTCTTAACTCAATAACTAGGAAAATGACGTGAAGGTTATGTTAACCAGTTTGATGAGAGTATTTCAAAATGTATACGAAAACAGCACACTGTACCCCATGATTGCATTAATGTACACAGTTATGCTATAAGAAATTAAAAAAAAATCCAATTTGTCTATTTTTTTCATTTGATGCCTGTGCCTGCGATGTCACAGAGCCTGGTCTTCAACTTCCCCAGGACCCCCATGTGTATTCCTCAGACTCCTAGGCTGTACCTGAGAGGGCCTGAGAGTCCTGCCACCATGTATGTTCACAGCAGCAGGGCAGTTGTTGCCAACTAACTCTTTTGCTTTTGCTAGGAAATCCTTTCTTCAGTGGAAAACATATTTAGAAAAGCAATAAAACAGACCAAAACAGGTTCTCTGGATGGTATGTGTGCGTGCACTCTGGGCTGAGGGCTTGGAAGGAGACCCATATTCATTCAGCCCCCTATTCCTTCCCAAGAAGCTGCTCTGGGAAACTCTAGAAATTCCAGGATCGCAGGGCACAGTGGCTCTCACCTGTAATCCTACAACTCTGGGAGGCTGAGATGGGTGGATTACCTGAGCTCAGGAGTTAGAGACCAGCCTGAGCAAGAGTGAGACTTCATCTCTACTACAAATAGAAAAAAACTATCTGGGCATTGTGGCTGGCGCCCTGTAGCTCCAGCTACTGGAGACAGGCAGGAGGTTTGCTTGAGCTCAGTACTTTGAGGTTGCTGTGAGCTATGATGCCATGGTACTTCTAGCCTGGGCAACAGAGTGAGACTCTGTCTCAAAAATGTTTTTTAAATTTTAAAAAATGAAAACTCCAGTTTCCACAGGACAAAGATTAAAACCATTGCCCCAGGGCACTAAGAAGGTCAATTATGGGAATCAAAGATTTTAGTTCCCAATTTTTTCCTGATCAGTATAGATCACTTTAAAAGTGCAGTGGTGCATGAGTGAGAAGGCCAGATTGATCCCATCTTGCACTCTTTCATCCCACAACCCCCACTTTCTCAAGACCTGTCCTTGGGCAAGTAGGCCTTGCAGAAATGGGAAGTGTTAAATAAACACATCCTGTGGAGATGTGGCAGATTAGCCCAGGATGCAGGCCCTTGTAAAACACCATTTAGTTCTCTTTGTTCCTGACCCCCTGCCCTGTAGATCTAACCTTGCCTTTTGCTTCTGAAACTGATTTGTGTTAGGAGTTCCAATCCCCCCCCAACTGAAAGAAGGATATAAAAAATGCTCTAGTGAGCCTATGTTGGTTGGCCGGCCAATAAAGGACCCCATACCTATTCCGAACTCAGTGTGCTGGCGTTTTCTCTATAATTCCACTCGCATTGGGTACAGCATGAGAAACACACATTGAGAGTTAGAGGGCTGTGTCAGGGTGATGAGGAGCTGCTTGTGCCTGGGTGGAGCCTACTCACAGCTTTCAATCTCCAGGGAGCAAGTTTGCGTGTCCAGGGGGAAGCGGCTGAAGTCCATGTTGCACATTGCCGTCACTGTAACCCTGGAAACAAAAAGACAAAATCCAAGAGGTCAGAGCCTGCAAAAGACAGGTGCAAAATGATAACGCAGACAGATAAGGTTTCTGCTTCCTTCCAATATGATAAATGCCTTCTTCTCACATTTATAGGCAACTTGTCAGTATTTAGATAAGTAGCTGATGAGTGGTACCTGCACTGGAGTACTTGGGTAATTCTGTTTAACCCCAGGTCAGGGTGAGGCAAGCACATTGTCTCTGCTAACTCTAGTCTGAGCATTTCAAAGATGCAGTGGTATCAACAGACACAACAATGTGACACAAAAACTCTCATAACATGGTTTATTAGAAGAAGCCCCAGGAACATATATTATTCTCCTGTCTTAGATAAATTCAGGTTCTTCTGTTCTTTTGTTGATTCTGTGTATACCTAGGCCAGTTTTAAGCCAACACTTCTTTTTTAATGTTATATTCTTATATTATATCAGTGCTGACATTTTTCTATTGATAATAGCATCTACTAGTGGGCCTTTGTGTTTTTAATGAGTAATTCCATGAAGATCACAGTAATGGAAAAACACTGAAAGATCTTTCTATATTAACATGAAAGCACTTGGTGGAATTGAATGGTTTTTTTTTTTTTTTCAAACTTCTCATCAAAGAACAATTAAATACAGATCACTAATCATAGAAGTAAAGTCTTCCATCACTGTGAAATTTCATAGCAGGATATGATTGACAGTCATTGGCTGGTAATGTATGTACTCTTTTTTTCTTCAGCCACACTTTTTGGTATGCATAAGTTGTGGAAATGATGTAGATCATTGAAGGCCCCAACAGAAAGAAAATTCACTTTTAATTTAAATGGAAATTTCAAGGAAAAGAGCATTCTTGAAATGGAATTATACAAATATTTGACTCATTTTTTCCCACTACTTCAAGAATAGAATGTGTTCCTCAAAGCACCTTGGATTCCAACAGCTGGATAGTCTCTGTCCTCTGGAAATCCTGATAAATAGGGTTTGTTGGGGGTGAGAGCAGGGGTGAGGATAGGGGTGCATCAGGCCGGCAGCTGACTTGGATGCCTACTGGTGGGCTTCCATTGCCATGGGTACATTGTCACCTAACTATGCCTAATGTCATTATTAGCATGAAAGTTGGAAGCTAAGTTTGGGGACACTTGGAACTAACTTAGGGACACAAAATGTCAAATGCAGTAGGTCTTTTGCTATGAACAAGAAAACTGAATATCTCTTTTTTGTGTTAGTTTTCAGAATCACAGACATCATTAGACTAGGTCTTTCTAGCCTGACAAGATACTTTTCCACTCATGAGCTGTGTATTGAAGAGCATTTGTGATGTAATCAAACCCATGTTTCTTTTTGTTTCTCAAGTCTCTGAATCAATTCATCAAAGGGGATCTTCTGTTGCTCTGGACAGAAATTTGGCAGGTGCTGTAGCTCTTCTCTTATTCTCATGTAATAATCAAAACTCTCTTCAGCTGGCACTGTGGCTCAACCCTGTGAATTCCAGGGCTCTGGGAAGTAGAGGTGGGAGGATCTCTTGAGCTCAGGAGTTTAGGACCAGTCTGAACAAGAGTGAGACTCCATCTCCACTAAAAATGGAAAAATTAGGGGGGCGGAGGCAAGATGGCCAACTGGAGCCAGCTTTCCACAGAGGCTCCAGTCCAAAAGGGAGTTAAAGGACAGAAGTTTAGCAAGTAAGTTGATGGTTTGGAGCTGAGTCAAAAGAGAAGGTTGAAGAATGCACATCAACCCTGCTAAGGTGAGCTATGACCCCAAGGAAACAAACAATAGGTTTAAAATCCATCGCCAAGTGAATGGGAGTCCCCTCCCCCATGAGAACAGCTCGCAGTATACACTATACAAACAAGTGAACAGAATTCAGACCTCCTCCTATTTTATCCCATGGAGAAACCCTCTAAAAACCAGAACTCCTTTGCCAGAGAGGACCTATTAGTGTGCCATAGCACTCTCCTGCCAAGCATAAAACTGCATATATTCTCTACCTATAATTCTGAACTCCCAGCACTCCCTTCTACTCTCACCCCATGGTCTGGAAGCCTGTCTCCCATGGAGTCCAGATCCTTAGGCATTTTCTCAATAGGTGGACAATGCATGGGCTGTTGAAGGTCTGTGCTGATTCTGTGCCAAGGATGTGAAAAGAAGACAGTGGACTGAGACAAAGAGGGAGAAGCAGTTTCCCATGGCACAGAGCACCAGCAGCAGCAGTGAGAAGAATAGGGCTCACATCCTTGGGGATATTTTGGAGACACACTCCCCACCTCTCTCTTGGCAACCAGAGAAAGCCAGGCCTCTAACCCAGTAGCAGCCACTGGTGAAACAGATATGGGACAGAAACACAGGCCCCATGAGTAAAGGGTATGCCTGAGGCGGTGCCTGCCTGGGCAGGGTGTGGTGCAAATGGAGACTAGAATATGTGCATGCAGAGACAGCATACTCCCAGGGTGAGGCTGAGTCAGAAATGCTGCTTTAGTGAGCCTAAGAAGCACCCAGCCCCCAGGGAGCATGCCTGAGACAAAAGCAGGCAGGGCAACAGCACCAGCCCAGGGAGAAACAGACACTGAAAGCTGTGTACCAGTACCAGCCCAGGGAGAGGCAGGAACTGAGAGCTGAATGTGAGCTTTAATGGTGCCTGTCCCAACACAGAGTGCAGCCAAGACAGAGATGCCAGCTCCGTGAGAATTGGTGAATGGCAACAACACATGGTGGGGCTGAGCCATAGTTTCTGTGAACTCAAACAGAGCCTGGCCCACAGGGGAAAATAGCCTGGATAGAAACTCTAATTCTGCCAGAATATAAGTGGCAGCAACATCATTTTGGGTTGGGGCTGGAACTGAGTGAACTGCCCAGCTTCCATTAAGTACCTGAGGTTGTCAGGCTTCAGCTCCCCCTGCTGGCTGGTGGCAGAGTGCGGCAGTCTGGCCAAGAAGACAAAGATCTCCCTATGACTCAGGCAGGTGCAAATCCTTAGAGCATCTGCTCATTGGAGGGAACTGGGTCACAGCCCTGTGGGGTTACCAGTGACTGCGTGTGATAGACATGTAAGGTGGGAAAAAAAGGCATCAACCTTCCTAGACTAATTCATTTGCTGGGTGGGTCCTTCTGACTCTACAGAGCACTAGAGTGAGCCACACTCAAACTACCAGCAGACCTCTGTTTTCTATTTGCTGAGGACCTTTTGACCTCTCCCACTTGAGACTGGGTGCTGACTGGGACAATTGATTTGGAACTCTTAACCTGGGCCAATCACCTGTGGACTATCCAAAATGGTACCCTGGGTGTGTGGTTATGAGGAGGTTTGATTTTCCTTTTCCAGTTGTTGCCCATGGAGGGCAGGGTGACTTAGTTGCTGGTATTTCTCCACAGCTGAGACTTTAACCCAGAGTTATTGATTCACTAGGATTAGACAGAGACCAGCTGAAAACAAGACAGAGCCCCCCTCAGAAATCCAAGAAATCCTCCATGAATACTACAAGAAAATTTATTCTCAGAAATATGAAAATCTGAAGGAACTCGACCAATACTTGGAAGCACACCACCTTCCAAGACTTAGTCAGAACCAAGTGAGAATGATGAACAGGCCCATATCAAGCTCTGAAATAGCATCAACTATACAAAATCTCCGTAAAAAGAAAAGCCTGGGACCAGATGGCTTCAAGTCAGATTTCTACCAAACTTTTAAAGAAGAGCTAACACCTATACTACTTAACCTTTTGCAAAATATAGAAAAAGATGGAATACTACCCAACACATTCTATGAAGCTAACATCACCTTGATCCCCAAACCAGGAAAAGACCCAACAAGAAAAGAAAATTATAGACCAATATCTCTAATGAATATTGATGCAAAAATATTCAACAAGATCCTAACAAACAGAATCCAGCAACACATCAAACAAATTATACACCATGACCAAGTGGGTTTTATTCCAGGATCTCAAGGCTGGTTCAACATACATAAATCTATACGCATAATACACCACATAAACAAATTAAAAAACAAACACCATATGATCCTCTCAACTGATGCAGAAAAAGCTTTTGACAATATCCAGCATCAATTCATGATCAGAACACATAAGAGAATTGGCATAGAAGGGACTTTTCTCAAATTGATAGAGGCCATCTACAGCAAACCCACAGCCAATATGGTATTGAATGGAATCAAATTGAAATCATTCTTACTCAGATCAGGAACCAGGCAAGGTTGCCCATTGTCCCCATTGCTCTTTAACATCATAATGGAAGTCTTATCCATAGAAATTAGGGGAGAAAAGGCAATCAAGGGTATTCACATAGGATCTGAAGAGATCAAACTCTCACTCTTCACAGATGACATGATTGTATACCTGGAAAACACCAGGGACTCTTCTACAAAACTCTTAGAAGTGATCAAGGAATACAGCAGTGTCTCAGGTTACAAAATCAACACTCATAAGTCAGTAGCCTTTCTATATACCAACAATAGTCAAGCTGAAAAACAGGCAAGAACTCTATTCCATTCACAGTAGTGCCAAAGAAGATGAAATACTTGGGAGTTTACCTAACAAAGGACACGAAAGATCTCTATAAAGAGAACTATGAAACTCTAAGAAAAGAAATAGCTGAAAATGTTAACAAATGGAAAAACATACCTTGCTCATGGCTGGGAAAAATTAACATTGTTAAAATGTCTATACTACCTAAAGCAATATATAATTTTAACGCAATCCTTATTAAAGTTCCATTGTCATACTTTAAAGATCTCGAAAAAATAATACTTCATTTTATATGGAATAAGAAAAAACCTCAAATATCCAAGACATTACTCAGAAACAAAAACAAAAACAAAGCAGGAGGAATCATGCTACCAGATATCAGACTATACTATAAATCCATTGTGATCAAAACAGCACAGTACTGGCACAAAAACAGAGAGGTAGATGTATGGAACAGAATAGAGAGCCAAGAGATGAACCCAGCTATTTACCGTTACCTGATCTTTGACAAGCCAATTAAAAACATTGAGCGGGGAAAAAATTCCCTATTTAACAAATGGTGCTGGATGAACTGGCTAGCGACCTGCAGAAAACTGAAACTGGACCTGCACCTGTCACCACTAACTAAGATAGACTCTCATTGGATTAAAGACTTAAATTTAAGGCATGAAACTACAAAAACACTAGAAGAAAGTGTAGGGAAAACTCTTGAAGAAATTGGCCTGGGCAAATATTTTATGAGGAGGACCCCCTGGGTTGTTGAAGCAACATCAATAATATTCTACTGGGACCTCCTCAAATTAAAAAGTTTCTGCACAGCCAAGAACACAGTAAAAAAAGCAAGCAGACAGCCCTTAGATGGGAAAAGATATTTGCTGGTTATGCTTCTGACAAAAGTCTAATAACCAGAATCCACAGAGAACTCAAATGTATTAGCAAGAAGAAAACAAGTTATCCCATCTCGGGGTGGGCAAGAGACTTAAAGAAAAACTTCTCTAAAGAAGATAGACGCATGGCCTACAGATTTATGAAAAAATGCTCATCATCCCTAATCATCAGAGAAATGCAAATCAAAACTACTTTGAGATATCATCTAACACCAGTAAGATTAGCCCATATCATAAAATC
>NW_003852513.1:1849533-1851675 GCF_000181295.1 Otolemur garnettii
ATGGATCAATAAATTGTGGTATATGTACACCATGGAATATTACGCAGCCCTAAAGAAAGATGGAGACTTTACCTCCTTCACGTTTACATGGATGGAGCTGGAAAATATTCTTCTTAGCAAAGTATCTCAAGAATGGAAGAAAAAGTATCCAATGTACTCAACCCTATTAAGAAACTAATTGTTAACTATCATATGAAAGCTATAATCTAAATGGAGTCCAAGAATATCGGGAAAGGGGTGAGGGAGGGGAGGGGAGGGGGAAGGATGGGTGAAGGGAGGGTGATTGAGGAGATCACACCTATGATTTTTCCTATAAGGGTATATGTGAATTTTTCTAAATGTCTAATATAAATGTCTTAACACAGCAATTATGAGAATGACATGATGGCTATGTTGGCCAATTGGATGAAAGTATTTCAAATTGTATATGGAAACAACACACTGTATCCCATGATAGAATTAATCTGCACAAATATGATCTAATGAAAAAACAAAAAACAAGACAGAGCCACTTAGCCCCACCACAAGAAGCAGGTCTCCAGTGTCTCAGACCATAGCACTGTATAATCCTTTGCAAAATTCTAGCGGAAAAGTTACAGACACCAGTCCCAGCTCTTGGGCAAAGGGCTGGTTAATCCTTACTCCAGGAGCTCCCCCAACCCAACTTCACCTTATCTGGCTCATCTAGCCAAACAGTGAAGAATAATCATGGGGCATAATCAGTGGGAAAACTCCAGCATCATGAATCATCAGAGCAGATCAACTCCCCTAAGGAATGATATGGTGGACACACCAGATGATCCCATCCATAAACAAATGGCTAAGATATCAGAAATCAAATTCAGAATTTGGATTGCAAATAAGATTAATAGAATGGAGGTAAAGTTGGAATTAGAAATTTAAGGAGTATTTCAAAAGTTGTCTCAATAATTCAATGAATTCAAAGACAAAAATCACCAAAGATTTTGACACATTGAGACAAGAACTTGCAGCCCTCAAAGATGTGAGAAATACAGTAGAATCCCTCAGTAACAGAATGGAGCAGGCAGAGGAAAGGATTTCTGACATTGAAGACAAAGCTTTTGAACATTCCTAAATACTCAAAGAGGAAGGAAAGTGGAGAGCAAAAATGGATCATTCTCTCAGAGAGCTCTGGGATAATTTGAAGAAAACTAATATTCACCTTATAGAAATTCCTGAAGGCTATGAGGTGGCTTTGAAAGGCCCTGATGCTCTACTCCATGAGATAATCAAAGAGAACTTCCAAGACATGCCAAGAGATTCTGAAATTCAAATAGCAGACAGTTTCAGAACCCCAGCACGACTCAACCCAAATATGGCATCTCCCAGAAACATTATAATTAACTTCGCCAAAGTTAATATGAAAGAGAAAATTCGGAAAGCAGCCAGACATAAGAAAACTACTACCTACGGGGGAAGAATATTAGAATGACTGCAGATCTCTCTATTGAAACCTTTCAAGCTAGAAGAGGGTAGTCACTGACTTTTAATTTCCTAAAACAAAATAATTTTCAACCCATGATCCTATATCCAGCTAAACAGAGTTTCATTTATGATGGAGAAATTAAATACTTTAATGACATTACATGTTGAAGAAATTTGCCATAACTAAACCAACTCTTCAGGATATTCTCAGACCTATCCTCCATAATGACCAGCACAATTCTCTATCACCAAAGTAAACCAAATTTCACTCAGAATTTTTTGATCAAATTTCAACTTCCATAGATTCAAAAAGATTAAAAATGTCCACTGGACTTTTGAAAAACTTGACACCCAAAATTCTACCAGGCTTATCAATATTCTCAATTAATGTGCCTCTAAGGAGGCACAGGTTGGCTGACTAGATACAAAAACTCAGGCCAGGTATCTGTTGTATATAAGACTCTCATCTTACCTTAAAAGATAAATATAGACTCAGGGTGAAGGGATGGTCATCTATACGTCAGGCAAATGGAAATCAGAAAAAAGCAGGCATTGCAATTTTATTTGCAGATACAATAGGCTTTAAAATAACAAAAATTAAGGAAAGATAAAGATGGTCACTTCATATTTGTTAAGGGTAACACTCAACATGATGAGATTTCAATTATTAACATTTATGCACCCAACCAGAATGCA
>NW_003852513.1:1851972-1859712 GCF_000181295.1 Otolemur garnettii
TTTTTTTTTTTTTTGGTTGCAGCTGTCATTGTTTTTTGGCGGGCCCAGGCTGGATTTGAACGTGCTAGCTTAGGTGTACGCAGCTGGCACAGTAGCCGCTTGAAACACAGGTGCTGAGCTAGCAAAGAAATTTTAGACTCATACTTAAACCATTCAACATTTGGATTTAACAGACATCTACAGAACATTTCATTCTAACAAAACTGAATACACATTCTTCTCCTCAGACCATGGAACTCCAAAAACTCAATACCCAAAATTCTACCAGGCTTATCAATATTCTTAATAAATGTGCCTCTAAAGAGGCACAGGTTGGCTGACTAGATACAAAAACTCAGTTCATGGAGTATGAACCATACTGCAAAATAGATCACATCCTAGGTCATAAGTCTAACCTCAGAAAAGTTAAGAATAGAAATTATTCCTTGCATCTTCTCAGACCATCATGGAATAAAAGTTGAACTCATTAACAACAGGAATCTGCATGCTCATATAAAAAAAGGAAACTAAATAACCTTATGCTGAGCGATAGCTGGCTCATAGAGAAGATTAAGAAGGAAATTACCAAATTTTTGGAACAAAATGATAATGAAAACATGAAGTACCAGAACCTCTGGGATACCGCAAAGGCAGTCCTAAGAGGCAAATTTATACCACTGCAAGCCTTCTTCAAGAGAACAGAAAGAGAAGTTAACAACTTAATGGGACATCTCAAGCAAATGGAAAAGGAAAAACATTCCAATACCAAACCCAGCAGAAGAAAAGAAATAACCAAAATTAGAGCAGAATTAAGTGAAATTGAAAACAAAAGGATTATGCAACAGATCAATAAATCAAAAAGTTGGTTTTTTGAAAAGGTCAATAAAATAGATAAACTTTCGACTAAACTAACCATGAAAAAGAGAGTAAAATATCTAATTTCATCAGTCAGAAATGGCAAAGACGAAATAACAACAGAATTCTCAGAAATTCAAAAAATCCTTAATGAATATTACAAGAAACTCTATTCTCAGAAATCCAAAAATTCGAAGGAAATCACAATACTTGGAATCATGCCACCTTCCTAGACTTAGCCAGAATCAAGTGGAAATGTTGAACAGGCCTATATCAAGTTCTGAAATAGCATCAACTATACAAAATCTCCCTAAAAAGAAAAGCCCAGGACCAGATGGCTTCACATCAGAATTCTACCAAACATTTAAAGAGGAACTAGTACCTATATTACTTAACCGTTTCCAAAATATAGAAAAATAAGGAATAATACCCAACACATTCTATGAAGTAAACATCACCTTGATCCCCAAAACAAGAAAAGACCCAAAAAGAAAAGAAAACTGTAGATCAATAACATTAATGAATATTTGTGCAAAAATATTCAACAAGATCCTGGCAAACAGAATCCAGTAACACATCAAACAAATTATACACCATGACCAAGTGGGTTTTATCCCAGGGTCTCAAAGCTGGTTCAATATACATACATCTATAAATATAATTCATCACACAAACAACATAAAAAACAAAGACCATATGATTCTCTCAATTGATGCAGAAAAAGCTTTTGATAATATCCATCATCCTTTCATTATCAGAATACTTAAGAAAATTGGTATAGAAGGGACATCTCTTAAACTGATAAAGGCCATTTACAGCAAACCCACAGCCAATATTGTATTGAATGGAATTAAATTGAAATCATTTCCACTCAGATCAGGAACCAGGCAAGGTTGCCCACTATCTCCACTGCTTTTTAACATTGTAATGGAAGTCTTAGCCACTGCAATTAGGGAAGAAAAGGTGATCAAGAGTATCCATGTAGGGTTAGAAGAGATCAAACTTTCACTCTTTGCAGATGATATGATTGTATATCTGGAAAACATCAAGGATTCTACTACAAAACTCTTAGAAGTGATCAAGGAATATAGCAGCATTATAAAATCAACACTTATAAATCAGTAGCCTTTATATATACCAACAATAGTCAAGCTGAAAAAACAGTCAAGGACTGTATTCCCTTCACAGTAGTGCCAAAGAAGATGAAATATTTGGGAGTTTACCTAACAAAGGACATGAAAGATCTCTATAAAGAGAACTATGAAACTCTAAGAAAAGAAATAGCTGAAGATGTTAACAAATGGAAAAATCATACCATGCTCATGGCTGGGAAGAATTAGCATTGTTAAAATGTCTGTATTACCCAAAGCAATATACAATTTTAATGCAATCTCTATTAAAGCTCCACTGTCATACTTTAAAGATCTCAAAAAAATTTTTCATTTTATATGGAATCAGAACAAAACCTTGAATAGCCAAGACATTACTCAGAAATAAAAGCAAAACAGGTGGAATCACACTACCAGACCTCAGACTATACTATAAATTGATAGTGACCAAAACAGCATAGTACTGGCACAAAAACAGAGAGGTAGATGTATGGAACAGAATAGAGAACCAAGAGATGAACCCAGCTACTTACAATTATTTGATCTTAGATAAGCCAATCAAAAACATTCAGTGGGGAAAAGATTCCCTATTTAACAAATGGTGCTGGGTGAATTGGCTGGCAACCTATAGAAGGCTGAAACTGAAACTACACTCACTTTGTTAGTGGACTTTTACTATTAACAAAGATAGACTCTCACTGGATTAAAAATTTAAACTTAAGACATGAAACTATAAAAATACTAGAAGAAAGTGCGGGGAAAACAACTTGAAGAAATCGGCCTGGGAGAATATTTTATGAGGAGGACCCCCCAGGCAATTGAAGCAACATCAAAAATACATTACTGCGACCTGATTAAACTAAAAAGCTTCTGCACAGCCAAAAATACAGTAAGTAAAGCAAGCAGAAAGCCCTCAGAATGGGAGAAGATATTTGCAGGTTATGTCTCTGACAAAGGTTTAATAACCAGAATCCACAGAGAACCCAAATATATTAGCAAGAAAAGAACAAGTGATCCCATCTCAGGGTGCACAAGGGACTTGAAGAGAAATTTCTTTGAAGATGACAGGCACACGGCCTACAGACATATGAAAAAATGCTCATCATTCTTAATCATCAGAGAAATTCAAATCAAAACCACTTTGAGATATCATATAACTCCAGTAGGATTAGCCCATATCACAAAATCCCCAAACCAGAGATGTTGGCATGGATGTGGAGAGACGGGAGCACTTCCGCACTGCTGGTGGGAATGCAAGCTAATATGTTCCTTTTGGAAATATGTTTGGAGAACACTTAGGGATCTAAAAATAGACCTGCCATTGAATCCTTCAATTCCTCTACTAGATATATATCCAGAAGACCAAAAATCACTTTATAACAAAGATATTTGTACCAGAATGTCTATTGCAGCCCAATTCATAATTGATAAGTCAGGGAAGAAGCCTAATTGCCCACTGACCCATGAATGGATCAATAAACTGTGATGTATGTACACTATGGAATATTACACAGTCTTAAAAAAAGATGGAGACTTTGCCTCTTTCATGTTTACATGGATGGAACTGGAACATATTCTTCTTAGCAAAGTATCTCAAGAATGGAAGAAAAAGTATCCAATGTACTCAGCCCTACTATGAAACTAATTTATAGCTTTCATATGAAAGCTATAACTTAACTATAGCCCAAAAAGAGGGAGAGGATGGGTGCAGGGAGGGTAATTGGTTGGAACACACAGTGCATTTTACAAGAGTATATGTTAAATTTACTGAGTGTAGAGTATAAATGTCTTAACACAATAACTAAGAAAATGCAGTGAAGGCTATGTTAGTTTGATGAAAATATTTCAAATAGTATATAAAACCAGCACATTGTACCCCATGATTGTATTAATGTACACAGCTATGATTTAATTAAAAAAAAATATCCAACATGGTGGTGGGTGTCTGTAGTCCCAGATAATTGGAAGGCAAAAATTACAATTTTTGTGCTGAGATATTAATTAATACTTTAAACTTCATTCACGTTAAGACGCTGCTCTCCTGCCTCAGCTGAGATACAAAGTTGGCATTGGGGTGGTGAGAGTCTGCCCATCTCAGACCACCTCTGGCACAGTGAGGGTGCAAGGAGAGAGGGCCTGGGGCAGGAAGTCTGTCTGGGTGGCTCTGCACTCTCTGGGCCTGCCACCTAGCAGCAGCTGATGCCTCCTTCCTGCAATTGGCCACCTCCTCCCTGAGGCAACTCCCTGCCCCACTCTTTCTGCACTCACCAACCGCTCCCCCATGCCTCTGACTGTAGCAAACAACCCTGGGAATGTTCACTCCCCCACCACCACCACAACAAAAATTTTTGGCTCTGACCCCAGGTGGAGAGACAGGTCTTCTCTCTGCCTGAACTTGCACCTCACTCCCATCTGTGGGGCGGGATGCACACCCTGCCCTCTTCAGGTGGTCCCAGGGAAGGCTGCTCAAGGTATGCTCACAACTTCCTCCAAAGAAAACCTTTTCTTCCTCCCTCCAATCCTGGACTTTATATCCTGAGGTTTACAAGTTGTTCAAAAATCATGGAATTGGTTTTGCACAGTTTTCTTAGTAAAATCTACCTAGCATAAAGGAGCATCTCATTTGTAAATTTCACTTGTTATTGTATGATTGTGCCTAGGACACTTTGGTGCACCACCCTGCTACCTGCAGTTTTTAGTGGACCCCACCCCCATCTCCTCCCCCCTCCCCCACCCCCATCTTGCACTGAGCAGCTCCACTCCCCAGCTCCTCTCCCCCCACCCCCCCAGCCTGCTCTGTGTACTCCTCATTTGCATCCTGAGCATCTGACTCCAGGCTTGCCTTCCCCACTAGCTGGCAGTCAGGCCAAGGACTGGAGCCTGTACCATTTGTGGTCCCAGAGCTTGCGACAAGACCTGGCAAGGCTTTCATTGCACAACTCTGGGAGCCAACCCTGGCACCCAGAAGGCTCTTAAAAATCTGTTGAATGAATCCATCAGTGAATGAAATGAGGGGATGGTAATTTAGTGAGTATTTTAGGAGCTAACCCGCTGCCAACAGAGTTGACAATACCAAGTACTCTGTGTTTTCTCTAAAATAAATTTAACAGCAGTAATCCTCAGCAACTTAAGCCTTTTTTTTTAAATAAATAAAACAAAACCATAATTTTATTTGCAATTACAAATCAACTTGTGTATTTTCAGGCACAGGGATGGGAAGGAGAAGTTTCTCCTGGTGGTGGGGCTCGCTGAGGGTATGGACTCTGAGCACTGGGCCACTGTGCCTTGCTGTTCTTCTCCTGTGCTGCATCCAGTGATGCCCTCGACTAGACTTTGGTAGGGCCTCAAGATACGATTGCTAGATTTTAAGGAAGACTGTGAGTGAGTTAAGAATGGTCATTATTAAAAATTAAAACTAAACATTACATTAAAAACAAGAGTAGGCTAGGCGTGGTGGCTCACATCTGTAATCCTAGCACTCTGGGAGGCCAAGATGGGTGGATTACCTGAGCTCACTGGTTCGAGACCAGCCTGAGCCAGAGCAAGATGCCATCTCTAAAAATAGCTGGGCGTTCTAGCAGGCACCTGTAGTCCCAGCTACTCAGGAGGCTGAGGCAAGAGAATCACTTGAGCTCAGAAGTTTGGGGTTGCTGTGAGCTATTATGCCACAGCACTCTACTGAGGATAACAAAGTGAGACTCTCTCAAAAAAAAAAAGTAATAAAACTCAAAATGTATAATTTCCTAATTGTTTTACTACATTTTATTTAGTAAAATGGCTTTGCATGGCCAGTGGTGGTGTTGACCCTTGGGATGTGTCTGATTTGGGATGTGATGTGATTTTATTAGTCTCTATACCCATTTACACTTATTGCATCTGTCTGGTAGAAATACTGTGTAATGGTGTCCATCCACATGTTTCTTAACTGCATCCAGTGACATCAGTGGCTAATAGCTTAAAACAGCCACGATGGGAGTGTTTATACTATAGAAATCAGTAGTGCTAGAAGCAGGGCTTGATTTACCATCTTACTGATTGTTTAGACTTAAGAAGGCAGATTAAACCTTAAAGTGTGTTATACCCATTACCATTATATTGTGAATAGTGGCAGATATAGAGGAAATTTTACCCCAATATTTGAAAGCTGTTATTAATTCACCAAAGACATTGCTTATGTCTTTAATAAAGGAGTGAAGTTCCTACTTCATTCTTCATTGTTTCACTTTTGCTTTATTCATGTAATGAAAACATCAACCAACATTTATAAATCTACATTTATTTGTCAATCATGTAAGCCACTGGTCCCCAACCTTTTGGGGATTGGTTTTGTGGAAGACAATTTTGCAATGGACTGCACGTGGGGAGGGCATTAGATGCTCATATGGAGCGTGCAAACTAGATCCCTCACCTGCATGGTTTATAGTAGGGTTCTTGCTTCTAGGAGAATCTAACTCTGCTGCTTATCTGACAGGAGGCAGAGCTCAGGCAGTGATGCGAGCAATGGGGAGCACCTGTAAATATAGATGAAGCTTCACTGGCTCTGCCCGACCCTTATATCCTGCTTTGTGGCCCAGTCCAAGGCCCAGGGTTTGGGTACTGCAAATATAAACAAGCAAGTACTTACAAATATGTATTTATAGTCTGACCTTGTAGAACTATTGTTGATGATATAATTATAAAACTGATAGTAGTTTTTGCAAGAAATAAGAAATCGCACTCAAGTTAAAAGCATATGGAATTTATAATAAAAGTATTATATATTTAATTTCATTTGTAAATCATGTATAATATATCCTTTCTATCAGTAATGTTTACAATAAGTGTATGTATGCATACTTTTACCCCAGATAACCAATTGTTAAACATTTATTAGCATACTAGTGGTGCTGTGTGTTATGGTCTAGTTCTCTGTAGTCCTGGTGGTGCCATCAAGTTATATTGTTGTGTTGGTAGCTTTTAAGCCTTAAGATGCCTTGACAACCTGCTTCAGAAATGAGCAGGAAGAGCCAGCTGAACATGACTTGGGGAAGGAGTTGCACATTCTTGAACCATTTGAGCCTCAAAGATGGAAGTCCTATAACTGTACTCTGTGTCTGGTACCTACTGTGGGTTCCAGGCCAGGAGAAATGTTAAGGGATCATTATAAATATTCCTTTGGACAATGGGGACAGAAATTCAGCTTCAGCATTGTGATCTCTGATTCTAAAGACACACTGTGCAGCTTTCCAGGGATCTCCTACTTAGTCATTGACACGAAGATTGACCTTTACCATTTGCCAACACTTGAGCCAAAACAAAGTCTGTGAACCTAAAATGCAGCATCCTCCCAGCATTAAAGCAGTGTCCATAGGGAATGACCTGTCCCTTCTCTGTGAGGGCCTACAGCCCAGTTCCATGCCCAGCCCAGGGAGGTGGGCACCAGGAGTTTCTAAAGCTGCTCCTGCAGTCTGGAAACTGCTATGGTGCTGGGTTTAAGGAAGGCTTCCTCAGGCCAGTGGTCAATGCTTATCCTTTATATTTTAAAAGTGATGCTAGAATGCCACTTTAAAAGTAGCCCAGGGTCCCTATAGTTTCTCAAGTAGGACACTGGAGAGAAAGGATAGAAAATATGCTTGTGGCTGGCCAGGTAAAGCAAAATTTTTTTTTGTTTTTGTTTTGAGACAGAATCTCACTCTGTCACCTTGGGTAGAATGCTGTGGCATCTGCCTAGCAATCTCAAACTCTAGGACTCAATTAGACTGCCTCAGCCTCCATTAGTGTAGGATTATAGGTGAGCCACCATGCCCAACCATAGAAT
>NW_003852513.1:1860026-1864773 GCF_000181295.1 Otolemur garnettii
AAAAAAAAAAAAAAAAAAAAAGTTCTAAAATGTACCTGAAAAATGGAAATCACAAGAATTCTGGGAAGATGGCTGACTAGTAGTAACTCTCAGCAGAGGCTCCTGACCAGAGGGAGAAAAACTGGACAGAATCAGACTCTATGAAGCCAAAGGTGGGGAACTGAGCCAAGAAATAATTTCAGCAAGCCACACTTCCAAGGAAAAACAGTCGAGAAAACAAATTACAGGTATAAAGCCTATCGATTAGAGGACAGGAGACCCCCTCTCCCAAGTGGGAGGCCAGGTGCAGGCTCTCTGTGAGTGAGCAGGGAACAAAAGACCTCTCACTTTACCTCATTGGAGAGAGCTGCTAAACTCCAGGTCTCCAGGTCTCTTTCTCTAAAGAGGTCCACTAGTGAACCTAGTCACCACCCCACCAGGTATAAAATTGAACAAAATTTCCCCCCACAATTCCAAACTCCTGGTCTACCCTAGCCCCCTCACATGGTGGGCTGAAGTTCTCCCCCCTGCAGAGCACAGAGTGTTTGGTCTTTTCCTGAGAGATCTGGGCATAGTGTGGACTGCCAAACATCAGAACGGAATCTGTGACTAGTAGGGAAGAAAAAGGGCATGGGAAGAAAGGGAGGAGGAGCAGTCCCCTAGTTATGACTTTGCATGGCCAGTGGTGATGTTGACCCTTGAGATGTGCCTGGCAGGAGGGGGTGCAGAACCTCCAGCTTTGACGGCACCCACAAGCGGGAGAGTGGTTGCTCATTGTAGACTGAGTTTGGTGGGCAAGGCTGATCCCTGGCTCCAACTGGGCTGCCAAGCAGAGGCTTGCCAGATGTGGACTGAGACCTGTCAGGCAAGGGTGTCCTGACTCCAACAGAGCTGGCATGCCTCCAGATGTGGACTGAGACCTGTAGGTGGGGGTGTGGTCCTCTAACTCCAACGGGGCCAGAGAGCAGAGGCTCGCCAGGTGTGGACTGAGACTGCTGGGCAGGGGCATGGTCCCCTGTCTCCAACAAAGCCGGTGAGCAGAGAAGTGGACACCAGTGTGGACTGAGTCTGGTGGGTGGGGCATGGACCCCTGACTCCAACTGTGCTGTTGGAGACCCTTGGCTCCCTCTCTGTTGAGCAGGGTTTGTACTGCCTGAGACAATTTGATTGGAACTTGTGTCTGGGGCTGTCCACTTGGGACACTCTGAGGTTGACCTTCAAAGTTCTGTAGCAGAAAAGAACTAAAGGATGGGGATGGGGTGCCACAGCTATCTGTATCTCTCCACAGCTGAGATTTAAACCTAATACCATGGATTCTTAGGATAGGATAGAGGTTGGCTGATTTCAAAACAGCTATCTCACCAAGTGGATCCTCAGAGTCTCCAGCCAAAACTCAGAAAGGAGCCAGTGTAAGGTTATAGGCAATAAGCCACAATTACAAAGCCTAGAGATTTGGTAAGGGGATGATTATCTCTACTACCCAGGAACTCCAATTCAATCTCACCCTATCAGTTCTAATAACCAAACAGTAGAAAATAAACATGGTATGGAACCAATGGAAAAACTCTGGCAAGATGAATAACCAGAGTAGATCAATCCCCCTTCCCCAAGGAATGAAAAAGGAAATACAATTGAAGATGCCATGCATAGACAAATGGTTCAAATGTCAGAAATAGAATTCAGAATATGGATGGCAAATAAATAGAATGGAAGAAAAGATAGAAATTGAAATCCAAAGAGTAGTTCCAAAATTGTCTCAAGAAATTAATAAATTCAAAGACAAAGACAACGTCACCAAGATATGGACATAATGAGAAAACAGATAGCAGAACTCAAGGAAATGAAAAAGTTACTCAACTTCCTCTGAAATACAGTAGAATGCCTCAGTAACCAGGTAGAAGAAAGGATCTCTGAAATTGAAGACAAAGCTTTTGAACATTCCTAAATGCTCAAAGACAGACAAATGGAGAGCAAAAAATGATCATTCCCTGAGAGAACTGTGGGATCACTCCAAAAGATCAAACATTCATCTTATAGGAATCTGAAGGATTAGAGGATGGTCCAAAAGATACAGATGCTCTACTCCAAGAGATTATGGAGGAGAATTTCCCAAGCATTGCAAGAGATACAATGCTTGAGATTGAGCAATGCAAGAGATACAGAACTACACATAGCAGACAGTTTCAGAACCCCAGAGAAACTCAATCCAAACAAAATATTTCCTAGACACACTGTGATTAACTGTACCAAAGTTAAGATGAAGGAGAAAATCCTGCAAGCAGTCAGATGTAAAAAGATGTATCACCTACAGAGGGAGAAATAACAGAATGATTGCAGATCTCTCAGCCAAAACGTTTCAAGCCAGAAGAGGATGGTCAGCAACTTTCAGTCTCCTAAAACAAAACAACTTCTAGCCCAGGATCCTGTATCCAGCTAAACTGGGTTTCATTTGTGATGAAGAAATCAAATACTTTAATGACATACACATGACGAAGAAATTGGCCATAATTAAACCAGCTCTCCAAGATATTTTCAGACCCATCTTCCACAAAGACCAGCACAATGCTTTAACACCAAAGTAAACTCACTCAGAAATTTTTTAACAAAACCCAACTTCCACAGTGGTGAGAGGATTAAAAACAACCACTGGACATTTGAAAAACATGACTCCCAAAACACTATCAGGCTTATCAATTCTCTCAATTGATGCGAATGGCTTAAATTGTCCTCTAAAGAGGCACAGATTGGATGACTGGATACTCAGACCAGATATCTGCTGCATACAAGAATCTCATCTTATCTCCAAGAATAAAAGTAGACTCAGGGTGAAGGGCTGGACATCTATAATTCAGGCAAATGTCAATCAAAAAAAAGGAGGCATTGCAATTTTATTAGCAGACACAATTGGTTTTAAACCAACAAAGATAAGGAAAGATAAGAATGATCACTACATATTTGTCAAGGAATACACCCAACATGAAAAGATTTTTTTTTTCTTCTTCTTTTTTTTTTTTTTTTTTTTTGAGATATAGCCTCAAGCTATCCCCCTGGGTAGAGTGCCATGGCTTCACTGCTCATAGCAACCTCCAACTCCTGGGCTCAAAGCGAGTCTCCTGCCTCAGCCTCCCAAGTAGCTTGGGACCACAGGCGCCTGCCACAATGCCTGGCCATTTTTTGGTTGCAGCCATCATTGTTGTTTGGTGGGTCCGGGCTGGGGATTCAAACCCGCCACCTTAGGTGTATGTGGCTGGCGCCTTAGCCGCTTGAGCCACAGGCGCCGAGCCAAAAGATTTTGATAATTAACATTTATGCACCCTACTAGAATGCTCCTTGATTTATAAAGCAAACCCTAATACATATGAACAACTTAATATCTTGGAGATTTTATTACCCCTTTGATAGTTTTGGATAGATCCTCCAAGAAGAAACTAAACAAAGAAATATTAGACATAAACTTGACCCTACAACAAATGGACTTAACAGACCTCTACAGAATTCATCCTAATAAAACTGAATATGCATTCTTCTCATCAGCCCATGGATCATCCTCCAAAATTGATCATATCTTAGGACACAACTCTAACCTTGGCAAATTAAAAAGAAAAGAAATTATCCCTTGTATCTTCTCAGACCACCACAGAATAAAAGTTGAACTCAACAGGAATAAGAATCTTCATACTGAAACAAAGTCATGGAAACTAAATAATCTTAGGCTGAATGATAACTCGGCCAAGGACAAGATTAAGAAGGAAATCACCAAATTTTTGGAACAAAATGCTAACGAAGACACAAATTATCAAAACCTGTGGGATACTGCAAAGGCAGTCCTAACAGGGAAATTTATAGCATTAGAAGCCTTCATCAAGAGAATAGGAAGAGAGGAATTCAACAACTTAATGGACCATCTCAAACAATTGGAAAAGGAAGAACATCCCAACCCCAAACCCAGTAGAAGAAAAGAAATAACCAAAATTAGGGCAGAATTAAATGAAATTGAAAACAAAAGAATCATTCAGAAGATCAATGAAAAAAAGTTGTTTTTTTGAAAAGATTAATAAAATTGATAAACCTTTGGCCAACCTAACCAGAAAAAGAAAAGTAAAATCTCTAATATCATCTATCAGAAACAATAAAGGAGAAATAACAATAGATACCTCAGAAATTCAAAAAGTTCTCAATGATTACTACAAAAAACTCTATGCCCAGAAATATGAAAATCTAAAGGAAATGGACCAATACCTGGAAGCATGCCACCTTTCTAGGCTCAACAAGAAAGAATTAGTTTTTTGGAAAGACCTACATGAATCACTGAAATGGCATCAACAATACAAAATCTCTCAGAAAAGAAAAATGGCTTCACACCCAAATTCTATCAAACCTTTAAAGAGGGGTCAGTGCTTGTGGCTTAGTGGGTAGAGCACCGGCCCCATATACCAAGGGTGGTGGGTTCAAACCCAGGTCTGGCCAGCTAAAACAGCAATAACAACTGCAACAAAAAATAGCCGGGCATTGTGGTGGGTGCCTATAGTCCCAGCTACTCAGGAGGCTGAGGAAAGAGAATAGCTTAAGTCCAGGAGTTTGAGGTTGCTATAAGCTGTGACACCACAGCACTCTACTGAGGGCAAGGAAGTGAGACTCTGTCAAAAAAAAAAAAAAACTTTTAAAAAGGAACTAGTACTAGCTCAGCGCAAGGAGCTAAGGCACCAGTCACCTACACCTGAGCTGGCGGGTTTGAATCCAGCCCAGGCCCGCCGAACAGTAATGATGG
>NW_003852513.1:1865896-1873011 GCF_000181295.1 Otolemur garnettii
CAAGCCCATAATCAGAATTCTTAAGAAAATAGGCATAGAAGGGACATTTCTTAAACTGATAGAGACCATCTACAGGAAACTCACAGCCAATATCATATTGAATGGTGTAAAATTGAAAACATTTCCACTCAGATCAGGAAGGATGCCCACTGTCTCCACTGCTATTCAACATAGTAATGGAAGTCTTAGCCATCACAATCAAGCAAAAGAAGGCAATCCAGGGTATCCAAATAGGGTCAGAGGAGTTCAAACTCTCATTCTTCACTGATGATATGATCCTATACCTGAAAAATCTCAGGGATTCAACTTCAAAACTCTTAGAAGTGATCAAGGAATACAGCAGCATCTCAAGATACAAGATCAATACTTATGGATCACTAGCTTTTATGTATGCCATCAATAGTCAAGGTGGAATATAGTCAAGGACTCTATTCCTTTTACAGTAGTGCCAAAGAAGATGAAATATCTGGGAATTTACCTTAAAAAGGTCATGAAAGATCTTTATAAAGAGAATTATGGAACTCTGAAGATGTTAACAAATGGAAAAACATATCATGCTCATGGCTGGGAAGATCAATATTGTTAAAATGCCCATACTGGCCTGTGGAAGAAGGAGATGGCAGAAGGCCAGAGGTGAGATCCAAAACGCAGAGACAAGGACAAGAAGGGACCGAGAGGGGCAGGTGGCTGAGATGCCGGAGTCCAGGTGACCCGAGTAATCCTCCTGGAGAAAGAGGGCGTGCATGTGCATGCCGGAGTGCTGAAGCCCATTGCCCACAGGGCACGGGAACTGCGCCCAGGCTAAGTGTAGCATCCAAGGTGCAAGATGAAGAAATTACAATTGGATTGTGCCTGCGCTTCTTCTGGAAAACAAGACCAGCCTGAGCTAGAGCAAGACCTCGTCTCTAAAAAATAGCCAGTCATTGTGGCAGGTGCCTGTCATCCCAGCTACTCAGGAAGCTGAGAGAAGAGAATCGCTTGAGCCCAAGAGTTTGACATTGCTCTGAGCTAAGACACTACCGAGGGTGACAAAGCTAACTGTAGCATCCAAGGTGCAAGATGACAAAATTACAAGTGGATTGTGTCTCCACTGCTCCTGGAAAACAAGACTTGAATGCAAAGGCAACACCAAAGAAATTAGGATGAGGAACCTTGGCAAGTAGTTTAACAAGATGGTTTCAGGCCCAAGATGAAGATCCCACCCTTTGAAGTTTCTCTATACTGTGCTGCGACTGCATCATTGTATTCAATCAGTTGGAGCATGTACATGGAACTTTGATATTGCTGCCTGCCTTTGGCCAATAGAATAGCCAATAGAATAATCTACTCTTTTTTTTTTTTTTTTTGAGACAGAGCCTCAAGCTGTCTTCCTGGGTAGAGTGCCATGGCTTCACTGCTCACAGCAACCTCCAACTCCTGGGCTCAAGCGAGTCTCCTGCCTCAGCCTCCCAAGTAGCTAGGACCACAGGCACCCACCACAACGCCCAGCTATTTTTTGGTTGCAGCCATTTATTGTTGTTTGGCAGGCCGGGCTGGATTCAAACCCGCCACCTTAGGTGTATGTGGCTGGCGCCTTAGCCGCTTGAGCCACAGGCGCCGAGCCAGAATAATCTACTCTTCCAACACCTCAGTAACGTGAAAGTTCAGGAATTTGCTTGGGTGGACACTTTGATACATGTCATTGAGCTTGGATCTTCCTCACTCTGATACTGATTTGTTACAGTCTCTGGCTCCATCTATGTATGGATATGGAATGTCTGATAAAGTTAGAGAAGTCTGTTAAGAATTTTGTCTCCACATCCAAGGATTGATACTTTTATCAGATGGGACTCTTCTGTTTAAAAAAAAGGGTGGTGGTCATGGAAGAGATTGCTGGTTAATCAGCCAGTACTTGTCATTGTCTTCTTCTTCTCCCCTAATGAAAGAATTTTTGGCTGGGCACATGGCTGAATAAAAATTACATTTTTCAGGATCTCATGGAGCCTAGTATGGCCATGTGATTGGCCAGTGAGGGTGAGCAGAAATGGGGTATGCAGCTGCTAGTTCTTGCCCTCTTATTTTTTCCACTGTTTGGAATGAGGGTATGGTGGTAAACCATTGGGGACCATGTGATATGACCAATTCCTTAGGGCAGTAATCCCCAAACTTTGTTGCTCATTAGAATTACCTAGGGAGCTTTTAAAAATCCCAATATCCAGGTCACACCATGTAACAATCAAATGAGAATGTCTTGGGGTGGAAGCCCAGCATCAGTGAAATCTCCAAGTGAGTGGAACTAAAACCGGTATCCTGAGAGAAGTATCTCAAGAATGGAGAAAGAAATATCACATGTACTCATGTATAAGTGAGAGCTAGGCAGTAAGTAATACATGCTCATACAGAGTGCCATAATGTACTTCGGAGACTCAGAAGTTGGAGGTGGGAGAGGGGTGAGGGATCAAAAATTAGCTACAAAGTACACCGTGTGCTGTTTGGAAGTACGCTAAAATCTCTGACTTCACTACTGTGCAAGTCATCTGTGTATCAAAAAACTACTTGTACATCCTAAATAAAAATAAAATGAAATTTAAAAATTAAAAAATAATAATAATAAAATATAATGTCCATACTACCCAAAGTATTCTACAGATTCAATGCAATCCCTACTAAAGCAACATTATCATACTTTAAAGAGTTTGAAAAAATAGTGCTTTTTTCATTGTATATGGAATCAGAAAAAACCTCGAATAGCCAACATATTATTCAGAAATAAAAACAAATCAGGAGGTATCACCTTACCAGACTTCAGGTTATACTATAAATTTATTTATAATGATCAAAACAGCATGGTACTGGCACAAAAATAGAAAGGTAGATTTATGGAGCAGAATAGGGAACCAAGAGATGAACCTAGCTACTTATTGTCATTTGATCTTTGATAAGCCTATCAAAAACATTCAGTGAGGGAAAGACTCCCTATTTAACAAATGGTGCTGGATGAACTTGCTAGAGACCTGTAGAAGACTGAAACTGGGCTCGGCGCCTATAGCTCAACTGGCTAAGGCGCCAGCCACGTACACCTAAGGTGGCGGGTTCGAATCCCCAGCCCGGACCCGCCAAACAACAATGATGGCTGCAACCAAAAAAATAGCCGGGCGTTGTGGCGGGCGCCTGTGGTCCCAGCTACTTGGGAGGCAGAGGCAAGAGACTCGCTAGAGCCCAGGAGTTGGAGGTTGCTGTGAGCTGTAATGCCACGACACTCTACCCAGGGGGACAGCTTGAGGCTCTGTCTCAAAAAAAAAAGAAGACTGAAACTGGACTCACACATTTTGCCATTAACAAAAATTGATTCTCACCAGATAAAATATTTAAACTTAAGACATGAAACTATTTTTTAAAAAAACTTAAAGACAGTGCAGGAAAAACACTTGAAGAAATTGGCCTGGGAGAATATTTTATGAGGAGGAACCCCAGGCAATTGAAGCAACACCAAAAATCCATTAGTGGGATCTGATCAAACTAAAAAGTTTTTGCATGGCCAAGAGCACAGTAAGTAAAGCAAACAGACAACCTTCAGAACGGGAGAAGATTTTTGCATGTTATGCTTCTGACAAAGGTGTGATAACTAGAATCTAAGAGAACCAAACTAATCAATAAGAAAAGAACAAATTACCCCATTTCTATGTGGGCAAGAGACTTGAACAGAAACTTCTCTGAAGAAGACAGGTGCATGGCCTACAAACACATGATCATCTTTAATCATCAGAGAAATTCAAATCAAGACCACTTTGAGATACTATCTAACTTCAGTAAGATTAGCCCACATAACAAAATCCCAAAACTACAGATGTTGGCATGGATGTGGAGAGAAGGGAACACTTCTATGCTGGTGGTGGGAATGCAAACTAATACGACCTTTTTGGAAAGAATTTTGGAGAATACTCAAGGAAGTAAAAGTAGACCTACCATTTGATCCTGCAATTCCTCTAGTAGGTATATATACCCAGATGATCAAAAATCATTTTACAACAAAGACATTTGCACCAGAATGTTTATTGCAGCCCAGTTCATAATAGCCAAGACATGGAAACAGCCTAAGTGCCCGTCAACCCATGAATAGATTAACAAATTGTGGTATATGTACACCATAGAATACTATGCAGCCATAAAAAGCTGGAGACTTCACATCTTTTATGTTTACCTGGATGGAGCTGGAACATATTCTTCTTAGTAAAGATCTCAAGAATGGGGGGGAAAGTATTCAATGTACTCAATACAACTATGAAATCAATATATAATCACCTACACATTCATATGAATGGTAAAACATAACTAGGGTCCAGAAAGTAGAAGGGAAGAAGAGAGAGGGGGGAGGGGAGGGAGGAGAAGGGAAGGTATTTGGGGGGGACCTCACCTAATGTGCATGATGCAATGGGACATTTCAAAACTATTAAGAAGAGTATAGGCTCAGGGCCTAGCACAGTGGTTATGGGGCCAGCCACGTACACCAAGGCTGGCGTGTTCGAACCCAGCCTGGGCCTGCTAAACAACAATGACAACTGCAACAACAAAAAAATAGCCAGGCGTTGTAGTGGGTGCCTGCAGTCCCAGCTACTTGGGAGGCTGAAACAAGAGAATCAACTTAAGCCCAAGAGTTAGAGATTGCTGTGAGCTGTGATGCCATAGCACTTTACTGAGGGTGACATAGTGAAACTCTGTCTAAAGAAAACAAAAAAAAAAAAGAAAGAAAAGAGTATAATTGTGATAGATGTGTTAATCATTGCAATGTAAGCATTTCAGTACACCAAACCCATACATCTATCAATGTACACAGTTATGATTTGATAAAAACAAAAAAATTAAAAATTAAAAAAAATTAAAATCAGAGAGATTGGAAGAGGCAAATTTTTGAGAACATAGTATCTATTTCTCTAAGTCCTACTAGAGAAATAAATTTATTATTGAAATATAACATATAGAGTAGGGCATAAAATGTTAAGTATCAGCTTGAGAAATTTCTCAAATGTATTTGCAAGACTAATTCTTTACAACTTCTATTCATGTGTACCGTTAATTTTCCTTGATGCTGAGAAGTTGGCAGCTACTGACAAGTTATAAGTTACATATTCAGAACCGAAAGCAAAACTGCTGCTGTGAACCCAGCACTGTCCCTGGCAAAGCTGGCGGTGCCCCTACCTGAGGCTGTAGAGCACCTTCCCGTCCGGCTGCACCCGCAGCATGACGTTGTCAGTGGTGGTGTCGTGGATGAAGGAGCGCTTGGAGTGTACGAAGAACATGTCAGGGACCCAGATCTTCTTCACCAGCCGGCCATCAAATGTCATGCTGAGGTTGTTGGTGCTGGGGAAGGCCAGCCTCTCGTCCTTCCAGTAGTGCCTCAAGTACAGGGTCATTGTAAAGTCCTGCAGGTGGTGGGGCAAAGAAGGAACCCCAGACACACAAACCCACGGTGTGGGCAGGGGGTTCCACACCCCAGGGAGCATCGCCTGTCTGGGGAATGACACTGAGCCCAGAGCTGCAGGGGAGGAGCTCAGCAAGCACAGGTGTCTGAGCCCACCTTACACTAGGGGCTGCTCAGAGGGCTCCAGCCCCAGAGTGAAGGCCTGAGGACAGCACTCTGCCATCGGGTGGAGGTGGATAAATACCCCAACTCCCTTGCTCCAGAATTGGGATAACCCAGAGATGTGTTCTTTGCTGACTCCTGGAGGACACAACTTCTCTGCTTCCCTGTCTCACTTCCCACTCTGCTCCCATGTTTCCCAAACAAACTACTTATGCTAGAGTGCTCATCTCAGGTGTGCCTCTAAGGATAAGGCCCAAAAAAGTCTTATATGCCAATGAGTTGTAAAATGTTCCATATTTTTTGGCTCGGCGCCTGTGGCTCAGGCGGCTAGGGTGCCAGCCACGTGCACCTAGGGTGGCGGGTTCGAATCCCCAGCCCCGGGCCCGCCAAACAACAATGAGGGAAAAAAAAAAAAAATGGCCGGGCATGGTGGCGGGCACCTCAGCCTTCCAGCTACTTGGGAGGCTGAGGCAAGAAAATCGCTTAAGCCCAAGAGTTTGAGGTTGCTATGAGTTGTGACGTCATAGCACTCTACTGAGGGCGACATAATGAGACTGTCTCAAAAAATAATGATTATCATCATCATCAAACTTCTAAATCTTTGTGGTGGCTTCTCCCTAAATACAGTTTGCTATGCAAGAAAACAAGGGCTTCTCACAATCATACAACCATTCTCATCTTGGGGGTATTTATATATGTATGTGCCTATGTATGCATATGTATCAGAATTTTCCTCATGATCATAGCAAATTAGTTTCTTTTCTAATTTTAAATTATTCTACCTTTAAAGTAACTTATTAGGCCAGAAGTCCCTTTTGCTCTTCTGGAGACTGAGTCTCACTCTATTGCCCAAGCTAGAGTGCCATGGCATCAGGCTAGCTCATAGCAACTTCAAAGTCCTGAGTTCAAGTGATGCTCCTGCCTGAGCCTCCCAGACGCAATGGCACTCTACCATGGGAGATAAGTGAAACTCTGTCTCTACAAATAAGAAAAAAAGTAAACATAATTTTAAAAAATTTGTGCTATAAGCCAGGTGCAGTGGTGCATTACTGCACCACAGTGGTGCTGTGGTGCATTACTGCACCAGTAATCCTAGCACTCTGGGAGGCTGAGGCAGGAGGACTGCTTGAGCTCAGGAGTTTGAGACCAGCCAGAATAAGAGCAAGACCCTGTTTCTACTAAAAACAGAAAAAAAAAACAAATTGTCAGGTACTGTGACAGATTCTAGTAGTCCTAGCTACTCAAGAGGCTGAGGCAGGAGGATCACTTTAATCCAGGAATTTGACATTGCAATGAGCTAGGCTGATGCCATGGCACTCTAGCCTGGGCAACAGAGTGAGGCTCTGTCTCTAAAAGAAAAACCACATGGGCAGCACCTGTGGCTCCATGAGTAGGGCGCTGGCCCCCTATACCCACAGTAGCGGGTTTCAACCTGGCCTCAGTGAAACTGCAACAAAAAAATAGCCAGGTATTGTGGCAGGCACCTATGGTCCCAGCTACTCGGGAGGCTGAGGCAAGAGAATTGCCTAAGCCCAAGAGCTGGAGGTTGCTGTGA
>NW_003852513.1:1873031-1885984 GCF_000181295.1 Otolemur garnettii
CTTGAGCCCGGGAGTTGGAGGTTGCTGTGAGCGTGATGCCATGGCACTCTACCCAGGGGGATAGCTTGAGGCTCCGTCTCAAAAAAAAAAAAATGTTCCATATTTTTATCTGAATCCACACACACAAAAAAGGGACCCTCGTTGGTCCCTCTGCATTTCCACAGCCAAGCAGAGTGCACAGGAGCAAGGTGTATCTGCTACTCAGCAGTTGCGACCTGGGCCCCTGCTGCTCACACGTGATTGCCTTTCCCCAGAGGATGCATCTGAGTAGCAAGAGCCTGGACACTAGAGGGGACGGTCGTGTCTGTCATCCTGCTGTTTCCTCCCAGTTAGGTGGCTTTGGGCCAATCTCTGAGTCATCTGTGAAATGAGTGTGGGAATTCCCACCTTCTAGCAGCTGTGAGCCTGAGTGAACTAAGGTGCATGGCTTCTGTCCTGGGACAGGCCATGAGAACCCCCTGCCCACACCATGGTCAGAGAAGCACTCACCATGTCCACCTCTGAGATGCTGTCCAGGCTTTCCACTTGTACGTCCACACCAACAGGAATGGCAGGGCCTGGGTACAGAGCACGACCAGAGGATTTGTTCTTTATTTGAACTTTACTGTGACAGAAATAGGCAAAAGGAGCCTTTTTCCTGGACCCTCAATGCTATGTCAGACTGAAGGTTTGGTCATGCCAACCTGAAGTCACACCGGAGACGAAAGCATGGATGGAATCATAGGCTGCCTCCCTGAAATATTCCAGCAAAAGGCATTTTGTTTGTTTGTTTGTTTAATTTTAATCATTCTGAAATGATGAAGTTATAGATTTCTGCCTTGTTTATACATACTCACGTAAAGATACAACTGAGGTTGAAGGTTGAAAGCTGGGTCGGGTCTAGGGAGAACTCAGCTTTCTCCTTACTCCACCCACTTTATTTTCTGTATTTCCCCACTGACTATGCACACTCTTTCATCATGGAAGCAGTGGCTCTTGTACGGCCTTGACAAAGGCATTGCATGGTAATGGGCACCCAGGGTCAAAGTCAGATTCAGGTCATTTGCCAAACCCACAGACCTGTCCTTGCCACATGCTGGAGCAGCTGCCCAGGGAGAGATGACACTCTGGGTGGCCTTAAAATCATCTGATTTTTTTTATTGTTGTTTGTCTGTTTAATACTGTTAATGAGTAAGAAAGCATAATAAAAGGAAAAGACTCTTGCCCCCTCTGTCCCTGTGTCAGGCTGAGCATGGAACACCCTCAGATCGCCATGGGGTGAAAGGTGGGCTTGGATCCAGCATCGGCAGACTACAGGCTGGATAGAGATGCCCTTCTGGGCCTGCTTATGCTCTAGGCAAAGATGAGTGGATGAAATAAAAGGCAAGAGAATGATTTTTAAAATAAAAAATTTTTTGCAGTTTTTGGCCAGGGCTAGGTTTGAACCCACCACCTCCAGCACATGGGGCTGGTGCCCCACTCCTTTGAGCCACAGGTGCTGCCCTAAAATAAATATTTTTTCCCAGGAAAATAAACCCATAAGGACAAAAATCCTATTTGACACTAAGAGGGCTGAAACCCAGCAGCTGCAGGCCAAGCTTCAAAGGGCTTTGCCATTCTTTTGCACTAAATCGTTATTTTCTCAAGCTATTTCCATTTAATTAAAACCACACTCTGCTGTCAGATATATGCCCTGAATCCTGTCTGCCAGCTCCCAGAGAACAAATTTAGTGCAAGGTTGTCATTTCAGAGCATTTGCAGGAGGCAGCTTTGGGCTACAGCTGGCCTATCCTCCCCTTGCCCTTCCCACAGCCAGCCAGCTGCTGGCCTTGCTGATCCTGCACCATCCTTGTCCAGAGCAATGGCCTGAGGAAGCTGGCTGGCCCAGTCTGGCACCGTCAGCCTGGGTCTCCTGAGAGTGCACTCAGCAGGGCTGGGTGGGCGGATACCATAGGCTTGGCGCCTCATCCACCAAGCACAGCCAAGGCCGGCTAGAAAAACAGTGAAAGCCGCATGGTCGCTGGGCTTGATTTCCTGTCCACAGACTGACAGAAGGACCTGGGGAACAAAGACCCCTGAGAATGCACGTCTCACCTCCGAAGCCGGGCCTCATACTGAAATCATGGTCGTCTATCCTCAGCAGCTGCTCCGACTTCATCAGAGGCGATTTGGTGATGTCAGGGCTTCGTTTCAGAATTGGGCTGCTGGGGGGAAAAACAGGTGATAACATATTGGCCCAGGCCAGACAGCCCTGCATTCCAACTGCTCTTGGCAGGCTCCAGGGGAGGTCTTCCTTTGCTTTTTAAGCTACGGGATACCCCCTCATTTGCTTAGCTCTCTGGATAAATGAGCTGGCCCAGAAGGTCCTCAAGCATGACTGAGGAGCTCCGAAAATACATTAAATGCTCAGGCCACACCTCAGAGATTCTGATCAGCATGCTTGGAGAATAGGGCCTAGGAATCAGTGTTTGTAAAAGCTTCCTTGATGATTTTAACATGTAACCAAGACTGAGAATGGCTGGTGCCAGTCTTAGTAATAAGCCCCAAACCCCTCAGAGTGCCTTGGCCACTCTGGGGTTTTGAGCTGGAGGGGACAGCTGGTGACAGCGGATGAGCCTGGCGTCGTTGACCCCTGTTAGCCCCTCTGTGGATGAAGATGGATATCCTTCCAGTCAAAGGCCAAACATTGTGCTATAGCTTCAGAATTGCACCTAAGGACATTTTCATCTACTTTCACTTTTTCTAGATAGGTAACATATCTGCATGTTTGATAATTTTTTTTTTAGAGACAGAGTCTAACTTTATTGCCCTCAGTAGAGTGCTGTAGCATCACAGCTCACAGTAACCTCCAACTCCTGGGCTTAGGTGATTCTCTTGCCTCAGCCTCCCAAGTAGCTGGGACTTCAGGTGCCTGCCACAATGCCCAGCTATTTTTTGTTGCAGTTTGGCCAGGACCGGGTTCAAACCTGCTACCCTCGGTGTATGGGGCCAGCACCCTACCCATTGAGCCACAGGCGCCACCCAGATAATTTTTTTTTTTCAGAGAAGTCTCCTTCTGTCACCTAGGCTAGGGTGTTTGGCATCATCACAGCTCACGAAACCTCAAACTCCTGGGCTCAGTGATCCCCCACCTCAGCCTCCTAAGTAATTGGAACTATAGGCTTATGACACCACAGCCAGCTTATTTTTATTTTTTTATTTTTTATCTTTGAGACAGAGCTTCAAGCTGTCACCCTGGGTAGAGTGCTGTGGCATGACAGTTTACAGAACCTCCGACTCCTGGGCTTAAGTAATTCTCTTGCCTCAGTCTCCCAAGTAGCTGGGACTACATGCGCCCCGCCACAATGCCCGGCTATTTTTTTTTTTTTTTTTTTTTAGCTGTAGTTGTCACTGTTGTTTGGCAGACCCAGGCTGTATTTGAACCAGCCAGCTCTCTTGTACATGGCTGGCACCTTAGCCACTTGAGCTACAGGCCCCAAGCCAGCTTATTTTTATTTCTTATAGAAATGGGGTCTTGCTATTGCCCAGGCTGATCCTGATCTCGTAGCCTCAAGCAATCCTCCAACCTCTATCTCTCAAAGTGCTAGGATTACAGGTATGAACAAGCACTGCCTGGCCAGGTATAACTTTTTTTTTTTTAAGGACAGTAAAGACTCTGCCTCTTAGTTCTGCCTTTCTTCATCCCTTCCCTTCCCACAGGTACTTCTCTTAACTGGTTTCTTGTCCATCTGGCCAGGGTTTCTTATAGATACAAGTAAATACACACACACACACACACACACACACACACACATATTACTAGCTCTTCCCTTTCTTTATATATGAAGCTAATGTATTACTTAAACTCTTCTATAACTTTTATTATTGTACCTGCCAGAATTTTTTTCCATGTCAGAGTACCCAGATCTCTTTACATGGCATAGTATTCCACTGCATGGACCCACCATTGTGCATGTGACCAGTCTATTGATGGATGTTTGAGTTATCGCCAGTCTTGTGCTATTATAAGTAGTGCTGCAATGGTCTTGAACATTCTTCTTTCATCTGTCAGCTCCATCTTTAGAATCCACAGAAATAATCAGCAACCTTTCTACCTCATCCTATCCTGACACCAGGGCTGTGTTCTCTCTGGTGTCCACCACCCACACTTCCTTTCCCCAGCGCAGTAGCTCCCAGCCTTTGGCGTGCAAGAGCATCTCCTAGAGCTCTTGTTAAACTTAGACTCCCCAACCTCCCACTGCCCCGCATCTTGGGATTCAGTAGGTCTGGGCTGAGGCCCAGGAATTACATCCCCAACAGATCCCGGCTGCTGCTGCTGCTGCTGCTGGTCAGGAGACAACATTTGGAGAACCACAGCCCAGATGCAGTTTCCTCCCTTCTAACTACTTAACCCCACCCATAAGTTCTTTGCTCTCTTCTTCCTAAAGAGACTCTTCAGCACTGTGGAGGAGATGCTGCCCTGACCTCCACCTGAAATTGCCTGCTGTGTGTCTTTTTTTTTAATTTTTTGAGACAGAGTCTTGCTCTGTCACCCTGGATAGAGTGCTGTGGCATCTCAGCTCACAGCAACCTCAAACTCCTAGGCTCAAGTGATCCTCTTGCCTCAGCCTCCCAGGAGCTGGTACTATAGGCCCCACCAGGTTTTTCTATTTTTAGAGATTGGGTCTCTTGCTTAGGCTGGTCTAGAACTCTTGAGCTCAGGCAATCCATCTGCCTCCCAGAGTGTTGGGATTACAGGCTTGAGCCACCTCGCAGGCAGGCCTCCTAGCATCTTTAGGCACCTTGTTTGTTTTCCTGGGGCTCAGATTCCCCAACTGACAAGAGCTAAAGCTCTGGACTGGGTTGGGGGGAGGATTAATGGGAAAGTACAGAAGTACTTTTACACTGTGCAGTGGTACACAGATGGAAGGCACCATCGCCACTGAGCCGTAGAAGAAGTGTCCTTCTAAAGTGAGGAAGTTACAGTGCTGGTAGCAAAGTGGCCCAGGGAAAGAACTGGAACAGGGAATCTGACTGAGCTGTTGACAGATAAAGAGGGGAAGCCTGGCACATAGAGAGGATAGCCAGTCCTCACTGCCAGGATATCCCCTCTCCCACCCAGCTGGATCCGGGAGCCCCCCTTCCCCTCCGTCTGCTCCTTCTAGGCCCCCCTCCTCTCATCCTCCATCCTCTGCTTCCTGATCCTTGTGAAAGGCTGGGAGATGGGTGGGCACTGGTTACGGTGACCAGACGTCCCACTTTTTAACAATTTGTCCCTCCTCCCCACTGTGTTTTTAAAAAGTCCCGATTTTTGGAAAGAATGCACGAATGGGCAGGAGAACAGGAAGGGAATATACGGTTTTCAGCTGCCATGTGGCTATTTTGCCAGAATATGAATTTTATATTATTTTTGTTAATTTTATAATGTTAAACTGTAATAATTACAAATAATTGTTGAGAAGTGATTATCGAGAACTGCTTATCAAAGTTTGCATTGTTGTCAGGCCCTGCCCCCCCCATGTTGTCCTGCTTTACAAATGTTAAAATCTGGTCACCCTAGCTCTGATGGAAATCAGGAGATCAGCATGGAGGTGAGGGGAGGGAGCACCTGCAGAGCAGAGCTTGGGGAGGGAGTAGGGCAGAGCTTACGTACCTGCCTCGCATGTGGGCGTCTTCATGCACTTCCCGTCTCTGTCTTTGAGGCCTACTATGAAAATAAAAAGCAAAGACACTCTAGAGACAGTCTAGGCATCACATCAACCACATACCCCTCACCCTCCAGATTTGCCTCAAAAGGAAAAGACAAACCAGGAGGCTTCAGGGCACTAATTTAGCCTTCTGATGAGCACCTTCCAAGTACTTACTGGAGCAGAGACTGGGGGATTAATTACTTAGAAGGCCTAATTTAAAGAATTCTGACTTGAAATATATCCCCCACTGGCCTGAAATTGATGCCATTTTCCAGAATGTTCTTAAGGACAAGTACATTTTAACTTTGATCTGCCATAAAATTGTCACTATGGAGATAAACATATTGGGTAAAAGATGCCGCTGATACATTTCTGCCCTCTGGCTTATGAGTTCAGCCAAAGGAGCACTGAGAGGAGGAGGAGGTGGGGAAGGTTAGTTCTCATTCCCACTCTGCTTTGATGCCAGGGACCAGCAATGCCTCTGTTACTCTGATTACAGTGTCTTCAACAAACTCCGGTAATGCTGTTTCCCCTTTCAAACAGCCTGCCATATTGCTTCCATCCTGCCATATCACTACCCACATCTTTTTATTCACTTATCATTAGTTAAGCCCCTTTCAGCATAATACTGTTTTCTCCTAGGATTCAGCTGGTGCATGGGGACACATCAGGATGGATGTATAGGGATTATGTCATCTGCACTAAGTGGAGCAGAGGCAGGTGTGTGCTTGTCAGGAGTGGGTCCCAGCAGTGGGGAAGAGCTAAGGCAGGAGGAAGGGATGCTGTCTGTGCTCCAGGCCATCACAGTGGCCAGTTGGCAATGGCTGTGTGAGGCTGCAGGCTCCAATGGCAGAGTTCCTTCCCTGGTCAGCACTAGCATCAGACATGTTAGCAGGATGACTGAAGGAATCAGCCCCTAAAGATGGGACCTGCAAAGGGAGGGAGATAAGAGGGACTGAAAGAGGGGGATCTGGTCGGAAACAAGCTGGGCACAGTTGGCTTTGGGCCAGCCTGAAACAGAGCAGGACACTGACAAAAGGGAGGCTCATAAGCCTATGAGATGCCACTACCTCTGCCTTCCAGAAGCTTGGATTCTAGCCTAGGGAAGACAGATGGAAAGTATCCTTATCACAGGCAACATCTATTTTACAAAAGTAACCTTAATGTTTTCCTCATTGTTGTTTAATATTTTAAAATAACTTTTTTTGTTTACATGCTTATGTAAAAAGAACTTAGAAAACAGATTAAGCATAAAAGAGAAGATGAAAAACAACTCAGAAATAATCTCTGCCATTCTTCACGTGTACCCTCATAGTTCTCTGAGAGAGAGAAATCATGCTATGTGTAACTTGCTTCTAAACTCAAGTTACACTGTGGTCACAAAAATTAGGGTAAACCCTAAATAACAAAAAGAGGGGAAATGGAATGTTCCTAACTCAAAGAAATGATAAATGTTTAAGGTAACTGGATAGCCCAGTTACCCTGATTGATTAGTACACATTGTAAGCCTGTATCAAAATATCACACACATCCCACACATACATGCAACTAATATGTACCCATAATGATTAAAAATAAAGCATCTTTTTAAAAAAGGGCGGTGCCTGTGGCTCAGCTGGTAGGGCGCTGGCCCCGTATACCAAGGGTGGTGGGCTTAAACCCTGCCCCAGCCAAACTGCAACAACAACAACAACAAAAATAGTCGGGCGTTGTAGCAGGTGCCTTTAGTCCCAGCTACTTGGGAGGCTGAGGCAGGAGACTTGCTTGAGCCCAGGAGTTGGAGGTTGCTGTGAGCTGTGATGCCACGGCACTCTACCCAGGGGGATAGCTTGAGGCTCCGTCTCAAAGAAAAAAAAAAAAAAAAGAAATAGAAGACTCATTTTAGGGAATGTCAAAATACATCAGAAAGCTTCAACAACTGATTAACCAAGCAGAAGAAAGATTATTGGAACTTGAAGACAAAGATTTTGAAGTAACACAGTCAGTAAAAAAATGCAGAAAGTAGGCTCGGCACCTGTAGCACAGTAGTTACGGTGCCAGCCACAAACACCGAAAGTGGAGGATTTGAACCCAGCCCAGGCCAGCTAAATAACTGCAACAACAACGGAAAAATTCAGAAAATAGAATAAAGGATGAACAATCACTAAAAATATATATAGGATTATATAAAGCAAACTAATAAGAATTATAGCTATCCCTCCAGGAGAAGAAAAATCAGTAAGCATGGAAAACCTATTTGAGGGACTGATAGAGGAAAACTTCCCTGAGAAAGCTAGAGGTTTAAATATCCAGATACAAGATAATCTTCAAACACCTGAACATATATACTAAATAGGACATTACCAGGACACAGGATCATCAGCCTGACCAAAGTCAAAGTGAAGAAGAAAATCCTGCAAGCTGCAAGATGAAACCAACATGTTACTTACAAAAGAAAACCCACCAGACTAACAGCAGACCTCTCAGCAGAGACCTTTCAGGCCAGAAGCAACTGGGATCACATTTTAGTTTTTTTACACAGAAAAACTGCTAGCCAAGAATTTTGTATCCTGCAAAACTAAATTTTACAAATGAAGAAGAAATGAAGTATTTCCCAGATAAGCAACCACTAAAAGAATATGTTACCTCTAGACCTGCCTTACAGGAAATGCTTAACAGTTCTCTATATGTGGAAAATAATAATTAATATCCACCAATGTAAAAAACACCCAAGAGGTACAGTTCACAACTCTTTTAAAACAGTAACACAAGGGAGAAAACAAACAAAGCAACCAGGTATCTTTTAATAGGAAAATTACCTTACATAAATACTACAGTATTGATGAACAGGAAAGTTGCCTTACATAAATACTAACACTGAATGTAAACAGTCTTGATGCTCTTTTCAACAGACAGACTGGCTGAATGGATGAAAGAAACACACTCAAAGTATCTGCTGTCTCCAAGAAAGTTGCATGGATAGTCATAGACTCAATGTAAAGGGACGGAAAAAAATATTCCACATGAATGAAAACCAACAGTGAGTGGGAGTAGCTATCTTCATATCAGATAAAATAGACTTTAAATAAATAGCATTTTTAAAAAGACAAAATCATTATAGAATGATGAAGAGAGCAAGTCAGCCAGAAGATATAATGATACTAAATACATATATGCACCCAACACAGGAGCTCCCAGATATGTAAATAAAACACTACTACATCCAGGCAAAGAAATGAACAGCAACACCATAATTGCCAGGGACTTCAACACTCCACTGATAGAACTGAACAGATCACTGAGGCAGAAAATCAACAAAGAAACACTGGACTTACACAGGTCTCTAAAACACATGGGCCTAGCATTTTTCTACAGAACATTCTATCCCCAAACCATAGAACATATATTCTTTTCTTCAGCATATGGGACATTTTCCAAGACAGAGCTTATAAGGTTGGATAATTAAGTTCTGAAACTCAGTCTAGAAAAAGTGCTGCATAGCTCACTACTGAATATCACTGTGGTCACATACAAAGTATTCCCTTTGGGAAGCTGTGCATCATTGCCTGGGCCTCATCCACCCTTCAAAGCAATTTCGGAGTGCTTTTTCTGGAATGGCCATCAGAGCTGTTGTCATATGAAGGTCTAACGATTGAGTTCATAAATCCATCCTAGAAAAAGTGCTCCATAATTCATTGCTGAATATCACTATAGTCACCTTAGAGTTGCTCCCCTTGGCCATCTGGTGACCATAAGGATATTCAGCAATGAGGCATGTAGCACTTTTTCTAGGATGAGTTGAGAACTTAATTATCAGACCTCATACAACAACAACTCAGATGGTCACTCCAGAAAAAGCATTCCAAAATTGCTTTGAAGGGTGGACTAGGCACTGGCATCAGTGCATAGCTTCCCAAGGGGAGTACTTGAAAGGTAACCATAGTGCTATTGAGCCTTTGTTCACACTGAGTTAGCAAACTTAATTATCTGACTTCATACATTAGCCTACAAAACAAACCTCCACAAATTCGAAAAATTAAAGTCATTCCATGTATTATCTCAGATTACAGTGGAATAAAACTAGAAATCAACTCCAAGAGGAACTCTCAAATTTATACAAAGTCATAGAAATTAAACAACCAGCTGTTAAATGATCCTTGGGTTAATGATGAAATTAAGATTGAAATCAAAAGATTTTTCAAACTGGATTACAATCACGATACAAGCATCCCCCAAATCCATGAGATCTAGCAAAAGCAGTGTTAAAAGGAAAATTCAAAAGCCTTAAATGCTTACATCAAAAAGACAGAAAGGGCTCGGCGCCTATAGCTCGACCGGCTAGGGCGCCAGCCACGTACACCTAAGGTGGCGGGTTCGAATCCCCAGCCCAGACCCGCCAAACAACAATGACGGCTGCAACCAAAAAATAGCCGGGCGTTGTGGCGGGCGCCTGTGGTCCCAGCTACTTGGGAGGCGGAGGCAGGAGACTCGCTTGAGCCCAGGAGTTGGAGGTTGCTGTGAGCTGTGATGCCACGGCACTCTACCCAGGGGGACAGCTTGAGGCTCTGTCTAAAAAAAAAAAAAAGACAGAAAGGGCTTGGCGCCCATAGCACAGTGGTTACAGCACCAGCCACATACACTGAGGGTGGTGGGTTCGAACCCAGGCCAGTACAACTAAACAACTGTAACAAAAAAATAGCCAGGTGCCTGTAGCTGCAGCTACTTAGGAGGCTGAGGCAGAGATTGCTTAAGCCTAAGAGTTTGAGGTTGCTATGAGCTGTGATGTCATGGCACTTTACTGAGGGTGACATAATAAGATTCTGTCTCCAAAAAAGAAAAAAAAAAGACAGAAAGATCCCAAATTAACAATGTAATGCCATACCTAAGCAAACTACAAAAAGGAAAACAAACCAAATCCAAGGCTAGCAGAAGAAAAGAAATAACAAAGCTCAGAGCACAACTAAATGAAATGGAAACAAAAAATTACAAAGGGACAACAACAAAAAAGTTGATTCTCTGAAAAGATAAGCAAACTCAGTAGTCATCTACCTAGATTAACCATAAATAGAAGAGAAAGGACCCAAATAAGTTCAATCAGAAATGAAAAGGGAGACATTTCAACTGATACCAGAGAAATGCAAAATATCATTTATTCATTAAAAATACTATGAAAATTTCCAAGCACACACATTAGAAAATGTACAGGAAATGAATAAATTCCTAGAAATACATGACCTCCCAAGTCTGAATTAGGAAGAAATAGAAATCCTGAACAAACCAATAAAGAGCAGTGAGATTAGACTAGTAACAAAAATAAATTTACCAACAAAAAAAGCAAAGAAGCCTTGAACCAGATAGATTCACACCCACATTCTATCAGACCTACAAGGAAGAACTGGTACCTATCCTGCAGAAATTATTCCATAACATTGAGAATGAAGGAATCCTCCCTAATTCATTCTAGGAAGCTGGTATCATCTTGATACCAAAGCCGGAAAGGACACAACAAAAAATCTATAGACCAACATATCTTATGAACATAGATGCAAAAATCCTCAACAAAATACCAGCAAACCAAATTCAACAGCACATTAAACAGATAATTCATCATCATCCAGTGGTTTTTTTTTTTTTTTCAGACAGAGCCTCAAGCTGTCCCCCTGGGTAGAGTTCCGTGGCATCATCACAGCTCACAGCAACCTCCAACTCCTGGGCTCAAGCGAGTCTCCTACCTCCACCTCCCAAGTAGCTGGGACTACAGGCGCCTGTCACAATGCCCGGCTGTTTTTTGGTTGCAGCCATCATTGTTGTTTGGTGGGCCTGGGCTGAATTCGAACCCACCACCTTAGGTGTATGTGGCTGGTGACTTAGCCACTTGAGCCACAGCCACCGAGCCCATCCAGTGGTTTTTATCCCAGGGATGCAAGAATAGTTTAAAATATGCAAATCAATACATGATTCACCACATAAACAGAAACAAAAACAAAGACCACACAGTCATTTCAACAGATGCAGAAATAACATTCAAAAAAATCCAGTACCCTTTCTTGATTAAAAAACCCTTAACAAACTAGATATAGAAGAAACATACCTCCAAATTATAAAAGGCGTGTATGACAAACTCACAGCCAACATCATATTGAATGGGGGAAAGTTGAAAGCATTTTCTCTAAAAACCAGAACAAGAAAAAAGAAAACAAACAGAACAAGACAAGGATGCCCTGTGTCCCCCCTTCTATTCAAGAAAGTACAGGAAGTCTTGGCAGAATGATCAGTCAAGAAAAAGAAAGGGCATCCCAATCAGGAACTAGGTAGTCACACTACCCCTGATCAATGACAACATGATCTTATATCTAATAGTGAACCTAAGACTCCACCAAAGCCTCCTAGAATTGATAAATAAATTCAGCAAAGTTTCAGGTTACAAATCAATGTACACAAACTGGTAGCATTTCTATATTCTAACAGCAGTCAAGCTGAGAGTCAAATTAAGCACTCAAAACCATTCAAAATAGCTACAAAGAAAATAAAATACTTAAGGATGTACCTACACAAGGAGGTAAGACATCTCTGCAACTGATGAAAGAAAACACTGATGATGTAAACAAATGGAACTGCTCACAAATCCCATGCTCACAAATTCATACCATCAACATTGTTAAAATGTCCTTACTGCCCAAAATGATTTACAGGTTCAATGTAATCCCCATCAAAATACCAATGTCATATTTCACAGATCTAGAAAAGATAATTCTATGCTACATTTGGGACCAAAAACAGAGCCTGAATAGCCAACGAACTCTTAAGCAAAAAGAACAAATCTGTAGGCATCATATTACTTGACTTCAAATTATATTACAAAGCTCTAGTAATCAAAACAGCATGGTATTGATATAAAAAAGGAGATATGGGAGCGGTGCCTGTGGCTCAGAGGAGTAGGGAGCTGGCCCCATATGCCAGAGGTGACAGGTTTAAACCCAGCCCTGGCCAAAAACTGCAAAAAAAAAAAAAGGAGATATGGATCCATGGAACTGAATAGAATTCAGAAATAAAACTATCTGTGTACAATCAACTGATCTTTGACAAAGCAGACAACAACATACACTGGGGAAAAGAAGCCCTATTCAATAAATGGCTGGGAAAACTGGATAGCCACATGCAGAAGAGTGAAACAGGATCCATATCTCCTGCCATACATAAAAAGTAATTCAAGATGGTTAAAACAAGGGTAGCACACAATTGTAAGAGGGACTTTACCTAACAAATGCTATCAGTGTAACCTAATTCTTTGTACCCTCACTGAACCTGAAACAATAAATAAATAAA
>NW_003852513.1:1886514-1896566 GCF_000181295.1 Otolemur garnettii
CAAGAGTTTGAGGTTGCTGTGAGCTGTGATGCCACAGCACTCTACCCAGGATGACATAGTGAGACTCTGTCTAAAAAAAAAAAAATTTTTTTTCAAAAAGAGGGGAAAAGACATGAACAGAAGTTTTCCAAAAGAACAGACATATATGTTCAACAAGCATATGAAAAAATGTGCAGCACCACTAATCATAAGAGAAATGCAAATTAAAACCACAGGAAAATACCATCTCAACACTGGTCAGAATGGTCAATATTAAAAAGTCAAAAAACGGGCTTGGTGCCTATAGCTCAGTGGCTAGAGGATGCTGGCCACATGCACCTGGACTGGGGTCGAACTCGGCCCAGGCATGCTAAACAACAATGACAACAATAACAAAAACAGAAAGTAGCCATTGGCTCGGGGCCTGTAGCTCAGCGGCTAGGGTGCTAGCCGCATACACCAGAGGTGGTAGGTTTGAACCTGGCCCCAGGCCTGCCAAACAACAATGACAACTACAATAACAAAATAGCCGGGCATTGTGGTGGGCTCCTGTAGTCCCAGCTACTTCGGAGGCTGAGGTAAGAGAATCGCTTAAGCCCAAGAGTTTGAGGTTGCTATGAGCTGTGACACTACAGCACTCTACTGAGGGCGACATAGTGAGACTCTGTCTCAAACAAAAAAAAAGTCAAAAAACAATAGATACTGGCATAGGTGCAGAGGGAAAGGAATGCTTATACATTATTAGGGGAATGCAAATTAGTTCTCCTCTATGGAAAATAGTATGAAGATTCCTCAAAGAAATTAATGTAGACCATTTGATCCAGCATTTCCACTACTGAGTATCTACCCAAAGGGAGTCATTTTATTAAAAAGACACCTGCTATTTATCACAGCACAATTCACAACTGCAAAGATGTGGAATAAACCTAAGTGGATAAGGAAAATATGATATATATATTTCGTATACACACCATGGAGTAATATCCATAAAAAGGAATGACATAATGTCTTTTGCAGCAACTTGGATGGAACTGGAGACCATTATTCTAAATGGAGTATCTCAGGAATGGAGAAACAAACAGCACATGTGCTCTGTGATAATAGGTGCTAAGTGATGGGCACACGGGCCCAGAGAAATATAAAGGACATTGGAAAACAAGAAGCGGGGGTGGGGAGAGATACAGTAACTTGCCGCTTGAGTACCGCGAACCGTATTCTGGTGATGGACACACTAAGAGCCCTGACTTAAGCATTACACCAGGTATCCATGCAACAAAAACATTTGTACCCCCTTAATACTTTGAAATAATAAAAAGAAAGGCAGAAAGAAAAATGATCTTGTCATCTTTGCATCTGTAATAACTAAGGAAAGACATCTTTGTATGTGTTCCAAGACACGGGTGTCCTTTCACAACTTCATCCAGGGCCACGAAAAACAGCTGGGCATGTCCAGTCCTAAGCCCACAGTTTGAGGCATATCTGCTCATAGGGGTGCCTTTTTCTGATATGCATAAGGACCCAGAAAAGGCCAGATGGGACCCTGCCCACACCAGTCAGCCAGCCAGTCCTGGCTAAACCTCTGCCTCAGAGCCCCTCCCCCAGTCCTGCCCGCCCCATCTCCACTCCCACTGTCTTTACTTACCTAGTAGGAGACAGCTGGCTTTCCTGCCCCTGCTCCCTGCCCACCTCTAGTACAACACTCTCAGCAACACTGTGAAATCAAAATCACCATTACTTCACTTCCCCGCTCTGCAAAACACTGCACGCTCAGAGTAAGCCACAGAAGGCCCATAAAAAGGCCTTCCCAGCCTCAGTCCCACTCTGTCCCTGACTTATCACAGGTGTCAATTACATCTCTGGGCTTCTCTCCTGGTGTTCCAACTGTCTGGAATGTCCTTCCAACTACTCTTCATCCCTTCTCACCCAGACAGCTCCCTGCACTCCCAGATCCAATGCCACCTCCTCCCTGAGTGGCAGGGGCTTTCTGACTGTTGCAGTCACTTGGCCATCAGCCCAATAGAGAAGGGACTATATATCTCACACACCTCTGCACACCCTGTGCAGCGTGCAGAGCTGATTTGACAAAGATGTGCAAAATATGGGAGAAGAAGGCCAAACCCCAGGGTGTTTCCAAAGAGTTGAATGGACCCCTAAGAAATGCAGCAAGGAGGCCGAGGTCTAACCGAGGCACTTGCAGACAAGCAGAAGTCCTTGCAGGTGTGTTCTGAGCCAGGCGAGTTAGAGGGAAAGGGACTACCGGGGGTAAGGCGATGTTAGCAAACAGTTATGGTAAGGCTGAGCTTCTGGTAGCAGAACCCAATTTTACTCCAACATTCTGTATCAGAGAATGGTCTTCAAATTGGACAGAGTAAAAAGAATTAGCTGCTGTTTAAGGTGGCGAACATGACAGCATGAAGCCACACAACTCTCAGCTCTGATTGCACTTTGGAATCTCCTAAGGAGCTTAAAAGGTCCCTGGCCACTCCCCACATCAATTAAGTCAGAACCTCTGAGGGAGGGCGGGCTCAGCTATCAATAGTTTCAAATGTCCTCCAGTGATTGCAGTGTTCAACCAACATGGAGAATCTTAATTTTTAAAAGTAGAGCTCCTCTGGACAGTTCTGTGAAGCAATGACATGGGACCCAGGAGGGCCACTGGCACACTACCCTCACTCAGGGTGTTCCGACTACAGGAGACTCAGCAAGTTCCTTGTTTCTAGGTCTGTTTCTTCAGCTCTGAGGCAGCTCTGAGAACCCGCAAGGCTGTCCCATAAGGCGGCGGCATCCCTGGGAGCGGAGAGGAGCTTTGCAGTTCTGGTCCGGCTGAATGAGGGTCAGCGCCTGGACAGAGCCCCAAATGTGGGGTCAGTTTCCACACAGACTCAGCAGCGTGGGGCGGGGTGTCATGTGTTTATTTTTATTTATGTAATCAGGGTGCTCACCTAATGTTATCGATATCTTGAATTGTAGAGGCCGTGCACGTTTCCACATGAGTGTTCCTTGTTTTCACTCGGTTGTGAATAGTCCGTCTCCTTTGGTTCCTTCCTCACTAAGTGGATTTTTGGTAACTAACAATCTGTTTTTCCAGTCATGTTGTCTAGAATGTGTGATAGTTAATTTTATGGGCCGACTTGGCCAGACTGTCGGTGCTCAGTTCTCGCTCAAACACTAGTCTAAATGTCTCTGCGAAGGAGTTGTGGGGACGTGGCTAACATTTCCCTCCGTAGACTCTAAGTAAAGGTGAGTGGCCTCTTCAATGGGTAGCACTTGTCTGATTACTTGAGGCCTTAAAAGACCTCTGCTTCCAGACTGCCTTCCTACCAACACTGTCACACCTGCCAGAATTTCCAACCTACTGGGCTGCCCCACCAATTCCAGACTTGGCATGCCCACAAATGTGTGAGCCAGTTCTTGAAAAGAAATCTCTCTCTCTCCTGTATATATGGATGTGTGTATACCTCCTACCAGGGCCTGCCTCTCTCTCTCTTTTTCTCCTGTGTGTACAGATATGTATATACATTCTACCAGTTTGTTTCCCTGGAGATCCTTGACCTGCACAGGATGTCAGCACTCCCTGAAGTCTGAGGCCTGCATATCTAAGGAAGCATCAAAGGACAGCAGGGGCTATTTGGGTGGGACCGGACCATCTTTGACTTCCCAGTTTCTGTCCTCTCTCGGGGCATCCGATCAATCCATCTTCCTGCCACCATTACTGGCTTTTGTTCCCACCAACTTGGCAGGTCCCTAAGACATAGACAGCAGGTCCACCTGCTACTGCCCTTTAAGAGTAAAAAAGGACACATCAGCCTAGATCGCTCCTGGTGTTCCAACTATCTGGAATGCCTTTGTTTCTTGTACATATGTCTAAATATAAGTTCCCTAAGCCTTTAACTGAAAACACTGGGTTATTCTTTTGTTTAATTTAAAGCTCTGAATTTTTCCACCTATTCTCTTTATTAGAAGTCCCAGATTGTATTTTCCTCATTTATTATAGAATTCTTTCCTTCCTTCCTTCCTCCCTCCCTTCCTTCCTTCCTTTTTCTTTTTCTCTCTCTCTTTCTTTGTTTCTCCCTTCCTTTCTCTTTCTCTCTCTCTTTCTCTCTTTCTTTCAACAGAGTCTCACTTTGTTGCCCTGAGTAGAGTACCATGGTATCATTATAGCTCACAGCAACCTCAAACTGTTGAGCTCAAGACGTCCTCCTGCCTGTGCCTTCTGAGTAGCTGGAGCCCCCAATGCCCAGCTTGATTTTCTATTTTTGGTAGAGATGAGGTCTCGCTCTTGCTCAGGCCAGTCTCAAACTCCTAAGCTCAAGAGATCCTCACATCTTGGCCTCCCAGAGAACTAGGATTACAGGCATGAGCCACCATGCCTGCCTAAGAATGTACTACTTTCTTTCTAATCTAAAGGTGTCTACTTGTTCCTGCTGTCAGCACCACCCCTTTATGAGCAACCTTTGTTTAGAAACTAATTTTTTTTTTTTTTTTTTTTGGAGATAGAGTCTCACCCTCAGTAGAGCGTCATGGCATCACAGTTCACAGCAACCTCAAACTCTTGGGCTCAAGTGATCCTCTTGCCTCAACTTCCCAAGTAGCTGGGACTATAGGCACTGGCCACAAAGCCTGGCTATTTTTTTTGTTGTTGTTTCTTTAGCAGGCCCACACCAGATTCAAACCCACCAGCCTCTGAGCATGTGGCCAGCACCCTAACAACTGAGCAACAGGTGCCCTAGAAACTAAATCTTACTGCGTGCTTATGTGCCTTTGTACATTAGATGCCTTTTGAGTAAAATGGTCACAGCTAGTTAAATGTATCAGCTGTAAAACACAAAAACAAAACAAATAAAAAAGTGTTTATCTAGGGAGACAACCTGCAGCGGGTGTCAGAGTGGAATGCTGCTGGTGGCACTGCTCTGTCTTGTTCCCCCTCAACCTCCCAGCTGGGGGTGGGGCAGAAAGACAGAGACCAGGCCTGGGGCGGTAAAGATCACCAGTGCACTTGATGTCACAGCAGCCACAGAGGGTCACAACTGAATGTTTAAAGGTAGATTCATTTGCTGAGGTGGCTCACAGAACTGAGGCACAGATCTGGAATCAGTCAGATTTCAGATTTGGATCCCTAGGGGCCATGACTAGCTATCAGCCTCAGGCTGGTCACTTGATCTCTCTGTGCCTTTCTTTCCTGTAAAAAGGGGGGATGGTGCTGCCTTCACAGGCCTGCTATCAGGAATAAGCAAGAACATGTTCACTTGCACCATGTGAAATGGCTGACATTGAACTGTTTGACTTACAAAAACACTTCCACATGGTTTGACCTGAGTTTTATATCGGTTAGGATAATTTCTTTTGTTTTATGATGGCAGGAGGAGAGCATAGGAAGTGGGAAAGTGGAGGGGTGTCAGGCTCTGAAGGGTGTGTTTGCAACTCTGGCACATGTTTTTTGTATCTTATTGGTCATCTTCTTAGCTTTAAAATGATGGGGCCACTAAGGTCCTTAAGGATCTGACATTCTACAAAACTTTTGATTTTTGCATCCTGCAAAAATTAATTGATTCACATCTACCTTCCCAGCTAGACTGTGGGCATCTCAGTGGAAGAGCCAGGTCTGATTTGCTCACCATGGCTTCCCAAGCCATGGGCACTGTGCCTGGGCACTGGTGTCCTCAGTACATATTAGTTTTCTAAAGAAATGAATGAATGGCTCAGCGCCTATAGCTCAACTGGCTAAGGCACCAGCCACGTACACCTAAGATGGCAGGTTCGAATCCCCAGCCCGGACCCGCCAAACAACAATGACGGCTGCAACCAAAAAATAGCCGGGCGTTGTGGCGGGCGCCTGTGGTCCCAGCTACTTGGGAGGCGGAGGCAGGAGACTCGCTTGAGCCCAGGAGTTGGAGGATGCTGTGAGCTGTAATGCCACGGCACTCTACCCAGGGGGACAGCTTGAGGCTCTGTCTCAAAAAAAAAAAAAAAGAAATGAATGAATGAAGTACAGGAATAGCAAAGGCCAAGATTCCTTCATTTATTCATGTCCCACATTTCTTGAACATTTACCCTTGTGAGATGGGGGTAAGATGGTGCAGGTTCATGGCCTTGAAGCAGAGCTACATGAGACAAAAGTGACACTGTCAGCAATCAGTCCTCAGAGAGGGGAGGGATCAAAGACTGTGGGCACTCAGAGACAAGTCTGGCTAATTGCACTTGAGGGGCAGGCGCTGGGGGGCGTTGGGGAGAATTGGGGAGGGCTGCTCAGAGGAGGCAACACTTGTGGTAAATATCTGGGAAGAAAGAAAACAATCTGGGAAGAAGAACATAGGGTGAGCGAAGCACTGCAAAGCCTCAGAAACCGAAGAGTAGAGGGCAGGTCCTGAGTAGGCAGAGAGAAGAGGGCCCAGAAGCACAAAGGGCGACTCAACAGCTCAGCTGATGTCCCAGAGAACAAAGGCACAAGATGAAGAGAAAACCAAATTCCAAGGGGTTTAGGGTAGTAAGAGAGACCCAGTCCACGGCCCCACAGTTTTCATGTAGTAGTCGTGTCAGGGATCTGATGGCCCCTGGAGCATCCTCGCTCCCTCCTTCTGGCTCCACTCTTCACCACTGGAGCCCTGCAGAGTCTCTTTGGTTGGAAACTCACCAGTCTCCCCCTTTCATCTTTGCCCAGTCTTAGTCTCTCAGTTCACGGCCGAGTTTCTGGTGAGAATTATTTGTGTTCACTCCATTTTCTCCTCTCCTCTCCTCAACCCACAGACTCTTGTTTCTTCTTGTTAAGGTCATTAAAGGTGCTTAGCTGCTACATCCAGGGCTTGACATCTCAGGCCTCTATCTAACTGATTCTGACTTTAGAATGATCCGACCTTGCTGTCCACCCCCTCCTTCCTGAAACTCCTGATGCCCCACTGGAATGCTCCCTAGTCTGTAGGCTCAGTCTGTGTCTGATCTGGCGATTGGTAAAGCACCCATTACCCTAAGTGGTCCCTGGTAACTGTCAATGGAATGGCCCTTAGGCATCCTTGACACCTCCTCATACTACAAGCTCCCTCCATCCTCATCTACCACCACCTACATCTACAGCTCCAGGCTCACCTTCCCTCCTGACCTGTGCTTCCTCCTGTGCCTAGGACAGCTGGCTCTTGCTATCTCATAGGTACATCCAGGTTCATATATTCATACTAAACTCATCATCTTTACCCCCAAACCTCCTCCTCCACTTGTCCTCCTTCCCTGGCACCACCATCTACCTAGTTATAAAATCCAAACACCTGTTGGACATTCACCCTAAACTTCTCTCTCACCCTTGAAGCTAATCAACTCCTGCAAATTCCTGCTTCTTGAAAGCTGTTGGATCTCACCTCGAGCTGTCCATTCCACTCTTTTTCTTCTTTTGTTTTGCTTTGTTTTGTTTCGTTCGTTTCATTCCACTCTTATTATCCCACCTCAGCCTTTTGCCAGCTCTCAGCTGATCTTAGGCACAATGGAGGTGTTTCCTCCAACATCCCTTCCCCCGCCCCTACTGCCAAGTCAGTAGCCACTGAAATTGTCCAAGTCCCCTTCCTCCTCAGAGTAAATGTGGATTCTTTAGCATGACAAAGAACATATAATAATGATACTTCTGGCCTCTGGGGGAACCAGTTTATCCTTCCAGGCCTGAGCTGACATTTGTCCTGGGGACTGTATTATAGACCGGTTGTTTCCATTCTTCCATGGAGAAGAGGAGAAACAGTAATTTTGATTTATTTTAGAAACATTACCCAAAGCCCTGACCTTCTGGTTCCAAAGGATGTGCTTCACATGAAGATTTTGGGAAAATATGAGCTATTTGCTGGGATGGAGACCAGGGTGATGCACATGATATACTTGGGGAGTAAAATTTAAAGCCTTTAATACTCCCGGTTATGCAAATACCTCCTTACATTTGGCACCCTAGGCACTCTGGCGCCTCACCTCCTGCATGCCGTGTTTACCTAAGTTACTTGATTAGCATAAATTATGAAGAAAAGCCTGGAGCAAATTACTAGCAGTTTATGACTTTAGAGTCTGGATGAAATTAAGCAAGCTCTTTTAAAATTTAAACTACATTATCAAATAACATTTAACCTGATTAGTGGGGTATAAGTTAGATCTACTTTCTATTCTAGAAGGAAACTTGGCCACATATAGCAGAACTTCCATAGCTGACTTCCTCCTTACCCTAACCACCTACATTGCCCTAATTTTCATAGACAAGACATGCACCACATGTATCAGTACAATAGGCCTAGTTCCTTGTGTTGACCACCTCCATATGTTGATTAGTTTGTTACAGTCCCTTGGGTGGTCAATTTACAGATGTTCCACTATATATATATGGAGATGGTTCTTATGCCATTTGATCTAGGACACTTCCAGGAGTTTATTCTATGTATGTAGACAACTTCTTATGTGCAAAGATATACATACAGAATATCTATAATAGTAAGGAGGAAATAATTAAATGTCCATAAATAGAAGAAAATGTGTACATGGTGGTACATTGTACATTATTGTGCATATTACACATTATTATGTAGCTGACCCAATGACAATTACATAGACTTTTAAATTCAGTACACATGCAGACAATATTAGAGTAAATACAATAAGTTTATAAAATTATATGCATAAAAAATCCCAAACTAGTTAATATTTGGGCTGGGCGCCTAGAGCTCAAGTGGCTAAGGCACTGGCCACATACACCAGAGCTGGTGGGTTCAAATCCGGCCCAGGCCTACCAAACAACAATGACAACTACAACCAAAAAATAACCAGGTATTGTGGCGGGTGCCTGTAGTCCCAGCTACTTGGGAGGCTGAGGCAAGAGAATCGCTTAAGCCCAGGAATTAGAGGTTGCTGTGAGCTGTGACACCATGACACTCTACCCAGGGTGACAGCTTGAGCTATGTCTCAAAAAAAAAATTTTTTAAAATTTGATATATGCTTAGAACAAAAGAAGAGCAGAAGAAAATACAGAAAAATGGTAACAAGGTTACTTCTGGATTTGGGGATTGTGGATGATTTTTGTGTTTTAAAATCTTTTTCCCTAGTGAAGTAACTTCTAGTTTTAAAAAAAAGTTTCCCCATTATTTTGTAAATTTAAACAATAGTCATATGTATCTTTTATAATAAAAAATGAAAGTTTTATTTATTTATTTATTTATTTATTAGAGGCAAAGTCTCACTTTATCACCCTCAGTAGAGTACTGTGGCGTCACAGCTCACAGCAACCTCCAGCTCTTGGGCTTAGGCGATTCTCTTGCCTTAGCCTCCCAAGTGGCTGGGACTACAGGCACCTGCCACAATGCCCAGCTATTTTATTGTTGCAGTTTGAACAGGGCCAGGTTTGAACCTGCCACCCACAGTATATGGGACCAGCGCCCCACCCACTGAGCCACAGGAGCTGCCCGAAAGTTTTTAAAAGTAATTTTTTTTTCCTGAGGTCTCCCTCTGTCACCCAGGCTGAAGTGCAGTGGTGTGATCACAGCCCACTGCAATTTCATCATCCTGAGCTCAAGTGATACCCCACCTCAGCATTCTGAGTAGCTAGGACCACACACACACCACCACCACACCCACCTAAATTAAAAATATATATATTTTTTGTAGAGATGGGAGTCACAGTATGTTGCCTAAGCTGGTCTTAAATTTCTGGGTTCAAGCAATATTCCTGCCTTGGCCTTCCAAAGTGCCGAAATTATAGGCACCAGACACTACATCTGGTCTAAAGGTAATTTTTAAAAAGAAAATCTACTTCCCTCTTTAAGATCAGGAATAAGACAAGGATGCCCACTCTTGCCACTTCTATTCAAACACAGTACTGGAAGTCCTGGCAAGAGCAACCAGGCAAGAGAAAGAAATAAAAGGCACACAGTAGGAAAGAAAAAAGTGAAAATGTCACTGTTTACTGATGACATGATCTTATATATAGAAAATCCTAAAGACTCCATCATAAAACTATTAGAACTAATAAACAAATGCAGTAAAGTTGAGGGACACACACAACACAAAAAATCAGTATTGTTTTCTTTTTTTTTTGAGACAGAGCCTCAAGCTGTCCCCCTGGG